>NC_137803.1:11474824-12074824 GCF_963383645.1 Muscardinus avellanarius
TGGGAAGTCTTATAGACCTTGTCAAAGGGATGAGAGGCTGGATTTGTCTCCTTATGTGGGGGCGGTGAGTGTGAACGGTTATAGAAATGGGAAGGGAAAGTATTAATATGTTGAAAAGTAGAGGGAAATTCTACTTTCTTATGAATAAGCTCTGTGCTTGAGAGGAGACACAGAACTAACACAAGCATATCCAACTTACTTTTATCTCATTGACCAAAACGGCGCTGTAACCTTTATCAATGGAGTTATATTTGTAACAACTACAAAAATAATAATTAAATGGTTATAAGACAAGGTAAACTTTTTTCCTTACTCACTGATGTGTCTTTATTACATTCACCCTTATGCAAACTAATGCCAGTATACATTTGGATTAGATTTTAAATCTATGTATTGAGAAAACAAATTGGAAATACATTTATTATGGATTCATTAAAATGTATGTATTTAATTAATTCCCTGTGTAGTGAGCATAATATTGGGTAATCATAAGTAGAAATATAACGGTTGTTTCCTGTGAAACCCTAATAAAAGGTAAAAAATAGAGATCACATCACATCACATGAAACTCAATGCCATACCTCTTAGGATAGTTTGAAGAGACGCAAAGGTTGAAATATGAAGCCAGAATTAACTTAGGAAAAATTAATTTAACTCTTATGCTACATGTACAAAGTAAACATTTCAGAGATTTTTCTCACACTGAAGAGAACTTTTCAAAATGTATTTTTAAATGTTTTTATTGGTGCATTATAGCTATACATTTTAATGGGATAAAAGAAGGTGGAGACACACATGCACACCTCACCCAATTAGCCCTTACCTAATCCGCACCCCATACCCTCCCCATCCCCCGTCCTCATGCTTGGCTTAGTGATTGACTTTGATAAGTTTGTTTAAATACATCCTGTGCTTTAGAGAGTTTCCCTCTCCCCCCTCCCATCCCCTCAGTCAGGTCGCCTTGTTTGCTCCTCTATAGGATCTCCTTCTTCATCTAGAGTTCCTCCTGCTACCCATTTCTCCTTAGCTTTCACATATTAGGGAAAGCATCTGATTTATTTTGTGTGACTGACTAATCTCACTTAGCATAATGATCTCCACTTCCATCCATTTTCCTGTAGATGATGTAATTGTGGTTTTCCTATGGCTGAGTAAAATTCTATTGTGTTCATATCCCACAGTTTTGTAATCCATTCATCTGTTGATAGACATCTTGGCTGGTTCCATAGTTGGGCAATGGTGAATTGTGCAGCTATGAACATAAATACACATGTTTTAGTTTGGTAGTTTGGTTTCTTTTCTTTTGGGTAGATACCCAGAAGTGGTATTGCTGAATCAAATGGAAAGTTCATACCCATTCTTCTGAGGATTCTCCATACTGTTTTCCAAAGTGGTTGTACTAATTTGCAATCCCACAAACAATGTTTTAGAGTTTCCACTTCTCCACATCCTCTATAGCATTTCATTTTTTGTGTGTGTATTTTGAATGATTGTTGTTTGTGTTTTGAGTGATTTTTAATTTTAGTAAGAGTTAGGTGAAATCTCAGGGCACTTTTGATTTGCATCTCTCTTATTTCCAGTGATGTTGATTATTTTTCATGCATTTATTGGCCATTTGAATTTCTTCTTTTGTGAAATATCTATTTAATTTACTTGCCCATTTTTATTGGGTTATATGTTTTAAATTTGAAGCAAATACTGATAAATTATCAAAATAAAATGAATTTCATTAGATATATTTCTGTGCTTCAATAAATTTCTATTGTTGCTATAAAATGATATCAAATGCCAAATATTTTGTTATAAAAGGGCAATCGCCTTGAAATTAAGAAAATGCAGTGATTTAATAAAAATAGTATGTAACTTTAAGAAATATTGTTTTGTTTAATATATCTGTCAGCATTTATTTATTTATTTATTTATTTATTTATTTATTTATTTATTTATTTTGGGTACTGGGGATGGAACTCAGGGGCTTTCTACCTCTGGGCTACACTGCCAGACCTATTTTATATTTTATTTGGAAACAGGTTCTGTTAAGCCAGCTGAGGCTTGCTTAGAACCTACACGATCCTCCTGTCTCAGCCTCCCAAGCACGGGGATTACAAGCATGTGCCACCACCCCTGGCTTATCTGTCAGCATTTAAAACTTTGAAATCTGTTCCAATTTATTTTCTCAAAGTATACATTGACATTTGTATATACTCTAGCATTTAGATATTTGGTATTCCTTAAGAAGAACCACAGAATCACGCAGACTTCAGGTTGTACTAAGCCTAGAGACCAAGTCCTGCACAGGTTGTGCCTCCCCAGGGACAGAGTACTTACTTAGAACTCTGGATAGGGAACAAGAAAGTTTGACCGCCCCTATCCAGGAAGGTTAGAAAAGAAGTATTCTTCTGCTTTTTCTTCTTTTAACCAAAACATTTTACCTACAAAGCCAGTTAAAATCACATTTGACTAGTTTATTTTCTTCCATGAAAGAAAATCAGAGTGTTCAATCCAGACTTGCTATTTATGAGCCTGCAGGTATCTATCTGGTGGATATCTCACTTACTTGTAGGCTCTAAAACAGTCCATAACAGTGCAAAAATCAACTCCACCATGATTCGACTCCATGACTAGAAACACAGTTTCAGTCTATCTATTTTCTACACATATTATGAGCAGCTGCATTATACACAGTAATTCCACCGCACACCACCACCATGAAACCTCTGAACACAAAATACATGTGTTCCCTGCCCTTACTAAAATCTGCTCATTGTGTTTTTAAACTCATCTTTTTATTAAACCTGTTGTTTTTCAACTATTCTAGTCTATTCCTCAACAATCCGTGCTGTTTCTTTATCAAACTCTGTTTCAAGCACAAATTTAATCATCACAATACCCCAATATTAAAGCTCTCTTATTACTTAGATCAATGGATAAAAAATGGATAGATACAGGTTTATCACTTTACTCAAAGTAACATAAGAATTAAGTATAACCAGTGGTTGTTACTACAGGCCAAGGAGATGTGGCACAGAATGTGTCCTTAGAGTTACTGCTCAGATGAAAGCTGAAAATGAACACTTTGGACAGGCATGGACTGTCTGGGATATGGTATCAGAGCAGGGGGCTTGCTAGTAACCCACAGAGGTAGCTGACTCTTCTGTATCCCTAACATATATGGATGTGTATATTAAATACAAGGAACAAACAAAAATAACCTCTTATGTTTTAGGAAATTAGAAAGTTTATGCCTATTCAAAATGCAGGCAATGTTTCAGTAGAAACTTAACTGTTTTTTTATGTTTCTACATTTCTGTGCTATGGTCTCATGTTTTTGGATGTCGGTGCTAATTTCTTCTTGAGTGGAACATCTAAACCCTCCAGCAGATATTGATGTACAGCACCAGAGAGTAAAAGCAGCGACACAACGCTACTTCCAAATGCTACACTCATTTCAGAAACATTTTCTCTGTCTCAGTACAGTTCGTAATATCTCCTTTTCTTTTAAATTGCTTTTTCATCACTTACACTTTCATTTAATCTATGTAGGAAAAAAAATAAAACTCTAAACACTTAATAGCATTTTTTACAACCAGTGAATATATGTTGCAAAGATTATTCTTGATTTCCAGGAGGTCTGCTCAGGATATTTTTTAAACAGAAAGGGAACGAGGGACAAAGGAGATGAGAGGGGGGAAGAGAGAAAAATATATGAACTTTAATTTAGCATATTTCTTATATATATTTATTGAGAATTTTTTCTAAATGTATAAGCTATAGGAATCACTGTCTGAAGCACAATGAAAATCAACCAAAACAATGTATGAAGTGAAAAAGAACGGAGGAAAAATAATGTCATTTTACTTAAACATTATAAACCATTATTAGTTCTTTCCCCTATGGCAGAATTACTTTTTGGCTGATTGCCCTTTTGTTATTTCAAAACTTGCCAACACCAACCTTATATAATTGATGTATGTGTTTACCTCATTGCTTTCTTCCTGTGTATCTCTCTATACAGTAAACAGCAGAGTGTCAGAGGCACATTTTTCTTTATGGCTATCTCCTTAGCACTAAGAATGGTACTAAGGTGACCAATAATATTCTTAAGTATAGTGTACTTGGAAGAAGATGAACTCAGGAAGGAGGAAAGGTATCATAGGATAAAACCAGGTCATGAGAGAAGAAAAGAGGTGCTGAAAAGGAGAAAAGTGGGCATCATGACTTCTCTGTGTCCACATGTTGATGATGACATATTGGTAAATATTTTGACTTTATCAGTATAGATGATTTCAATTTTTTGATAAGTGATGGTTTATTTTTATTTCAATTTATAGATATCAGTCCTGTTACATGACCAGCCTCTCAATAAAGATGGAGGCTCACCAAAGTTTGAAACAAGTAATTTTTATTAGTCTGCTCTAACTATATTATCCCATTTGTTTTATGTAAAAGTGCTTAAGTAAAATGCTATAAGACAAGATTCAAGCATACATTTATTGGGTTAAACATTTTAGCTTCAAAAAATACTACAATGCAATATTGTAGAAAGTATTATCATGGCATGGCATGAAATTTGGGAGATATATTCACATAGTTTATGTACTGAAATATCCTAGCCCCTTCCTGACCCTACAAACTCTATAAACACAGAGAAATTAATGTTCTCATGACCAGAGTTTGAACTCCTGAAATATATCATATATCCCCAAGGTGTATTTTGATATCAGCAAAGCTATACAGACTTACAACCATCACAAAAAGCTTTTGAGTTTCCAATTTAACTATTGTGACTAGTATTACACAACTTCTAAATTTCAAAGGTTTGCACATCCTTTCAATTACCAAATATATACTTATCTTAGTCTTAAATCTCAACAAGTGATGAAAATGTTTAATTGCATTCAAAATCATTTATACCTACTGGGTTGGGACCTAGGTTCTCAGTAGCATGCATATTGCATAGTTGTGCCAAAAGAAACCTGCTCTCCACATAAGGCTAGTAGAAGAAAGAAAATTATTAAATTCTATAGACTCAATTTTGAATTATATCTACCAAATTTATAAATCATGAAATTCTTTTGCCCTCTAGAAAACTGAATAAGGCTAGATGGAGTTAATGCCCATCGTTTATTTATTCAATGTAAAAACTTAGACTTCTCATTTAGAGAAGTCAAGGTGTGTGTATGTATTTGTGCATATGTGTATGTGGTACTGGGGATTGAAACCAGGTTCATTCTAACTCTGACCTATACTCCCAGGCCTATTACGTTTCTATTAAATTTTTTATTGATACATTGTAGTCATAGATCAAGATGGTAGAGGCATACATGTACACATCACTCATTTAGCCCTTCACCAATTCCTACCCCATTCCTTCTCCCTCCTCTTCCTCATGTTTGGTATACAGATTGGTTTTGATATATTTATGAATGTGCATCATGCATATTAGGGAATTTCTCTCTCTCCTGTCTCTTCCTCTTCAGTTAGGTCAACTTATTTGCTCTTTTATGATTTCTCCTTCATCATCTAGAGTTTCTCCTATGACTCTTTTCTCTCTAGCTTCCACATATCAGAAGATCCAATTTTTTTTTATTTTTTGTGACTGACTAATCTTATTTAGCATAATGTTCTCTAATTCCATCCATTTCCCTGCAAATTAAAACAGTGTGGAGGATTCCAAGAAGAATGGGATCAAACCTACCATACAATCCAGCAATATCACTTCTGGGTAACTGTCCCCCAAAAAATCTGAAAACCAAACTAATGCATGCATATCTATATTCATAGCCTCACAATTCACAATCGGCAAATTATGGAACCAACCAAGGCCTATTACTTTTTAAATCTTTGTTTTAAAACAAGTTCTCATCAGGGTTGCTGAGAGTCTTACTACATTGCTGAATCTGGTCTTGGATTTGTGATTCTCATGTCTCAGTCTACCAAGTTCTGGTAATACAGGCATATGCCACCACTTCTTGCATCAAGTCATACTTACCTCACTGTCCTACTGTATCTGAGGCATAGTATGTGTTCAAGAAACAATTGTTGTTAAAGTTAAGTGTTTCTAAAATTATTTATTTATTCTCATTGGTACATTGTAATCATACATCTTAATGTCTTAATGGGGTACAGGTTGGTAGAAGCCTACATGCACACATCACACATTTATCCCCTCCCCACTTCCAACCTCATTCCTTACTCCATCCCGCCATAAAGTACTGTTTTTAAATAGAATATATATATATATATATATATATATATATATATATATATAATGACAATTCTCTAGCCTTCAATTTATTTTCTTGCATCTGGTTTCAAGGAGTCTAAAAATTAAAAAAATGTGTGCATCTGATTAGGTTATTTGTCTGATTGAAACCTTTCAGTATCCCCACATCCCACATGGTCATTATACAAGTCTTAACACCACAACAGGTTCACAATGCCCTCTTCAGCAGTATTCTACTAACTCCAGTGGCTTCACTTCTCTCTACTCTTGTTATTAGACATTATGCTCTAGATATAAGGAATATTTCCTGTCAATTTTTATATTTGATACATTTAACCTAGCACCAAATTTTGGAAATTTAGATATGCATAATTTATATGACTGTAAAAACTAACAATGATGTTAACATATTTGCTCATATCTTTGTATACTGATCAATTATTTTCTTGGAAGAAATTTGTAGAAGTCAATTAATAAGTGAAAAAAATAGCATACTCCTTAAGGAGTAACTTCTCAACTTCTCAATGTACTCTGGAGAAAATATCAATTTGTGACCTAACCTGCTGTATGGGATGAGGCTTAGTGCTTAAGCCATAGTCAAATATGTATATGTTTGGCAATTTAATAGCTCACTGATCTACCACTGTTGATAGCATTTCTGTAGTAATCATTCTTAATGTGCTAATACTTTAATTGGCTTGTGGTCAAGTATTAAAGTAACTCAAATCAAAAGAGGCAGTTTTTTATTCCTACATCTTATCATTAAATCTAATAAATTTATTAAAAATCTCATTTAAGTAAATGTGCCAAAGTTATTGACATGCTACACCATTGTGTAATTGATAGAATTTCTGATTTATGAGCTCTGTGTGTGTATGTATGTGTGTGTAGATGTGTGTGAGTGTGTATCACTTGTGGAGGTGTAGATGCAATTCAATTTAATCAATCAATAATGAGCATTAATGAATATGCATTAAAGAGTTAGTCTGAATAAATGGCATAGCATACTTTCAATACTAATAAAGACTCAGCTAAAGAAAAGGAATTTATTGGCTAATGAAACTGAAACACAGAAAAGTTTATGGGGCGTCAGGTCCCGTTTATCGGGACTACCTCTGTGCGTCTCTAGCTTCATTGAGGCTAATTTCCACTTTTCCTTGGGCTAGTTTGCTTCCTTCTGTTCCCTAGATATTACAATAAAATGAAAATATTGGGGTTTTATTCCACTATTATACTTCATTTTTTTAAGTCAGGAGAAAATTCATGGAATTCATTATTAATGCTTACCACATGAAGGGTAATTTTCTAAGGTACATTTTACTGGAAATAAAAATCTCTCCTGAGAAGAATGAATGCAGTACTCACCTTGGTCTTAAAGAGAAATAACAATTAAAATAATTTTCATTAAGTTTGCTTACTGTGGATATCATTTCCAGAGCAATGTTTGCAGTCCTTCTTATTGAAGCTATTTCAAACTATTTAAAACTGGTTTATTAATACAGACAGGAGAACAATTATTTAAGAAAACAATAAATGAGAAAACTCAAAAGTTTAGACAAAGTCAAAAGGTCTTTTCTGTATTTTATTCCAATAAGATTCCTTCAATCTTAACATCAAGGTTGATCAAAATCCTCATAGCTCCTATGAGAACACAACTTTAATAAAATTTATTAATATGTTATTAGTGAGAATCAATTTAATAAAAATACGTTAAACAATTTGAAGTATGAAAGTGAAGTCATTTAGATGAGTAGAAACTTTGTTTAATGTGCCAATAAATTATAATAAAATTAAATTACATGATGCCCAAATTACTTAGATTTTATTTTTATAAGCAGAATTTTAGGATAAATTTTAGAATAATTTGATGACACATTTGTAATGGCTTATGGGATGTTCTATTAAACTAAGTTGATTATTTTTCTTCAAACTGTTTAACATAATATTTTGTTTTTTATTAATTTTTTTATTAAATTGGTTCCCAGTAATAATATTAATACTTTTTATTAATTTTGCCTCTCGTTTCTTTTGCAATGCAACTTCTTATTTCAAAGATTGAGGGTAACTTTTAAGATCAGGGTAGATAGTGCTGAATTATTAATGAGAGGCTCAACTTTTTGGCCAGTTGCAGTGGAATGGTTTTATATGTTTATCCTCATAGTTTACTACCTTTTTGTTTTATAATTAATCAAAACTGTGCAGTTTGTTCCTATTATCACCCATGGAGCTGGCATTCAGAGCCTGACTCTTAGCTTGTGCTGCCAGGATGGCCATGGTAGGAAGAGGAATGTGGTGTGGCAGGCTGAGTAATGGTTTTGGAGTCTACCAGAGGTAGATGCAAAGTACTTCAATCCCATTTTATTCTTGAAGCAAGTTACATATATACTATGATACTCTATATAATAATATTTTATGCTCAGAATAATTGGGACCGTTTGTAAGATTCCTAATCACTAGTAAATACATTTCAGCTATCTCATTTTTGTTCATAAAAGATTTCTTGGTATTTCATACCAAAAGGTCTTTGTCCTGTGTGCAACATATGTCATCTAGACATTTTTAAATGAATGTAAATCCTTGTTCTCCATTATTGAGAATTAAATTAAGATTTATTTGATTTTTCTTTATTGTTTCTTTTTGTATATTTTTTATTTAAAGTGTACTAATCCTGAGGATATTCCTCTGACCTCATCGTAAAGTTACCTTCTGCCTAAATGTATTGAAAAGCAATTTTTGGTATTAAACACTTTATTTTTGTCATAATATTTTCATTTTAGTTGAATGATTTTGTCTAATGTTTACAGAACCACCTAGTCATATACATAAGACTAGGAAAATAATATTTTAAAATTTGGGTATTCATTCACTCATTAATTCAAATTACTAATTGGTTCTACAATAAACTTCATAGCCATTTTATAGAGGACGGTTCTTATGCAAATTCTGATGGAGGAAACTGCCTTGCTGATCAATAGGAATGCTTTTACTCTTCCAAAGAACTTTCTGCTTTTGAACAATTATCTATGATTGAATCGATGCAGGAAAAGCTTGTCTTCTTATAGTGCATTATTGAAAGTTAGCTCATACTAAATACCTTTTACAACTGACTTGTAAGAGTAGAAAATACATTTGAAAGAAGATAAGACAAGTGCTATTTCCCTAAGAAGATCTGGACCCAATTTCCTAAACAGGTTGTTATAAAATGCTTTTCTCTTGGCTTCAGAACCTTATTTAGTTGGATTTCCCCTACATCACCAATATTTGTGTCCTCCTTTTCATCTGTAGGGAATTTTTTCCAGTACTTTTCAGCCAGAAGGGCTGGAGAGCAGCTGTCTCCACTGGAGAAACCAATTATTTGCCAAATGAATGGGCTTTTGCCTGGATTCACTTGCCATTTTCCCCAACACCTCAGAGAACTATGTAGTCTTTGTAATAACAAAAGCCTTATTCAGACCATGTTCAGACTTAATTCTACCTTTACTAGACATACAAATATGTTTATGCAAGTTTGCATGGAAACAAAATAACACAGTGATGAATTTGCTCAGAGATTGATAAAAGTTAGAGACAGTAAAAATTATAAAAACTTTAGGTCACATAAGGGCTAAGAGTCATCCATGCTAAAGATATTTCAAATTCTTATCTCAGTGCCATGTAAAATCTTCTAGTCCATTGTTTCTTCAACTTGATGATTTTGTTTTGTGTGTATATTTTATTTGAAAGAGTCTTACATAAGAAAGGGAAGTCATGATAGTACACTTATGTTAGAACTAAATAATTCAGATTTTAAAAAAATGAAATACGGAATGACTTTTATAGATATGGAATGATTTTTATCAATTTAATATAGCAATGGATATAAATTATCTTTCACAATACAGCATAATGTACATATTAAAGAAATATTTGGTAAATAAATAAATGGCAGACTTATTGAACTGGTCTTAAAAATAGATTGTGCATTCCGTACTTTACTTCATATATTTAAAATTTATGTTGTAGCAGTGTATCAAAGAATATAAACAATCTCTGGAAGATATAAAAATTTTATTTTTCTAAATGTAGTCATATTTTAAGCATATGCTAAAACCTTAATAATGATTATAATAAATTCATGTCATATTACACAACAATCCTGTCAGGAATTGTATTCTTCCTCTGCTGGCATAGGTTTTTGGTATAAATATATATTTTAGGAGAAAAACTTTTGTAACATTGATGCTCTTGTAAAAGCAGTGAACTGAAAATATTTTTAGAGATTGATGGCAACTGTATTCACTGGTTTAACTTTTAAAAAGTTGTGCCCTTTATTATCCAAGCAGAAAATTTTAATTAATGTAAAAATTCATGTTCTATAAGTCTAATGTTTCTATGAAAACAAATACATTTTTTAAACAAAACTTATGTAAAAATCCAAAGGCAAAAAAAAAAAAATGGTTAGATATGTCGACAACAACAGGTTCTTTCTTAGGATGCTAACAAGAGAAATCTGATTAGATGTTAAAAATAAAAAAATAAAAACATGCCGATATCCTCCGACGTAACAAATTGGCAAGAAGAGGAAACTTTCCAGGCATTGTTTTGAAATATACAGGGAGTTGCACTGAAATTGACACTTGGAAGAATCTGAAAACCATGACTATAGTTCTGTAAGGGATGGTAATTTGGCTATATAATTAAATTGGAATGTGTTCAGTAAGCAGATGTGTGCAAATAAAGAAGAATCTAAGCTCCGGGTTGGCACTTCTTGATCTTTCTTTTGTCTGCTTTTTACGAGGACACCCCATGGCTTCTTGTTGTTGGAGCCTTGTCATTGCTGTTTTTCTCCTCACTAAATTAGCTTCTAGCACTAATGTGCTCCTTAGGTTTCTCCAGGGCCTCCCAGGCTGCAGAGTCTCATTTTGTCAACAGATGGCGTTAGGCCCGATTCTCCATGCTCAATGACTTCAGAGCACTTCGCTCTTGCTGCCCTAGAGTTGTTTTGAAATTATTTCCATGATACCGGCGAACAGAAACAAACTTCATCAGATCACATATAAATATTGTGGAATGAAACAGAGTCTGGAAATCAAATGGAGACCCACATTCTTTGTCGTTTGGTTTTTATTTTACTTTTCTTATAAAACAAGTGAAATAAAAGAGAAGAAACATAAGCATATATACATGCATATATTAAATATGGATATATATTTTTTTACCTATTATATTGTACTATCTACTACTTCTTCACTCCTTATATCCTGTAATTCAAGGCTCAATTGCCAGAGTATGGATAGAATTCTGTGCACAAAATTTTCCAGCAAGTCACGATGACTGTTAGTTTGCTTATAGAAACTTGCAGTTGCAATACATTCCCTTTTAGTGCCAAGATAATAATATCTGTAGTGCCAAGATAATAATATCTGTGTATTTTATTCTAATATACATTTGAAAATAAAAATAAATGATGAAACTCAAATATACTAATAGCAATAGAGACAATGGATTTAAAGAATTTAGGTTTTTTGGTTTTTTTTTTTTTTTTTTTTTTTGGTGGTACTGGGGTTCCTTGTAACCCTTCTACCTCCGGGTTACACTCCCAGACACCGATTTTTTATATTTTTTATTTGAAAACAGGGTCTCCTAAGACAGCAAGGCTAGCTTTGAACCTGCGCGATCCTCCTGTCTCTGCCTCCTAAGCGCAGGGATTACAAGTGTGCGCTACCACGCCCGGCTAAGAATTTAGGTTCTAAGTTGCTTTAGATGCCATTGGGTTTACTATGCATTGATAGACAAATAAGGATCCAGGAATACACACCCAACTTGTCTAAATATCTCAAGAGCACCTCATTCACCTGTTTTCACGATCACTATCTGATAATAAAGATGAATTAAATCTTTAGTGCTAATATTTTTCCTGCTTCCACTTTTTCTGGAAAATTTGAGAAAGAAACAAAGAAAATCAAAGGTTTTTCTCTTTCTAATACCTGGAGATGTGACTTTAAATTTTGTTTGTTATATAAACTCTTTACTAGCAGAATTGCTTAGTAATCCCAGAACTGAAATTTTTTATTTTGCATAGACTAAGTTTAGAGGTCTCATTTGAATGTGAACCTTATGTTCAGTATTGTGCTGATGACACTACTGGAAAATGGAAAGTATTTTTTTTTTCCAAGAGGCAAGAAAGATTATGAAGAGGAGTAGAAGGAAGAGGAAAAGGAAAGGAAGCGGAAGGGAAGAAAAGAAAGAAAATAGAAGGAAAAAGTGGAAAGATGCTGGGATTTGTAGGATGGAAAAAATGGAAAGATGCTGTGATTTGTAGGGTAACTCAAAACCAGCATCCTTCTTCTCAAACTTCTGAGTATCTCTCTGTTTATCTCTGAGGTACCTATGCAGAATTCAAATTAAAACTAGCATTTTGTTTACCAATTTACTTATGTGGCTATTAAGTCCTCTTGGAAGTGTTTATTTTGTAATGTATTAATTCTTACTGACAGAAACTGAATTTATAATAAAGTATAAAGGATATTGTACTTTAGACATTGTCAAAAATGTCTAGAAAGATGTTCATCAACGGATGAAAGGATTACAAAACGGTGGGATATATACACAATGGAATTTTACTGAGCCATAAAGAAAAACACAAGTACATCATTTACAGGGAAATGGATGGAACTGGAGGACAGTACGCTAAATAAGATTAGTCAGTCACAAAAAAATAAAAAAAATAGATGCTTTCCCTAATATGCGAAAGCTAGGGAGAAATGGGTAACAGGAGGAACTCTAGAAGAAGATCCTATAGAGGAGGAAATAAGGCGACCTAACTGAGGGGATGAGAGGGGAAAAAGAGGGAAACTCTCTAAAGCACATCATGTACTTAAACGAACATATCAAAGTCAATCACTAAGCCAGGCATGGGAAGGAGGCATGGGGAGGGAATGGGGTGGGATTGGGTAAGGGTAATTGGTTGATGTGTGCGTGTGTGTCTCCACAAGTCTTTTATCCCATTAAGATGTATGACTACAATGCACCAATAAAAAAATTGAAAAGAAAAATTCATCCACAAGGTTTAAAGAAATTTAAAATTTATTTTTCTTATACATTTTACACTACTGCATTATGTATACTATCTGCATAATAAAGTTTAGCATTTTATGAATAACTTCACAAATTCATATGCTCCATCCTCTCCTATTGACATTATTAGGTCAACTATTTAACATGTAAGCACAGTGTGAGGCTGACAAAGCATTAAGTCTATAAAAGAAGTAAAAAATTGATGATAAAATCAAATGACTTTTTACTATTCACAGGTTGAAATACCTAGGCTTTCCTCTTTTTGTAAGTTTTGGTTTTCTTCTTCATTTTTTCTTATATTAAAGCACTTATATCTAATGTGTGTTATATTGACCATTGAGTCAATTCATCTGATAAATAATTTTAAAATTGGTTATTGCTGCATTAAAATAAAATACAGTATTCTTCTAGAAAACTAATTTGCAAAAGGATCCTAAAGTGTGGGAGGTACACAGCTGATAAGGAGATCTTGAGATTAACTTCAAGGTCGTACTCGATAAGTTAAAGGCAATCTTTCACAGACCACAATGAAATTAAACCATAAGAATTATGGTTTTATTTTTAAAATTTAACCAGTTACTTATATTGTTTTGAAAGAGCTGTGAGGAATTAAATCACATAATGAACACCAAGAAGGGTAGAATGAACATCCAAACGGTTGTGGTCAGTGATGTCTATCTAGATTTATTTGATGATATTAGGAACGCGTCATTTAAGACCAAATGTATATGACAAATCCCTCTCTTCCCACCATGGAGTGGGAAAGAGTCCAGATTCTAGGTTGCTGTATAAAAGTAGGGGACAGCTCATTTGTAAAATTGGAGACATTAATAAAAGTTACAAAATCAGAAATTATTATGTATTTTGTTAAATAATAAAAAATAGGCAATACAATTTGGAATAAAGCCGAAGTGTGAGTGTTCTGGCATCAGTCACATCCTGACCACATTATTTTCTCTCTGCAGGACATAGGGATTAGGTTTAAGAAGCTAACCTACCTACATCTGTTCTCAAAACACAAAATTAGTATTAATTCTGAAGCTCATAAAGTGTCAACCCTAGTCCAATTCGCTTAGCTCTCAGTGTTACATTCATGTAGGAAAATATATAAACCATAGTAAAGCTCGTTCAATATTTTTTATACAGGCGGTAGATCAATTTGATAAAATATATAGACATATAGCTGGGAATGCTGGTGCAAGCTTATATGATTCCTATAATTGGGAAGCTAAATCAGAAGGATAATAGTTTCAAAAACTAAGTCAGCAATTAGTCAAGACTCTCATCCAACCAGCAAGCCCTTATTTAAAAAGATAAAAATAAAAAAGGGCTGCCTGTATAATCTCAGAAGTAGAATGCCTCTGGGTCAATCTTCAGTGCTATAAAACACACACACACACACACACACACACACACACACACACACACACACATACCAAAACAAACCAAAGCTCATAGACAAATTAATGATAAAGAAAGCAGTTCAATTATCCAATAATGGACATTGCTGTTACTGATTCAAAATTTATATTTAGAAAGTAAGTTGTTAACAGGCTAAAAAGCACTGTGACCTGGTGCTCTGTAGGTATTCACTGAAAACTTTAAATGGAGATCTATGAGAAAGGACGGCATGAGTTTTTGAGCAAATCAAAACGAAAGGACCAATATTCACCTATTAGGTCTCAATGCTTTATCATGAAAATCATCAAGTGATTTTCTGGACTGAAATTGATTTTAGATACATTTTTTTCAGCTTGAGCTGGAATTTATCTATACAGAGAACAATGAGATAGTTCAGAAATCAGTACTTTTGCTTAATTTAGATTCCATATTTTTCTACTTGTTCCAGGTTCACCTGACGTAGCTGGATCAGGATTTTTTCCCATGGCTCATGTTGAGGTCATAGAGTTGAAATCGTAAGAAGGGGAAGTTTCTACCACTGGGAGGATAAAATAAAATATATTATAATATTTATATTATAAATATGCCACCATCCATGGTGGTCTGATTAAGTTTACTTAAAAAGTTTACTTAAAGGCAAGTTTCTGTAATGTATAATTTCACGTACCTTTAGATCATTATGAAATTTTCAAGTAAATTAATTCACAGTTAAGAAGAGAAAATTATTTTTATGTTATCTAAATTCCAATTTTTATTCAAAAATATTAGTGGAAGATAGGCCAAAGAAATACTTAGTAATTCAAAGAGAGAATAAAATAATTGTTGAAAGAAAAAACTGCTCTAAGTGTTACACTACTCATATTTCTTGTTCTCCATTTAAATATAAAAACATGTTGCCTACAGTGGTAATTTTGTCTTTCTAATACCACTTCATTTATTTCTTTCTCCTTTTCTTCCTTCCTCCCTCCTTCCCTTTCTTTCTCTCTTTAGTTATTTTTTAAAAGAACAAATGTCTCCTTTAGTTTTCAACCTAAAACCAATTTTAGTTGTGCTCAGTGGACTAACTTTTCCCACAGGTACATAATTTCAACCTTGTCATCACAGCACCCATCACTAAATAGGCCTGACTGGCTCAGGAAAGAACTCATTATGTGTGTTCAATTACAGAACTACTTAATTTTTGTTTAAATTACCATTATAATGTAAGAGCATTAGTAGCCAGGTGCAGTTTTGCACACCTGTAATCTTAGTACCTGAGGGAATGAAACAGAAGGATCACAGGTTTGAGGCCAGAACACAGCAATTTAGCAAGACGGTTTCAACGTAAAAAATAAAATGGCTGAGGTATAGCTTAGAGGTAAAATGGCACTTGGTTCAATTCCCAGAACTACAAAAAGGAGGGGGGGGGTGGATATTTTAAAATTTAAAGATCCTGGTAAAGCTTTTTTTTTTTATTTCTAGAAAGTGGTACTCAAGTATAAATTATGTTACTGGTGCTTAAGGATAACTTGATACCATGGAATAGAGAATTCCTGAGCATGAAGTTAAATAGATACCTTTGGTACTAAGAAATGGAGAAAAGACCCTTGTACTGAATTCATAGCCCATTTCCCTTTTTTCCAAGTTATACCTTGGATTTTTCAGATAGATGATTTTCCTTTGATATTTATTATTATTTTAAAACTATATTTTTTAAATTTTATTACTTTAACACTATTCTGAATAATGTGAAATTCAAAAGGAGTTAAAATTACTAAAATAATTTTAAATTACAAAATAATATCATCACATATTACAATAAATAGTATTTCATTGCAAAGTCTAAGAAAATATCTCACATAAATACCCATACTAAGATTAATTAAACAAAAATCAGCACTGTATAAAATATATTATTTGCAGAATCTGTAGGCTTTCCAGTTTTAAAATCTATTAGAATCTAAAATGCAAGCTAATTGGGATATAGAGACACTTTACCTATTTTGATTATCAACAGGCTAATTCTCTCAAATAAAATTCATCATAGCTGGTGATTTTGAGAAAATTATTAGATATTATAAGACTCTGCTTATTTTTAAAGTAATAGTAGTGATAGTATAATAGATTTTATTATTCAAGGAAATGTTAAATGCAAAAATATTGTGGCCAAATCCATGAAATAACTTGATTTTTTTTTTTTACTTTTGTTTTGCTTTACTTATTGTTCATTAATTCTAGAGCTGAGGATTGAACCCAGGATCATTTTGCCTCCCAGCTATAGCCACAACCACTTTATTTTATTGTTATTATATATTTTTATTTTGAAACAATGTGTCACTAAGTAGCTGATAATCTTGCTAAATTGTTGAAACTGGCCTTGAGCCTGTGATCTTCCCATCCAAGTCTCCCAGGCATCTGAATTACAGGCATGCACCACCACACTTGACTTCTCTGTAAATGTATAAAAAATAAACCAAAAGTTACTATCAATTTTACCTCCTAAATTCCCAGTGTTCTAATCACAGGAAATTGAAAAGTATAGAAAGATTACAGTGCTAAAAGAAATTGAAGAGCTCTTAATAAATAGGGCCCTATGAAAACCAGTATTATACTGTGGGTTTGAGAAGTCTACCTGGCATCCAGAACAGAGCCCTTCATAGGCAAGTGGGCAGAAAGAGGACAATGGGCAAATTTCAGACTCCTCTCTGAGAGATCAATTATTTATTGATTAGTTATCTGCTTGGTAGAGGAAAACTCAGCTCCTCATTGTTAGAGGAGTCAAGGATTTTGCTACATAATGACTCCTTAGCTAGTTAAAGATATTGGGAAGAGCAAATATTAGGCTAATCAGCAGTTCTCTGTGTCTCACCCACCCCCAAACATGTAGAAAAAGCCTGTACTCTTCTCAAAGAGTCCAGAGTTGATTGGATATATGCCATGAAAAAAGGACTACCAATTACCTCTTCCCATATTCTCCAGACTTTGTTCCCAGGATAACATGTATCTCCCAGAAATGATGGGTTTTAAGAGAGGATAAGTTAATATCTCCGATCAGACATTGGTTCCTATGCCTGGAAACTATAAAAGAAAATTAAATTAGGTCTCATAGTATCATCCAAAAAGGATATAAATTACATGGATCAAACATCTCTGAGCTGTCACTTAGACTCAGATTGCTTAAGATGTCTGTCTCTTGCTTCTTGACATCACAAAAGCCTCCTTTAAACCAACTAAACCTTTTCCAAAGATGCTGTATCAGAAGCTAAAGTGTATATTTTTGTATATAATGTACTTTATCATTATTTATTCAACTGATTTATATTGATTACAAAACCAAAATTTAACCCAAATTATTAATAAAGGAAGCCCTGTTGATTTCTTACTGACCAGCACAAGACTGTCTCTAATTCACATACTAAAAATATTATATGCTATACGCAAACATTCGAAATTATTTATACTTTTCCCTTCTTAGATAAGAAAACTGAATTTGCATTTATTAAAAAAAATCCCTAAGCTAGGCTTGGTGGCCCATACCTGTAATTCCAGTCTTTGGAAGGCTGAGACAGAAGGATAGCAGGTTTCTATACAGATTTAAAAACTTATTGAGGCCCTCTGCAGTGTGTTGAGACCTTTTTATAAACTAAGATATGGCTGAGTGTGTATCTCAGAATGCCCTTGGGTTCAAACTTCAGTACAAAAAAACAAAACAAAACAAAACAAAAAAAACCCCTAAGGACAAAGCTATGCTTTTCCTCACTACTCAAGTCTAAGTTCCTCATGCAGGTAAGGTGCTTGTCAATGCCTCACAATAGGAGTTGTCCCAGGCATACCCATTCCTCATAACGTATGACTTAAACAGGGTTGAAATCTCCACTGAAAGCATAAGAATGAGACCCTCCCGTTCTAGGATCTGACCATTACGCACTCCTCCCTGGAGGAAGTTCCAATCGCTTTACTAGAAAAGATTTTGAGATGTGATCATCTAGGCCACAATTTTAAATCTCATGTAAAAGGAAAGCTAATGTTATTTTCTCTGTAGAGATGATCTGTCTATCCGGGAAGAAATGCCATTAAAATATATAACCCCAGTCTTAAAGTTGGTTATAATGAAAAGATCATTGCTTTCTAAAATAGAATTAAGCATGGCAATACTCCGAGGTCCTCTTGAAACAAAAATACCAAAGAGCATTGAAAAGCCATCATAAATGTGGCTGAATCCAGGAAGGGCTTGCCTTAATTTCACCACCAGTGGCCAAGGTAAAATGGCCAGATGTCTCAGCTTGACAGCCCAGGCCTTGCTTCTTAATGGGCTGGCTGTGGGTCCACTGAATTTTGTCAGATTACAGTGCATTCTGATGTTATTTGCCTTCCGTCCCCTCTCTCTGTGTCTCTGCCCACTTCACAGATCCTGCCTCTCAGTACATATATGCAGGTTCATCAAATCCCCATCAACTGCAGGGCAGCCCAATCTGGCGTGTGAATAGTCCATTGAAATGATAAAACCTTTTGTTTAGTGCCAGAGTTCTTATTAAGCCAACCACCTGGTTCCAAAACATATCCACCCAGGGCACAGAAGCTGTTTGTGAGCGAGCCGTGTGACATTTTTGTGTGGTGCTGAACTTTCTGCAGTTTTGTTTTGCTTTTGATAATCAACCCTTTTGCACATGCCTACAACTGTTTATTTTCCATTTACAGATATTCTCCTTATCACTATCTGGAAATACTTTTAGGGAAAGAGAGCAGCAAGAGGCAAAAACAAGAGAGAATGAAAAAACAGACGGTTGTGTTGTCTCTTTAAGGAAAGAGTCTTCAGGACAAAGCGCTTCCTTGAATGTAAAATAATATGTCAGATTTAATAGGAAGTATTTAGGTCAAAGGTAATTCTTATTCTGTTATTGAATTTTACTTGAGGATGTTCATATATAGAGAAAAATCAATAACCCTGATATGCTATATATTTAGAACTTTGGTAAAAGCTGGGTGTGGTGGTGTACACCTGAAACTGAGACAGTAGGATCATAGGTTGGAGGATAGCCTCAGCAACATAGTGAGACTTAGCAATCTAGCTAGAGTCTCTGTTATTCAAAATGAAACATAAAAAATAAATAAAAAAGGGCCAAGGGTGTAGCTCAGAGGTAGAATGCTCCTGAGTCCAATTTCCAGTACCACAGATAATTGAACGAAGAAATGAATGAAGGAAAGAAAGAATAAATGAAAACTTTGGCTGATAAAATGAGTGATATAAAATATATGTCAAATGGAGAATGTCATAGCTTGCACTCTGTTTTTTAAAATATGTTCTGTAGTTTGAGAACATATAGAGAGTATTACTAGCCAGGTGTATTCTTATAATTCCAGTACTTGAGCAGGTAAGACAGGATAACCCAAGTTGTAGGCTAGCCTCAGAAACCTTGAGAGGCTCTCAGCATCCCAGTGAGGCCCCGTTTAAAATAAGTAAATAAATAAATTAATTAACAAACATATCAAAGTCATGCAGTAAGCCAAACATGAGAAAGAGGGATGGGGGAGGGAGTGAGATGGGAATTGGGGAAGGGCTAAATGAGTGATGTGTATATGTATGCTTCTACCATCTTGTACTCCATTAAGATGTACGGCTACAATGCACCAATAAAAAGATAAATAAATAAGTAAGGGCTGATATGTAGTTCAGAGATAGCCTGTTCCCTGTTCAATTACTAGTAACAACAATAAGAAAAAAGAATATTGCTATTATCCAATTTTGTGTAATACAAACTATTTGTACTGCTTTTACTTAAAGGAAAATTAGAAAAAACTAGAGAACCTGAAACAATTTGATGATGGACTTAAAAAGGGCTCAAACATTTCAGAAATTTTAGTAGCATTTGAAAATATAAAGGAGAGAGAGAGAGAGAGAGAGAGAGAGAGAGAGAGAGAGAGAGAGAGATTGATTTTCCAAAATGATACTGGCCTAATAAAACCTTCAGCAGAAAGCCAAGTAGAGCCTTCTCCAGTCTCCAGTGTCTGAACTTCAGAATCTAAGAAATGAGAGATAGAGACTGCTTCCAGATGCCATTTGTGCCGATGTGTTCCACTGCAAGAAAAGGCTAACCCACACTGTCAGTGTCATGGTGAATGTAGTATGCTCATGATATACAGCTCTTGTGACTACATGTCAACATTTCTTCCTTTTTATTGACACATTCAATATCATTTGAGGAAATGCTACTTCTATGCCTTCTTGATGTCACACTTGAAAATCAGTAAGATGTCCTTCATCTCTTCAACCAAGGAGTGGCTTTTGACACCCACACACACAATCTCATTTTTCTACTTCTTATTTGGACCATGAGTCTTACATATAGTAAAAAAGAAACAGAATGATTTGGACATAATTGAGTTATCCTGAGCTTGGTTTCTTTATGACATGAGTCATAAATTTTCTTTGGCTTTTTAAATTTCCTCATATAGTTTTATTTTTTTCTTTATTAAAGTATATTGATTTCAATTGTTAATATTAGATAAAGCATAAGAACAATGAGGTTCTTATATAAAATGCTTTACAATTTATTTTTTGTGGTATTGGGGATGGACCCAGGGGCATTCTACCTCTGAGCTACACCCACAACCATATTTTATTTTATTCTTGATTTTGAAACGGGGTCTCTCTGAGTTGCAAAAGGCCTCACTAAGTAAATGAGAATGTTCACAATCTGCAACCCACCTGTCTCAGCTTTCCAAGTGCTGGAATTACAAGCATGTGCCTCCACGTCCAGCTACAATTTTAATACTTTCATTTTATTTTTTTGTTTGTTTATTTTTTGGTGGTACTTGGGTTCCCGGAAGCCCTTCTACCTCCGGGCTACACTCCGAGACCTATTTTATTTTTGGAAACAGGGTCTCTGAAGCCAGCGCAACTGGCTTTGAACCTGCGCGATCCTCCTGTCTCTGCCTCCCAGGCGCAGGGATTACAAGCGTGTGCCACCACGCCCGGCAATACTTATCATTTTAAGTCATATGGATCAAGGTAATATAGAACATACAAACTGAATCTTTTTGATATATGTTTTAAAACTCATTAAAATAGATGAGTAGGAACAAAGAGAAGACTGCATTTTTTAGAAGATGGAAAATAAAATTAGCTTTCCATCTTCATATGATAGTTGAATACCAGTGGCTGCAGAGAATCGTACAGGCCTCTCTGAGATTTTCTAATGGATTAGATATTTTCCACAATTTTCAACTATTCAGATCACAAATGCCAAAGTGTTTTAATTCCAGATGAATAAACTGAAACCAAGATGAAACATTCCCCCCCCTCTATCTCTCTGTGACTCCTAGGTAAATATTAGTATTATTTCCAACAATATTCTAATAAACTATAAAAGAAAAGTATTTGCAAAGTTCCTTTTCTTCCTTGGATTCTATTAAGTTGTAGAAATTGTTTGGTTCAGCTTCTTTTCTGGCATCTCAATTCATGATCATACAGTATCATTGTCTGATATAAAATTAAGTATATTATTAGTTTCTAATCTTCAATTTGTGTGTCTATGTGTCTGTGTGCGACAGATATGTTTTAGATGTTTTGATACAATATATCCCTTTAATCATTGAAAATTTGCAAACCCACTGACTAGAAATGTCACTGTGTCTAACAGAACAAGCTCAGAGGCTCTAATTAAGTAGTTAATACTAATTAACACTAGAATCCTGGGAAAATTGTCTTGTCTATGGAATCTGCAAACTAAATGTCCACATAATTTCTCTTTCCTGATAGTTCTTTCAAATGGGGTAAGATTTCTTTTCTGACTTCTGACACCATTATTGTCCATGCTTCTAAATATCTTCATTAATGAAGTAAAGGCCTCAATTCAAAGCACAAACAACCGATTAGACCACATGGAGAACAGAATCTCGCTCTTAGAAGATGATCATTCCAAAAATGAACGCATAGTTTCTAATCTAGAAAAAAATATCCGACAGCAGGAATCTGACGTTGAAGAAATATGGACCCATTTTAAGAGAGCTAACCTAAGAATAATTGGAATAGAGGAGGGAAAAGAAAATTATACCAAAAGGATCAACAATCTCTTCAAGGAAGTACTAGCAGAAAATTTTCCAAACATAGAGCAAGAGGTTGATACACAGATCCAGGAAACTTATAGAACTCCCTTTAGACAGGATCGGAGAAGAGGATCCCCACACCACATAATTGTCAAAATGACCACTGTGGAAGCCAAGCAGAGAATCTTAAAGGCAACAAAAACAAAGGGCCAAGTGACATTCAGAGGCAAACCAATTAGAATCAATCCAAACTTCCCAAACCAAGTCATGAGAGCCAGAAGGGACTGGAGTAACATATTCCAAACTCTGAAAGAAAACAACTTCCAGCCAAAAATTTCCTACCCAGCAAAACTTTCTATCAAATTAGATGGAGAAATAAGAAGCTTCCATGACAAACAGAAACTGAAGGAATTTGTCTTCAAAACCAGCGCTAGAGAAAATACTCAAAGAGATTAACTACAAAGAAGAAATAGGTAACACTCACCAGAACGAGAGAAACAAGAGTTTCCATCCAACAGTCAACTAAGATTGGTTATCTGTGGAGACTCATTACTTATGTTAGTCTTTTACCTATCTCTAAGTTGTATTGTTTGCCTTTATTGTTGTTAATTTTTAGGATTTCTAGTTGGAATATTAATATACCTTCAGATATAGCATTTGGAAATATTTTATCCAATTCTATTAGTAACTTTTAACTCTGTTCACATTGTCTTTGGATATACAATATTTTTTTTTATTTTTTAGGGAGTTTGTATACTCTTCTGGTGCCTGTGCCATTGAAATCATATCCAAAAAATCACTGCCAATTTCAATGTTGTGAGGTTTTATGACCCAGATTTTCTTCTAAAAGTTTATAGTCTTAAGATTTATATTTAGGTCTTTTGTCTATTTCGAGTTAATACTTGTATATGGGATTAGGTAAGGGTCCAATTTTATTCTTTTCCATGTAATTATTATTTTTCAACAATATTTAGTTAAAAGATTATTATTTCCACCACCAAATGTTTGTGGAAACCTTGTCAAAAATAACTTGATAATATAGGGAAGAATTTAGCTCTAGGCTTGTATTTAACTCCAATGGTTTATATATCTGCCTCTAGAACAGTACTACACTGTTTCAATTATTGTAGCTCTATATGGTTTAAAATCAGAAAATATATATCTTCTAGCTTTGTTCTTTTTCAAGATCGTTTTGGGTATCTAGAATCCATATTCCATATTAGGATAGATTTTTTTCTGAAAAATAAATATATAAATATATGATAGTTTCACCTAAAGAAATAGAAAAAAAATATTCTCTGGTAAGGAAGAAAGCAAAAAGAAATATTGAAATGTTATCTTTAAGTCATCAAAAGCTTGGTATCAGACAAATGAAACTGTTATGTGAGATTATCATTTTTAATTTTGGATAAATTGCTATAATACTAGATGTCAACCACTAAGCCAAGCATGGGAAGGAGGGATGGGGAGGGAATGAAGTGGGGATCGGGTGGGGGCTGACTGGGCGATGTGTACATTTATGTCTACAAAAGTTTGTATCCCACTATGATGTATGAATACAGTGCACCAATAAAATAAATAAATTAATTAATTAAAAAATAAAATAAATAAATATCTTCATTTGAACTGTAGCTAATTCAATTTTAATGAATACTCAGTTTATTGAACTATTTGATTTCTGCATAATGTCTGCTGAACATGAAGAGCTAGGCATTACAATCTTGAACATAAAATGAGAAATTCTATGTTGTTCTATTCCTCTAAATTTTTTTTTATGGATGAGCAATCCCATTTTCCCAACGATTCTCAAGGACAGAGCCATGGAAAGGGTATATATTTCTGATGAGTCAAACTGTCTTTCCTCTTTCAGATCTCTCAATTTGAGTGGAATAAATAACCTAGGTTTTTCATGCTCAGATGCCTTAATTAAATGAAAATAAACAGTAGTAAAGAAGATCTTCTTTATGTCCCCAATGAAAATAAATCTACTATTTTTAATAATGAAAAATCTGTGGTATTCATAATCAGAAAATCTTGGGTTTAAAATCTACCTCATTCACTTGTCTTTATAATCTCAAACTATAGTCTTAAACTTTCATAATCCCATTTTCCAAATATACAAAAGTGACTGTGTTTACGTGTGTGTGTGTGTGTATGTGTGTGTGTGTGTGTGTGTGTGTGTGTGTGTGTGTGTATCTGGTGGTGCAGGTGACAGAACCTTGCACATGCTAGAAAAGTGCTGTATCACTTCCTAGCTGCATCCTCTGCGCAATTTATTTTTCAATAAACATTACCTGGCTTCACTTGCTTTCAAATTTGCAGAAGGAATTCATTCCCTTTACTGTGGCCTTGATAGAGTAATAGACTCAAGATGTGATTCCTATGACACACAGCCTGTTGAAGAGAACTTGTCTTCTAATGCTCAAGGTATAGAAACATGATAGAATCATTTGAGAAACAATGTTAACTGAATTCTTGTAGAATGAGCCATTATCAAAGCAATAGCAATTGAATATGGAATCCTGAGCTCAAGTACCAGATTAGTAATTTAGAAGCTGCCTAATCTTGGCTTAGTTGGTAATCTTTCTGTAAATCATCTTTCTTGTTTTAAATAAGACAAAACGTGATGAATGCACAGTTTGTTAAAAAAAAAAAGCAAAAGCCCGATACAAGCTTAAGATCCAATTCTAATTGTAGATATTATTTTTCTCAACATTATTACTGCTCAACTGTAACTCTACCATAGTTTATTTACCCTTGTCGTTATTAAAATGTCCTTTCCTTTCATAATTAATAACCATGTCAAGAAGAGAATAATGGGTGTAATGTGGTTATAAGTAAACAAAATCATTTAGAAAAAAGCAAAAACAACTATTAGACATTTTCCTGGAAAACTCTGAAATAATTTTGAAACACTAATGTCAATTTCAGTTTTCATGCCAATAGTTATTTTATTTGAAGTTAGAATTATTTCCATTTTAAATGTTAGATGAAATAACTGGATGCAATGGTCCACACCTGTAATCCCAGGGCCCAGGAGGCTGAGATAGGAGGGTTGCAGTTTGGAAGACAGTGTTTGCTAACTTGGGGAAGTTGTTTTAAAATAAAATCAAATAGAGCTCGGGGCACAGCCCAGAGGCAGGACTCCTCCCCAGTATCAACACAAAAGGGGCCAGATAACTTGTGTACATTTTCATTTTCTGAATTAGTCACATAAAAATGTTAAGAGAAAGCCTGCTCAATTCTTGAATTGTGGAGTCAATGTTGAGATTATTGTAAATACAGAAGAAATGCACGTTCATGCACGGAGAAATTGATTTTTTTTAATGACAGAATGAATATAAAGAAACTTCCACTCTTTACCTGAGAGTATACAAGTCTCTCAAACCACTTTCAAACTGATTAATGAAAATATTTCAGTGCTGTTCATTCACATATGGCTATTTGTTCTATAGTTCAGCTGGGAGAGGGTCCCAGTACACAGAGATTTGATTATTCAAAGTGATTTGTTGAAATGAATTGTAGCTTTATTATTTCCATAGAAACGAAGCAATGAAATCTTAAGGGATTCCAGGTCACACAACTCTAAATTGTCTGGACATTGAAGAACAGCAGCAACAACAACAGTGAAAACAACATTTTGGGTTGAACGCTTAGTGCCTGGAATCAATGTGCAGTTCAGTAAGTTGGCTCATTTCTTCCCCCAAACCATAGGTAGTTATTCCTCTCAACCTCTTTAGAGCGGTAAGTCAAGTCACAGACACGTGAAGTCAGCTACAGGGTAGAACCTTACCTGAGGCCAGGCAGTAGGGCATGTGGTCCTCCCACACTTTTACTCTTGAAGAACAGGCCTCTCCTTTGTAGAGCAAGACAGAAGAGAGCCAGGCTTCACTGGGAAGAGTATAAAATCCTTCAATATCATTATCCTCTGCAAAAAAAAAAAAAAAAAAAAAAAGTGTTGGCACCAAAGTGCTGGCCTGTTTTTAAATCCCAAAAGGCAGATGGTTATTTTTATTACACTGACCTAATTGCACGTGGTGATCCAAGGTCAGCATAAAACTCTAAAGAGAGCCCAAAGTAAGTTTATGTTGGAGAAAAGGAGAAGCCAGTCATCTTAAAGCAGCACTTCTTGATTTTAGCTTTATTACTCACTCAGATCCATCACACCATATTGGATTAAACAAGAATACTTTGGTACGGGTCAGAAGAGGATTGGGCTGCTGAGGATAGAAGGAAAAACTAGGTTAGCATAAAAATATATCACTCACTTTTTCAGAAAGATGCTAGCATTTATAGTAATAATTTCACAACAGGAGTATCAGAAATCTCGCAGTCAGTGGCCTGCATTACATTTAGGGCTTTAAAAAAGGGATAATAGCATGTACTTTGAATAATTGAAACACTAAAAATAAGATATATTTTCATTGGAGATTGGAAAAAAACAATATTTACTCTCTATCACCACTTTTTCTTAACACGTTATTTTCTATAGAGTATTTTGTTATAATAAAATGAGTGAGGAGGAAGCTAGGGCAAGCTCAAGTGCTGTGTGCATGTTTGCCACTAGCACTATTATCTACATTATGATGTGAAACTATAATGACCAACAGAAAAATAAAAGGACAAAAAAAGTGAATTTAATAAAAATAATTTTGATAATGGTTATGTAAAAACCTACGCAAAATAAGTATAACACCACATACTAAAAGACTCATTTCAGTCTGTGAATTGTCATCTTAGTCTTTTTTTCTTTTTTTTTTTTAAACAGGATCTCACTGACTTAGAAAGGGCCTTGCTAAGTAGCTGAGGCTGTTCTCGAACAGCAATCCTCTGGCCTTGGTCTCCTGAATGCTGGGATTACAAGCATGCGCCACCATGCCTGGCCCTGAATTGTCTTTTTAAATAAAGTTTTATTGGGACATACTACACAGAAACACACAGGTACTGCACATACAATTTGTAAGGGTAGTAGAACCATGTGGGATTATATATAATATTTATTAAACATATATATCACATTTTTATCATCAGTAATTCACAATGAATTAATGAGACATATTCTCTATCTCAGGGCACAGAAGCACAATATTTCTTAAAGTTTTCTTTCTTTTTTCTGCTATTGAAGATTGAACTTAGAGGTATTCTACTTGTGAACTATTATACTCTCAGCCCTTTTTTAAATTTTGGTCTTAAAACAGGATCTTGCTAAGTTGATAGAGTCTTTCTAAATTGCTGAAACCAGCCTTGAGCCCTCAATCCTGTATCAACATCCCAAGTACTGTAATTGCAATCAGGTGAGTATAATATTTTATAGTTAAAAAATACCATGGGAATTTTTGCCTCAGCCATTATATGATGTCATTATATTATGCAAATAACACTGGGGAAATGAACTTATGCTCACAATTCTGAGGTCCCTTCTATACAACTTACCTTTATTATCACTTTTATCCCATTTACTCTTCAAAGCCTCAATTCTGTTTAACTTCTTCCTCAAGGCCTTATTTGATGTGTTACATCAGAATTAATTGTTCCTCCCTCAGCACTCCCCTGGCAAAACTTGTATTTAGCAAATTAATTTTCTCATAGTTTACTCAGTTATTTATATGTGTATGTTCCCCAGAAGAGCTTGAGTTAGCAGCAGCAGTGACAATTTCTAGAACATCCTTGAACACTCAACTGGGCCTGGTTCAAGATTTTGCACACAGTAGATGCTCCAGCCATGGTAACAAAATCATTTGGCATCCCAACGATGCAGTTTCAGCTTTACAGCATTCTACTTTTGACTATGTAGCATTTCAGCCATGAAAAATGTTGGATGGGATGTATTTTTTCAAAATTAAGGCTAATTAAAAATAATTTTCTTCTGAGAGTCATTTTAGAGTTGCAGAGGAGCCTCTGTAATAATTAGAGACACCCAAGGGTGTCACCAAACCTGGAGTTGGAGTCACTGTTCCATCAAACATGACCCACCAAAGGAGCTCCCTGGTGACTATTAATACCACCAACTGCAAAATATGTCAAGGTTTATTAAGTGAAAATCTCATAAAGGTTTGCAAATAAAGTACTGTTTATGCAATATGAATAGCTTGTGGTTCAGCTCCCTTAAGAAGAGGAGAACTAATAAACAAATGAAAGCAACAGTATGTTTATTCTCAGGAGTGACCTCCAAGGATGTTCTTGGGAAGTGCAGAGCATTTAATTCTTGCATTTCAGAATAAAAACAGCATGAAGAGTTTGTGAAGAACAGACTCAATATGAATCCTTCGACTTATAATGAAATAAAAACATGGCTCTGTGTTCATACATAAATTATTCGGCAATCAAAATTTTATCTCTACTGCAGTATGATTTTTCTATTAAGATTCTTAATTTCCAGTATCATCTAAGGGTTAGACTCCAGCCAATTGGGATAGAAAAGAAGGAATACCCCAAGGACAGAAGTCCTCTGTCTAAATCAAGGAGCCCTTGGAGTTAGGCACTGATGTGAAGAGGTCTTGAATTATCCGGGCTGTAGCTATTATGGTTTGGAGAAAGGTGAAGGGTAACACTTCATTAAAGTGAAAAGGTGAAAAGCTGTAGATATAATTGAATTAGATGACAGCACACTGAGACAGTGAGAAAGCTTTACCATAGAATCAGTGCTCTCTGGAGGGAGGTCGTCTAATTCTTACTGTCATCAGGGTGAGGGAAAACGTGGCCCTAGTTAATTTCATTGTGCTCAGAAAGAAAAGTATGTGGGCAGAGACAGAAACATGGTTTAGGGAAAGGAACCCTCTGTTTTTTTGAGAAGCTCATCTCTGTACCAGCTAAACAGGATGGCCTGCACCAGCACTCCCCAAAGCCTGCAATAATCTGGGGAAGTCATGACGTGCCATAGGTTTATGACTCAGGTTTTTAAAATTTTGCTCTTGTCATAATATGCTCTGTTTCTCAGTAGTACAAGCTGTCACATAAGGGAGGTTAAAAACAAATATGTTATTTAGTTGTTCTAGAGGGTCTTGTTTTGTTTCATATTTTTACTTGTGATTGTTTTAGTGCATATTAATTATTTAGAATAATATCTTTCATTGCGGTACATTCATAAAGGCATGTAATATATTTTGACCATCCCAACCTCTCGTTAACACCTTCCCCTCCCTTCTATTCTCTAATGGTCTCCATCTAAGGGTTGTTTTTAGGAGTCCTCTAGAGATTTCATACTTGGAAAAAAAGCGAAGAGAAAATTAAACAACCCATTCTGTGAGGTCTACCAGATTGTTTAATTTCTGAAGCTTAGGTTCAGATAAAACTGTCGCTGAGAATTGTAAAAAGCAAAAGTATCCCTAAGATATGAGAATCGTTTAAGCCAAGTCAAGGATTAAATAGTATTTTAATGGTTATTAAATTATGTATTATCATGCTGTCTGTGAAAGCGAAAACAAAACGCAAAACAAATATTCACATGATAAATGGAGTTCTATTATTTCACCAAATATTTTTTCCGTTGGATAGCAGGTTTCCTAAGTTCAACTGGACAAGTTATAATATTTATTCAAGTTCCAACATGCTAAGAATATTTAGTACATTTTAGACCAATTACTTTGTTTTAAATGAAGAAAAAACTAGATGTGTCAGGAAAATTGAAAAGTTATAATTAATACATACTGCTTGGAAAGAAAAAAGTGGTATTTTAATATAAACTTATTGATACAAGTGAAACCTTTATCATGTCCCTTTCGACTGTATAGGATACCATGTAGAAACAAAACAAAAGTTACTAACCCTTTAAGATGATAGACCAGCATGCTCTCATAAGAATTTTATTCACTACGTCATGACTCCTCTGAAAATCAGAGTTGGAAGAGACAGTGCAGAAACTCATCAAGGTCAGAAAGTGAGACAGGACTTTCTAATCAATCAATAATGACAATGATAATAATAAAAATAAAAATGAAGGAGCAGTTATAATGATCAAATCTCTTTTTATATGTGATATTGTATCAATATATTATGTCTATTAACTCTATCTAAATTATAGGGCCATATTGCAACAAGATTAGGAGATCAGTGTAAAACATCATTTTAAAAAATGAAGCTGTGCATGGTGGCGCATGCTTGTAATCCCACCATTTGGTAGGCGGAGACAGGATTGTGCAGGTTTTCATCAGCCTCAGCTACTTAGTGAGGCCCTTTGCAACTCACCGAGACACTGTTTCAAAATAAAGAAGAGGGCTGGGGGTATCACTCAGAGGTAGAATGCCTTGGGTTCCATCTCCAGTACCGCAAACATAAATAAATAAATAAATAAATAAATAAATAAATAAATAAATAAAATCAAAAGTTTATGATTTAATAGTTTAAATTATTTTATATCATGCATTAATGCTTAAAATGATACTAACAGCATCCTTTGAAATAAAAAGAGATTAAATATGCAACCTTATTTTGAAAATGAAGTTTAAAGATTTGGTAGAAACAAGGTACGATCTAAATTCGATTTGAAATTGACATGTTGCTTTAATATCTATATTTGTTAACTTCTTATTTGACTGGTAATTTTTTTCTTTTTAAATCTGATGTTAAATATTATTGTGAATTAGAAGATATTTATATGTACATGTAATTAAAATTATATGTGAAATTTTAAACAAAATCTTCCAAGTTTTTTTTTTTTAATTTTTTACTCAACTGTAAATTGAACCCAGGGGCATTGTACCTCTGAGCTGTTATTTAAAATTTTTATTCCTTATTTTGAATTAGGCTCTCACTGAGTTGTGGAGGGCATTAAAAATGACTGAGGCTGGCCGTAAACCTGTGATCTTCCTGTCTCAGCCTACCAAGTACTGGGATTACAAGCATGCACTATGCACTGTCACTCTTTGTTCTTCCAAGTCTATTCAAATGATCATATTTATAGACTTTTCAGAACAGTTTAGAGAAGTGTGTGTGTAAGTTTTATGTGTGCAATTGTGCAGAGGCATACTCTATAATCTATGATCAGTGGATATTAATACCATGGTATCAATCATATCCCTCTCAACACAAAATATTGTGATATTTTAAGTAATTTTACAGTTATATATGTTATAACATATTCACTTAGATTATATTTATACAGATCTTTATATTTTATACAGATGTTTACATTTTATACAAATGTTTTTTCACCGTTGCCTTCAGTCTCGACATCTCTGCTTCAATCTCAATTCTGCAAATACTTCTTTGATTGAACTTCAAGAGTTTTTAAACTACCTCTGTCACTTCTTCTAGTATGCCTGTTTTACCTAAGAAGACTTTTATGATTTCTGTCAACCACCACCTAGATTCAGGTTTTCTTTTCATGAACTTTATGTTAATGCCATATTTATTCTTCTGTGCATGGCTTATTTTTGCTTTAAGTATGATTTTGAGGTGTTACTCAACTGTTTCTCTATTACTTATTGAAAAAAATTTAAATAGCTTGTGCCTTTGTCAAAGACCCAATGACTTCTGTGTGCATGTCACTGGCACACTTCATTATGACTCTGTGAAGTATTATGCTAGGCCTCACTGCCTTCTACCTGCAGTTTCATAATAGGGCCTATTCAGGTAATGCAATTCTCTAATTTTTTCCTTGTTTTTCAAGATTGTTTTAATTAGTCTTGACCACATATATTTTCATATATGTCTTACAATTATCAAAATACACCTGTTAGGAATAGCTTTATATTTATGTTAAATTCTGAACTCAATTTGAAAGAGTAGACAATTTCAGTTATAAACACCACATCATCTCACTGGTTTAAGTGCATTAAAGGTTTGTGGTCAGTCTCAACAACTTGTGATGGCCTCTGCAGCTTAGTCAGACCCTGTTTCAAAGTAAAGAATAAAAAGAAGGATGACATGTATCTTGGGGTAGAACTTCCCTGGGTACTAAAATAAATAAATAAATAAATAAATGAATAAATAAATAAATCTATTTTCTCTAATACGTGAAAGCTAGAGAACAAACAGAAACAATAGGGGCCTCAGATAAATGAGAAGAAAATCCAGTAGAATATTTCAAAGGCATTGGAGGTGAAGAAGAAGCTTGATGGAGAAAACTGTTCAAAACATGTTATGTCCATATATAAAGGTATCATTACAAATACCATTATCACTTACAGTCAGGATGGAGGTAGTGGGATGGGATCTGATGGGAAACGTACCAATTGCCTCGTGGCTGAATATTTGTATGTAATTTCATTTGACAGACTCTCTAACTTTGTCATGTTGTGTTTTCATTCACCTGGCCTTAGACCTGTATGACAACAGTACACAAGGAGAAAGGGGTAATCTCTTCAACAAATATTGGGAAAACTCGATATTCACATGAAAAATAATAAAATTGAACCCTTATACTGCAAAAAAGTCAACTCAAAACAGATTGAAGCGTTAAATCTTGAACTTCAAATGTAAAACATAAAACTCCTGGAAGAAAACAACATGATTTTAGGAATATGATAGTACAGGAACAGAGACAAAAATAAAATTAGGCAAATGAGACAGCATCAAACTTAAAAGCTCTTCATAGAAAAAAAAGTCAATGCACTGCAGGGTCCTTAATTGGAAAAAGACATATTTCCACACCAAAACAATATTAAAGGGTTTATTCCATAACAAAACCTGTACCAACTCAACTAAAATAATAACTTAAAAATCAGAATAGGTGTTTGTCTAAAAAATATACAAATGGCCAACACCTAAATGAAAAATTACACAGTCACTGATCAATAGATAAGTGTAAGTCAACACCACAATGAGAATCATCTTACACATGTCAGGATAGGGATTATTACAGCAAAAAGTGTTTAAGTGCTGCCTAGGATGATGAGAAAATGGAACCCATTTTCAGTATTAGTAGAAATGACACATGGATAAAGAAAGAGTGGTAAAATATAGAATGTTACTCAGCATTGTAAAGAAGGCAGGGAGCACCCTGGGAAACATGATTGTGAGATGGATTAGTTGATGATGCTAAATCAAGTAGATTAGCACTAAAAGAAAATATTGCATGACTTCTCTTATATAAGGTGTCTAAAACAGTCAAATCCATAAAAAGTCAGTGTGTGAAAAGTTGTTGTCAAGGGCTAGAGACAGAAAGGTAAAATGATAATTGACTGGCAAAAAGTTTCACTTAAACAAGATAAGTTTTAGAGGTCTGCTCTGACTATAACTGTAGTCAACTACACTATATTTTACATTTTAAAAATTCCTAAAAGGATAAATCTCATCCAAACCATCACACTAACAAAATAAAGAGAAAAGTCTATATTTCTTGCTAAGAGTGATTGACTTTTTGTAGTTATTAAGTCAATAGTGAGCCAGGATTGGTGGTGCAGGCTTGTAATCCCTGCGCTTGGGAGGCAGAGACAGGAGGATTGTGCAGGTTTGAAGCCAGCCGTGCTGGTTTAGGAGACCCTGTTTCCAAATAAAAATTAAAAAAAAATAGGTCTGGGAGTACAGCCCGGAAGTAGAAGGGTTTCCAGGAACCCCAGTACCACCAAAATAATAATAATAATAATAATAATAATAATAATAATAATAAAATAGTCAATAGTGAAAAATAAGGTCAGTGATTTTTAATAGATGATTAACATAGAAATAAAATTACTAGTTATTCTTTCCTCATCCTAAATTTTCAAAATGTAACATAATTCCAAAAATAGAGTGAAATTTAGAGAATTTAATTTGTTAAGAGAAATGTGTATTTTATTAAATTTATTACCGAAGCTTATGTTAGGAGGTTAATAAGTTTGTTACACTAAATATTTGCTTGTCGTGGTTAGTTAAAAATGAAATTCATAATAATTCAAATGAAAAAGGTTATAGCTATGTATATTTCTGGCATTTCAGCCTAAAATTTTATAATAAGATAGAAATAATGAGCCTCTCTCTATGATGCTGCTGTAAAGAATTCCCAGATAATTTTTAAGCTCTGTCTTTTCTTCTTATAAGTTCAGAATGGAATTCACATTGAAACAGAATTTTCTATTCATTTTGAAAAGTAACAGAAGTAAACTGTTAACATTTGCCTTAGGAAATAAAATATACGCCGTATAAATTACAAATGTTGGAACCTTCACCTCTATTATGCTGGTCTTCCTTTTCATCTCACAGTCCTGCTAACTAAAGCACTAATTCAAATAGTTCTTTTCAAAACTATTAGAATGTGATACATGTAGTAGGAGACATAAACTGCAAGTCTGCAACTGATTTAAAATAGTTGGTAACTAGTTTCCACATAAAATATATTGGAAATCATTCTGTTAAATCATAAAAAGAAAAATTTAAGACTCAATTAGAAACTCGTGTATACTAAGCATTTATGTACAGGAGAGTTTGTTTTATAATAATTAGGCAGTAATAGAATCTTTATGGCTAATTCTATTTATATTTTATTTGTAAAACAAGACATCTGAGGTAGTTTTAATTCTTTTGAAAACAATCAAAATATCTGCTCATTATTACAATTAAAGCTTGGAAGATAAAATTTTTAAATACTAAGTTAGAATTCATTTAATCATTTCTTCATTCATTTATTTATTTTAGTATCCTGTATATATATATATATATATATATATATATATATATATATATATATATATAGTGTGTGTGTGTGTGGTACTGGGGTTCCTGGAAACCCTTCTACCTCTGGGCTACACTCCCAGACCTATTTTTATACTTTTTATTTGGAAACAGAGTCTACAGGGTCTCTTAAGCCAGCGCGGCTGGCTTCGAACCTGTGTGAACCTCCTGTCTCCACCTTCCAAGCGTGGGGATTACCAACGTGCTCCACCATGCCCGGCCTATTTATATATTTAATGAACAAATATTACTAGCTTAGTCACTAGGCATCTTTATGACATGCTAAGGGCTTAAGCTGTAAACAAGAAAGATGTGTTCTCATCACATGAAAAGAGTCTGGAAAGAGTGATCAACACTAAATTAATAATAAGTCAAATTAACTTTTCAAATAACAGTAAATAAGCACAAAGATTATGTCAACTTTGAGTCTGAAGTATTTAAATTGCTCTTGGGAATATAGATATAAAAATTCCACACCAAGCGTGGTGGCACATGCTTATAATCCCAGCACTTGTGAGTTTGAGACAGGATTGCATAGGTTGGAAGCCAGCCTCGGCTTCGTAGTGAGGCTTTCAGCAACTTATTGAGACCCTGTTTCCAAATAAAGAATAAAAAATAGGGAAGGGGGTGTAGCTTGGAGGTTGAATGGCCCTGGATTCCTTCCCCAGACCTGGAAAAATACATTTCATTAACATTATATATTAAGAGAACGAATGAGAAATTGTTCTCAACAGAATAACCAATATATGCTACCATCCCTGAGATAGGAACTCACTTAGTATACCAAGGACCCTCCACAAAACCATTATGGCTGGGAGAGGGAGGGGAGAGATACGTTAGTGTGTTTGACAGGAGCCACTAGTGCAGCCCACATTCTGGACACTGTTGGCATACTTAGAGGTTGCACACCACTGAAATATTTTAGGTCACGCAGTGAAAACATATGTTTCATTTAGAGCTTTGACTAGAAAGCATTAGTGGGAGGGACATAGCAATGATCTATAAATGGCTTAGACAACTTAATAGTAACTGCCCAATATTACTGAGAGCTAAACTTTTATGTGCCCAGCAGTGAGTAAAGATTTCTTTTGTTATTTCCATACAGGAAGAATAAAGTAAACTCTTTTTGTCACTCATATATACATATATAGATGCGTATCTATGGAAATTGGCTCAAGATCTTAAAAAAAAACTGATAAATGGGCAGCCTGGGAGAGAATAAGCAGTCTTTCCTCTAACTTTTCACTCTGAATCAGATATTATGTAAACCAGGTAAAGAGTGGAATAATGTTAAGTAGATCACTTGAGATCCACTTACAGGTTGAATTAATTGATTATCTAGTGGATAAATGGGATTCAGAGAAGAGCTCTTTTTAATACTAGTAGAGTATTACAGAGAGAGGTAAGACGCTAATAAGCCTATAATAATTAAAATGATAAATTATAAGTTATGAAATAAGAGGTTAACGAGACATCACAGGGAAGATGTCATCACACTATTTGAGGCAAGGGTTTTGAGTAAAGGGTATAAAGATGCTTTCAGTGTTTTTAGGTATAGTTGAAAGAAGACAGAGAGTATGGAGTGAGAAATGGAGAGGACCTGAATTTTACAAAAAGCTCAGCCAAAACAGACCTGTCACAACGAGTTAGAATAAGGCTAGCATAGTAACTATCACCCGTGCTAGAGAGTATTTCTAAAAGAACAATGGTCAGCTTAGTCAGTAATTCCAATAATAAGATTAGTAAAGTAGAGCAAAGCAGGGATTATTGATACCTCATCGAGATCAATGATGTATAAAATTTTAGGGCCAGCAAAGGGTATAAACATGAAAGGAGGACAGTCTATCATTTTTTTTTAAATTGAGACCAAAAGTACTTCTGGGATACTGATTCACATCACTAAAACGTGTTGGTAATTTTCCTACAAAATCACTACTATATTCAAACTCTTGTTTAAAATGAATTAATGGTGCTTTCTAATTGTACATCATAATGAAGTCCATAATTATAGAAACATACATGCACACAGCACTTGGTGAGCTTCCACCTGACTCTCTCTCCTTCTCTGTACACAATATTAAGACTGACTGATAATTTTTTTATGCACGTAACGTTAATGTGTGTATCCTTCATCAAGTCTCCCTCTTCTAGATCCACTCCACCATTCCGCTGAGGTGTCTCTCTTTTTTTTTTTTTTGGAGTCTCTCTTATATGACAGTTTATATTCAAATTATTACTAAAGGTATCACAGAGTTTTCTTAATCCCTTGTCTGGGAAACAAAGTTTATTTTGGAAAATTTGCAGAGTCTCAACAGGATCTTAATGATGACTACTATGTGTTGAATAGTTATCTTTAAGTTGAATAAACAACTTAGAGGAGCAAAGTTTACTTTGGGCTTATAGTTTTAGGGATTTCAGTACAGGGTCAGGTTGTCCCTTGGTTTCAGGGTTTGAGGTAAGGAAGCATTTGATGACAGATGAATGTGATGGAAAAAACCTACTCAGATCATGGCAGCCAGGTAACAAAAAGAGAAATTAAGGCAGGGTTTGAGAACAAGAAATACCCTTTCGCAAGCCATCAGTGACCTTATTCCTCTAAGTAGGACCCGGCACCTACAACTTATACTACACCCAATTACTAGGTCAAGCTCTCCTGGTCCAATCAGTTCCCCCAACCCCCACCTCTCAACATTGCTGTGCTTGGGATCAAGATTTCAACACAGGGTTGAAGCTTAAGGGGCCTTTCATATCCAAATCATTACAGGACTTATATGTCCAAAAAAAAAATGAAATCATCATTTCAAATAAATACTACAGTCTCTATGCTTATTGCAGAGTGATTCACAATTTTAAATATATGAAATTAACATAGGAATCCATCACCAGATGAATGAATAAGGAAACTATATATAAAATATGATATATATGCATATATATGCACAATGAAATATTTTTCAATCATAAAAAGAATGAAATTCTATTACAACATCATTCGTGAAAATGGAAGTCATTGTGTTAAGTGAAATGAACCAGATGCAGAAAGAAAAATACCACATGTTCTCACGTTTGTGCAAACCAAACTTTAGTTGCATGGGTCAAATGCAGTAGAGTTCAACAGAATCCAGGAAGAGTGAGGATTAGGAGAGACAGAGGAGGTATAATAAGAGGCATCCCAAACACAGTTAGGTAGTCAGAATTACTTCTGGTTTCTATAGCATAGTAGGATTGTTATTATCTAGCGCAATCTATGATATATTTCAAAACAACTAGAAGCCAGAAATGGTGGTGCACAGTACTTGGGAGGCTGATACAGGAGGATCATAGGTTCTTGGCCAACCTCAGCTATTTAGTGAGGCCCTCCACAATTTAATGAAACCCTGTTTCAAAATAAAAAATAAAGAAAAATTAGGGCTGGGGGTGTAGCTCGGAGGTAGAATTACTCTGGGTTCAATCTCCAGTACCACAAATTAATAACCAAATAAATAACCAAATAAATAAATAGATAAATAAACTAGAAAAGTAAAAATTCCAATCCCATAAAAATCAATAATATTTGAGGGGATAAAAGTGATTTTTACTCTAATTTGACAATTACACATTGTATACATGTTTCAAATTAACTATACTATACTCAATAAAATTTAAAAAATATTATGTTGCAAAAGTATTTAAAAATGAAAAATAATTTGGCATACTTAATGCCAACGGTGAAATGTATTTGAAAAATAACTTTTCTTTGAAGTACAGGGGATTTAACCCAAGGTCATTCTACTTTCCAGCTATACCCCTAGCCCTATATATTATTCTTTATTTTGATTTATTATTTTTATTTTTTGGTGGTACTGGCGATGGAACCCTTCTACCTCTGGGCTACACTCCCAGACCTATTTTTAATATTTTATTTGGAGACAGGGTCTCTTAAGCCAGTGCAGCTGGCTTCAAACCTGAGTGATCCTCCTGTCTCTGCCTTCCAAGCCCGGGGATTACAAGTGTGTGCCACCACACCTGGCTTTATTCTTTATTTTGAAACAGAATCTCACTAAGTTGTAGAAGACATCAATAAGTATCCGAGACTAGCCTCACACCTGTGATGCTCCTATGTCAGCCTCCCAAGTACTGGGATTACAAGCAGGCACCACCACCCCCATTTAAAATGAACATGAATTTTGAAGAGCTTGAATATTTACTCCTGAAATTTGGATGCAGAATAACAACTATTAGATTTCACTGTGAACAAGCTTTTAAATAATTATTTAAAAAGCAATATTCTGCTAGGTGTGATGACCCATACTTGTAATCTCAGTACTTGAGAGCCTGAGACAGGAAGATTATGGATTCGAGGCCAGCATCAACATCTTAGTGAGAGTCTCATCACCTTAGTGAGAACCTGAAACAAAATAAAAATTTTAAAAAGGGCTGAGAATAAAATAAAAAAATAAAATGGGCTGGAGTATTACTCAGAAATGCAAAGGCTTGAGGTATATTTCAGAGGTGGAATTTGTAAATAGCTAAGTAATAAAATCCAATACTTATATGTAGATAGTATTGTGATTATCACAAATATATAAAGTGATTAGGATAAACATACTGATTTATCCTGATTCTATGTAATTGAATATCATGATTTGAGGTGATATTCCCAGGAACAGAAAAATACACATTTTCTAAAATGCTATAAATCAAACAATTTAAAGTAAGACACGTCTGGGAAGTTTGTTACACTACCTAAAAAATGAATTAGTGGTTAAAAAACACTGGAAGATGATTTTATATAAATTTACAGTATATGAGTGGAAAATAATATTTTAAATCATTTTTAATTTTATATTAGTATGATCACAAATTTAACTAAATCTAATTAATTTGATTGAAAACCTCCTAATTGTCTTTCTGTATCAATTTAAAAATAACAGAAGAGAAAGTGGTTTCAGAGATCTCTGTTCCACAGAGCACAGAGAAAAGTCTGGCGAGGACAAAAAGACCCACAGAGACCTCTGCAACCCAAAGAGAGGAAATTCAGCAGACAGCAAACCTGCTGGCACCTTGATCTTGGATTTTTTAAACCCCAGAACTGTGAGAATATACCTTTCTGTTGTTTAAGTTACATTGACCAGAGTATTTTCTTAGGATAGACCTCACATATCATATATTAATGCTTCACAATTTCTTTCAGTGATATAATAATATATTTTCTATCAAATACTAGAGTTTTTTTTGTAATCTGGCAACAAAGAAAGGAGAATCAATTTTATATCATGTGTTTGTGAAAATCAGGAATATACTTGGATTTTTATCGTCAGACACTCATTTTTGCCTCATTTGTTTCTTTTCCCTCTTGCTTTTCCATTTCTAATCACACTAGTTAGGGCTTAAAAGTTTTGAGAAGGGCAATAGTGAGTCTTTGGAGAGCTTTCAGGAAACCCTTGGCAGAGTTTCAGCTGTCAGAGCTCTGGTAGATGAAGGAAAGTGCAATCTCCTCTCTATTTTAGAAACTTTAAGAATGTCATTTCTGCAGAGCTGCTGGTCACTGTCAGTCTTTGGTATTAGAAGTGAAATCCATTAGCTAAACCCAGTTCACTCTTTCTAGCACATTTTATATTTCACAGAGCCCAAAAATAGTAATAAAGAACCCATTTCAACCAAATACAACTAAATTGCACATTATTTTTATTTTATCAATATGGGAAAGCATAAATTATTTCTTTGTATTTGCATGGGATGAGCAGCATTTATAAAGATTTGGAACATTTTGGGTTGTTTTTATAATTACAATGTTCATTATGCATGTACTTGTCAATAAGATATTTTTATCCTGGATAATTTTATTATGTATTCAATTAGCATTTTGCTTAAAACCCTAGTGTCATAATGATACAATGAACTTTTTCTCATGTAAAAGTAACCAGCATCAAGAAATTGTGTTTTCAATAAATACATCAAAACAAAGTTAAGACTGCTACATACTTGAATTGTAAATATAAGATAAATGAAATTTATACCATTGAAGTGTTGGGTGACAACCTGAATTTCAAAGCAGGAAACACCTTTGATGTTCTTTTTTTTTCTTTGTTTATTCATGCATTGTAATCATACATCTTAATGGCTTACAAGATGGTAGAGCCATCCATGCACACATTGCTCATCCTTAAATGTAGCTAATCTTTATATTTGGTAGCACATAAATCTATGGAATGTGAAAATAACAAAGAAACATACTTGCAAGCCGGTTATGTAAAGAGTATTTAATACCAGCAGAAAACTAAACTTGCAAAACAAGGTGAGTATTATTTGCCTTAAATAAAGATGCATATAATGATATTGAAGTTATTCTGTAAGGAACATTTATTTTTCCCTTATCTTGCATCTTAATAATGCTAGAAATAAAACCTACCAGAAATACTAGAAATAAAACACTAGTGCCATCAGTAACAGGGCTTACTCCTGGAGATTAGGGCATCTAGTAGGGAGAACGACTTACTACTGTAATTGAACCCAACTCACCCTGACAATGACACCACTGTTACGGTGAATGTATCAAGGGCTTTTATTATCTTGATGTTCTCCAATGAGCTCCAGAACCTCGATTGATCAGTGTTATTATTAAATATCAGACTATTTAGAATTGTTCTATAACATAAGTCTTAAAGTATGTGTGTATGTGTAGTGAGTATTCCAAAACTGATTTAAACATAATGATCTACAGAAATATAAATTATATATTATGACCTACAGAAATATAAATTATTACAGAAATATAAATTATCCTGATGCTTCTTTTGGACAGATGTAACAAATGAAATTATTTATAACTGCTTCAATCTAAATGAAATTTATTTTTTCCCATGTTTTAATTTTTTTATTATGCCTTTCTTTTCTTTTTTCTTTTACTTTTATTTTTTCTTTTTGTTTTCTTGGTGTATCCAAACTTTATCGTTGATAATATTTTCATATAATGGCCTGCACTGGGATTGTAAAATGTTCTTCAATTTATTTGCTATTGGCTCACTCATTCATTCATTCATTCATTCATTCATTTTTGGTCAGTGTCTCTGTCAACATTCTTACTGATATAATCCAAAACACCTGAGCACACAAATTAAGAAGAATGAATACTTACAAGGTTTTGGAGATTTAAAGGTTAGGTTCATTTTAGGCATGGTCTGCAGAGCTCAGGGCATAGCAGGGGCAGGATCAAAGAGAATAAAAACATAAGGCATTGCTCGTTTTTAGAACAATTGTTTTATTGGTGAATTTGAGTCTCACATCATAATGTAGGTCATAGCTCTAGTGACATACAGGCATACAGCACTTGGTGGGCTTTCTCCCAGCACCCTCCGCATGCTCCCCTCAATGCCCTCCTTGTACAGAGTATTGAGGATGAAATTGGTATTCACATGTACGTACATAACTTCAATGGAAGTTATTCCTTCATTGATCCTTCCTACCCCCACTCGTTTTCCCTAGACCACATCCCTGTCTCCATTGGGGTTTCTTCTTCATTATTCAAAATTCCTCTGGTATCTTGATTACTACCTAGCTTCTGTATATGAGAGAAAATACATGATCCTTCACTTTCTGTGAATGGCTAATCTTACTTGATATTAATTTGTCATTTAAATTGTTTTCCTCTGATTTTTTTCACATGTGATACATGTTTTCTTTATACATTTATAAGAGGCTTATGAATATAAATACTATAATATAGAAATATTATAATATAATATAGAATAGAAACATTAACACTTTATATATGTTATATATCTCACTAATGTTATTTATAACTTGTTTTCTTGGGAACTTATTTGCTCTTTTCATCACAAGTTTTAATTTTAAACCTATTCAAGCCTAGACATTTTTTCCATACATGAGTTTTTCTACCTGAATTTCCCAAAGATGATTATCTGTATTCTCATCATAATAATTTTTCCCATTTTAAATGTGCAGATAAATTGATTTGTTTAGGAAGCCAGAGTATATAAATGGGGTGTGGAGCAGGAATCCAGCTAAATATAGAGAACACTTCTAATTACTTAATAAACATATTTATTGTGATACATAAGAGTGAACCCATGGATATTTTAACTATGAATTATAACTCCAGGTAAATTTTATTTTTATGTTTTCAAACAGGTTATCAGCAGGTTAATAAGAGTCTCACTATGTTGCTAAGGCTTTCCTTGAACCTGCCATCCTCCTGTCTTAGTCTCCCAAGAGCTGGCATTACAGGTGTGTTGCCAAGAGCACATTTATTTATCTACTTATTCATTCATTTTATTTTTGTGGTACTGGGAATTGAATAGGGACATTCTACCTCTGGGCTACATTCCAAGCCATTTTTTTTAATGTTTGGAAACAGGGTCTCACTAAGTTGCTGACAGCGTCATTTATTTCTGATGCTGGCTTTGAAGCTGCGTCCTCCTGTCTCACCCTCCCAGTTACTGGGATTATAGGCTTGTGCCTCCATGCCTGGCTTAAGAGCACTTTTAGATTGTCTGATTAAGAAGTGAAAAACACACACATGTTTCTATCACTTTGAAACTCATTGTAAGTTATAATTACAGTGAACTAATAAATGCATATTAACAACACAAAATAATAAATCTTTCAAAGAAAATTTTTTAAAAATCCAGAAGAAATTACACCTGTATCATGAATGTTGGTGGGCGAATATTAGCATAAGTGCAGAGACATGTTATTTGAGATGCTTTTTTAAGACTGGATTAATATATTTCACCAGACTAGAAAGTATAGTCCAGAAACATAAAACTAAGTTCTGAAGCTTTGCCAGCATGTTTGTTTGCTTTCATTAAAAAATGTAATACTGTAAAAAGTGGTGATTCAGGATTTATTTTATTTACTATAAATAATTTGGTTGTAAATTCAAACTCAAATCAAACCTACAGCAAGATCATAAATAAGTTCCCACTTTACTATTGTTTCAGGTACCTAAGTTACAATACTTCAGTAAACTCAAGGTGAAGTCAAGCACATTGAGACTCTCTTGTGTTTCCTTCTACAATGAAATGTCATTTGCCTGTCCAAAGAAAGGTCTCAAGATGTGTTAAATTGGCTATTACCGCATATTAAAGAAAATTTAGATCATGAAATAACTGCTTTTGATACAATAGTTTATGTGACTTTTTTAAAAAAAGCCTTTTACATAAATTCTGTAATTATTTACTATAAGCAATCTTTGACTAGGGATATCCTATTAAGAACTAAATTCTTATTAGCAACATCGACTAGGGGTGTCCTCTTAAGAGCATTCTATAGATAAGGATCTACCAACTCTGATTAGTTTATTAACCAGGATTGTTAACTAAGATTGTTCTCAAGGGAATTAAACTAGTTTCCTGTCTTTTTTCTGCACCCAAGAAACATTTTCTTACTGTCACAAATAAATTTTCAGGAATGCTAACTGCAAATAAAATAATGATAGTTACATAACAATGTGTATTAAAACAAAATACAAAAATATCAAATATATATAAATTACATAAAAGTTAGCATTACCTAGAAATCACCCATTATCTAGAAATTCTCACTAACAAGTTAATTTGGTTCAATAATACCTACCTGACTGAAAGCAAAACATATTGTTTCTACTTTTCCAAATACTTTTTGGAAACCTAAGCTATGCTATAAATAAATGAGGTTTTGGGAAAGGCAGAATTAGAAATATCTGTTAGGAAAATAAAATCCCATCTCCAAGGATAAAAGTCAGCTCTACCCATTGGTAATGGCAGTCAAGCAGACTTTAAGGGTTTTTTTTCCCCTTTTATTTTAATTTCCAATTGGAGTTTTAACAGCATCATTTGGACTTTGGCTATTATGGCTGCAGGTGCCTTGATTTCTCCTCTCTATTATAATTACCAGAGAAGGAAATGGGAGGTGGTAAAGCATTATTCTGTCTAATTTTCTTTGATTTTCTTCTTCAGGACTTACTTTTTTCTTTTCAACCTTTGCTCCACATATTTTATTTGTGTTCCTGCCCAAGCTGTGGGACATAATAAGCAGCATTTTAGCGCCATTCTGCTCTTTACTCATGGTGTATAAATCACAGCAGAGCTGCTAACAGCTTGTGACTGACAATCTTCCTTGATAGACAATCTGTGATCCTTTCAGCCTTTTACTAATAAGCTCATTAGGCGAGAATGGCGAGAAATCCTTTCTGGAATATAGCAATGAACCACAGCAAATTCAGTGCATGTCTGACCACTCCAACTTTAGAGAATCAATCTTTCCTCAATCAAAACTTTGTCAAGTCCTGCTGAATGTCTGCTGAAGGTTACTGATTTTTTTAAAATAAAAGTTTGTCAGAAAAATCAAGGAAGCTTTCTAGTTTAATATAAGTCAAGGAAAAACATTTTTCTAATCCATTTTATTTTAATTTTGAAGACTCACCATCAGAAAAATGCTTATCAAACATTCAAACTTGTCATGACTTTTAAATTAAAGGTGAGAGTTTACTACTCAGAAATTCAGTAAGGAAAATAAATCAGAAACAAACTTTGAGAAAATATACAGATATTTATCATGTTAGAATCATGTGTCTCTTGTGAGGAATAATAAAATATCTACTATAATTTAGAGTAATTACGTTGAGATGAATTATGTGCATATTAATAAATACTAAATTAATATTAAATTTAATATTAATATAATTAATAATAAATTAATACTTTCTCACTGAAATGCAATGTTAAATTTTCCAGTTCATACATATATAAATATATATTTATGTGTGTATATATAAATATATATGTATCATATATGTATATACGAAAGTTATGTCCTGGTTATTTTATTATGATTTTATGCTCAGAAACAGAGTACAAAATAATAATCAAACCCCAATTTTGTTACTAGAACAAATTCGTTAAAACCTATACTTAATATGAATGAATTGCTCTGTGTGTATGTGTTTGCATGTGCATGTGTGTGTGTGTGTGCGCATGTGTGTGTGTGTGCGTGTTCCTTGGAATTGAATCCAGGGGCATTCTACCTCAGAGATATACCCCCCAGACCAATTTCAATTTTTATTTGAAAATAAGGTTTTGCAAAGCTAACAAGAGTCTCACTAAGTTGTTGAGGTTGGCTTTGACCCAACAATCCTGCAAGTACTGGGATTACAGATATACGGCACTACATACCATCTGCTATAATTCTTTATTAATATGTCACTATAAAAGGAGAACCAACAGAAGTTATCAGAAAATAGCTAAAAACTTTGCTTTCCCACAATTTGGGAGTCAGGTCAGTAGAAATTTTGGAAAATACAGATTAGAGAACCAAAGTAATTACAGTTAATTTTTTTTTAGAGAGGAATTAGATAATGATTGCAGTTAACTGATCAGAAATTGAATTATATATAAGCCCTGTATGTCTTTTAATGTCTATGTAATGTTATCAAAATGTATTTGTTGCTACATCATTGTGTATGATAATTATATATAAATAAAAATTAATTGATATTGACAACTCACTCCAAAGTTAATAGTTTATAAACATTCAAATAGGATGACAATATTAGTACATATTCAGCAATTGAAAACAAATAATCTAATAAACACAGAATACTCACTAAAGTGTCCACTTGAAATAAAAAGAGTAAATCAGAGCATAAGTGTATTTATGAAGTATCAGGGCCTCAACTACTAAGCATAATTTTGGGCTGTACTGGAACTTGAACTCAGGGGCATTCTCGCTCCAAGATCTACCCCCCGCTCTTCTTTATTGGCTTTGAACCTGAAATCTTCCTGTTTCAGCCTTTCAAACACTGGGATTATAAGAATTCACTACCACACCTGACTTAAACTTAAACATTAAAAAGTGAGAAATATTTGCCATCAAACATTATTATGAGCAGAGATGTTATGTCTTAAAACTGTTTGTACTATTTTGGAAAGTGCCAGTTAGAGAACCAAAGTAATTAAAAATAGTAAAATAAAAAATTAAAAACAGTAAAATAAAACATTATCTACCTCTTAACTTTTGATTTTTGCCAATCACACAAACATAAATATATCCAACTGTGGTTTCTCAGCAACTAGGACATTTGAATTGGAAAACATAATTCCTAAGTACCTTTTTTGAGCACAATTTCTAAACAGAGGAACACTCTCTTTGCCAAGCAATTTGTACCTGCCTGGTCCAACTAATATTGAACTTGGCCTATATCATCAGGTTTGTACATGATATTTAAACACCTGTCCAATTGCTTGGCTTCAGCAAGATCCTCTGAAAATAATTGGAAACACAATATTAATTTGTAATTGTACCACACTCCAATAAATTGTTGAGATAAAATCTCTAAAGATATTGCTCATTTACTTTAATTTTCATTTTTCTCTGGGGATCAAACAGAGCAGTTAATTTCTAAGTCACTATTATTTACAATGATGTCAAAACATCTTATAGTATAATAAATGTAGCCTAAGATTCCATTTAGAAAAGCATTATTTCTAAACACATAATTTTTAAGTTATTTCTTTACAATTCTAATTAAGTAAACACTACCTAATATCAAGGTAATTCGATGTATTAAGTCCAAGCATAGTTGTTATAAAGCCCTTGGTGATCACATATAATCAATTTTTTAAAAAATTGATTAAAAATGACATATTACTACCAGAAGAAATTAACTGAATTTACTCAACTAATGAGAAATAAAAATGAAAAGTTTAACAAGATTATATTTTTATGATTTATTGTTATCTAGAGTCATTCTTAGGCTATTGCTGGATATGAACTTAGCAATTTGTGGCCCATTAAAATAACATGATACCACTTTTTAGACTCAACTGCAAAACACAACCCATAAAGGAGGAGAATATATTTGCAAATAATATACCTGAAAAAAGGACTTCTATTCAAATATGAAACTCTTTCTGTTCAATTAAAAAACATAAGAAACAAACACTTTTTTATATGTGCATGATAGTCATACATTTTACTTCGGTACAAGATGGTAGATAACAACAAACACTTTTTAATTTTTAATTTATTTTTATTTTGCAAAACTTGGGATGGGACCCAGGGCCATTCTATATCTTAGCTCCACCCCAGTTGTATTTTTTATTATTATTATTATTATTATTATTATTATTATTATTTTATGAAACAGGGTCGCACTAAGTTGTGAGGGCCTTACTGAGTAGCTGAGGCTGGCTGTGAACCTGTGATCCTCCTGTCTCAGCCTTCAAAGTGCTGGGACTACAAGTCTGCAACACCAGGCCTGGATTTTTCATTTATTATTTTAATTATAATGATATAGAGCACTATAGAGCACTATAAATCAATACATGTATACTGTGTTTAGTGATTGATTTAAGGTAGTGGTTATTTCCATTTCCTTTATAAATGCCTTTAAAGATATACATCATCAATATGTATTAGAGACATAAAAATTAAAATAACAATGAGGTGCTATTTTCTACCACCTAGAGTAGATAATAAAAAGTAAAGAAAATAATAGATATTGTCATGAATGTGGGTAAGTGGGAGCATTTATATATTGTTGGTAGGAGTGAAAAATAGTTTCTTTCAAAAGTAGTTTCGAATTCCTCTGTAAAATAGATTATATACATGTAATATGACACAGAAGTTCCACTAGTAGATATCCACCCAAAAGAAATGAAACTGTAGGATACCACAAAAAGTTGTGGGCGTGAACAATCATAAGATAAACTCATTCATAACACCATATAGCCCCAAAGTACCCAAAACACAAATGTCCATCCATTTATGAATAAATAAGTAAAAAATATAATGCATCCTGATATTAGACTAGTCTTAAACAATAAAATATATTAACTTACTGGTATGTGCCATAGTATGAGTGAACCTCAAAAATATTATCCTGAGTCAGGGTTATGAGAACATTTTCTGTAAAGGATCAGATAAATAAATATATTAGACTTACCAGGCTTCTCTTTTTTGCTATCTTTTCAATGTAAAGTGTGTGTGTGTGTGGGGGGGGGGGGTGTACATGCTGGTGATTGAACTGAGAGATAGAATACCTCTGAGTTATACCCTCAAGTTCTTTTTTTTTAAAAAATAGGGTTTTACTAAGTTGCTGAAGGTTTCACTAAGGTGCTGAGACTGCCCTCATACCTGCAATCCTCCTATGTCAGCCTTCTAAGAACATGGATTACAGTTGTGTGCCTCCATTGTGGGCTGAAACAAATTATTTGCTTATATGTCTTTGCCTCCTTTAGGCTAACTGGCTACTTTGTCATTTCCTATGCTAAATAAAAGGAGTTAAAAATTAAAAACACACAAAATCAAAGGAATATCTACAGTGTGGGATATGATTTGAACGTTGGATTCATTTAAAAATTCATATTCTGAAACTGAAAATCCAATCCCATATTAATAAAAGATGGTGCCTTTGAAAAATGATTAGGTCAGTCAGGAGGACTGGGCCCTCCTACATGGGATTAGTGTCCTTACCAAAAGAGGTTTGAGAGAATCTATCTGCCTTAAGAGGTATATTTCTGTATATTTGTTTCATATTTGCCACAAAGTTAATGCTATTTTTTTAAAAAAAACATAAATAAGGGGTGTAGTATAACACTCTATATTTGGTATAAGAAAAATTTGAGATAAGAAATATTTGACTATATTCTTATGTACAGAAAAGAAAATACAGAGAAAATGAACTAGAAAACAAGGAGATAAGCAAGTGTGGGAGCACAAGCTTGGAATCCCAGCACATAGGAGGCTGAGACAGGAGGATCCAGGTTTGCAGACAGCCTCAGCTACTACTTAGTGAGCCCCTTTTCAAACATGGAGAGCCTGTTTGAAAATAAAGAATAAATGAGCCCCTTTTCAAACAGGGAGAGCCTGTTTGAAAATAAAGAATAAAATATAGGTATAGGGCTGGGGTTGGTATAGCTAGGAGGTAGAATGTCCCTGGGTTCCATCTCCACATCCCCATTACAAGAAGAAGAAGAAGAAGAAGAAGAAGAAGAAGAAGAAGAAGAAGGAGGAGGAGGAGGAGGAGGAGGAGGAGGAGGAGGAGGAGGAGGAGGAGGAGGAGGAGGAGGAGAGATTCATTCTTTATGGAGATATTGGAAAAATGAGTGAAAAATGAATAAATGGCAATTTTTTTATAAATTTCCAACCTTTACAAAATGCCAATACCCCTCTCCCATGCCCTCTCTCTTATATACATATACATGTACACAAAACCAACAGTGAAGGTAGGGAAGAAGTTGGAATACAATTAGAAACAATCTTTATTTATTTATTTATTATGTATTTTGGTGCTGGGGTTTGAACCCAGGGGTATTCTACCTCTGAGCTACACCTGCAGCCCTATTTTACTTTTTATTTTGAAACAGGGTCTCACTCGGGTGATGAGAGTCTTACTACTTGGTGAGGCTGTCCTCAAATCTGTTATCCTCCTGTCTTATCCTGCCAAGTAATGGGATTAAAAGCATGCACCCTCAATCCCAGCAGAATCACACAGATTTAGCAGGCCATGTTGGCACATGCCTTAATTCTAGTACTGAGGCTGAGATAGGAGGATTGTAGTTTGGAGACCAGTCCCAGCAATGCAACTCAGCAACCTAAGGAGACCCTATTTCAAAACAAAATCATAAAAAAGGCTGGTGTTGTAGTTTGGAGGTAAAATGGCCCTGAGTTCAACCCTTAGTACAAGTTCCCCCCCCCCGAAAAAAAAAAACCATACCAATTCTACCAGCTATAAAGATTAACATAATACTAAATAACATAATACTAAATAACACAAGACTACATAAAGTGGGAAGAATAACCCAGGTATGTTCTGAAAATATTGTGTTGCATGTACATCCTCAGGCTAAAGACACCATCAACTGGATTCAAACAAAAATCAACAGTGACTTTTTGGCCCGGCATGGTGCTGCACGCAAGTTTGTAATCCCCGCACTTGGGATTATGAGACAGGAGGATCACACAGGTTCAAAGCCAGCCTCGGCTACTTAGTGAGGCCCTCAACAACTTAGTGAGACACTGTTTCCAAATAAAATATAAAATAGTTCTAGGAGTATAGCCCAGAGGTAGAAAGCCTCTGGGTTCCCCCCCTCAGTACCACCAAATAAAACCACAAAAAAAAAAAAAACAAATAAAAACCAACAAAAAACAGTGACTTTTCCTTTTCCTTTATAATTTATTGTATTTAATTTCTATTAAGAAAGCCCTTCTTTCAGGTATTTGGGTGCCAAAGACAACTGTATTGTGGTGATAAATTGCAGATAGACAGTAAGTTAAACCTTGAAGTAAAATTTGGCATAATAATTATTAGAATTTGAACCCTAGATTATTTATAAAAATTTGAGTCTCAGCTTTCCTTGTATAAATGAATAACTCTCTGAGAAGAAGCTGTAAGCCTTAAGTTAAGTAATTAATTTCAAGCACCAAGTATAAATTCCAGTCTACGGCAAGCCTTGGGGAAGCAAAAATTGTTTTTATCGTTTTTATTTGTAAGCAGGTAAAAGATTGTCTCATTTTGTTTTGTATCTCCTTATATATTTTAGTAAAACATATGGACAACAAATCTAAAGAAAGTGAATTAATTCCATGGTTTAGAAAAAGAAATGAAGATGGTAATAATACAAGTACCTTCTTATGTCTGTCTCAACGGGGAGGAAAGGGACCTTTGGACTGAAAGGGGCTCTGGGCAGTAATAAATAGTATAATGTGAAAGAGAAAGTGTCTTTAAGTGGAAAATCTGTTCTGCATCTTACAAAGAATGAAATGTATTCTACAAAGTAATGAACTTTTCTTTACGCTAGTAAATGATAAAGAGTGCTAAAAGCTTTTTAGCTATAGCACCAGGCTTAATCATGGTGGAAACTGTAAGAATCCCTAATGCATAGAATTTTCCACAACTAAAATGAAATTACATGATCAAATGGGAATGTTCTTTACCCAGAATCCTGCAAACTGGAATATTTATGAGACTCTAATTGAAAATGACACACAATAGAGTTGCTGGTTTAATAGCTAAAAAAGAGATTCAAGAAAAGGCCAAATAGATGCTTTACTTACATGGGATTTTGAAAAGGTATTGAAGAATATGTGTAATTTAATATCCAAGGGGAATGGGAAGAAATTGACACATTGGACAAAAAAGAAATAATGATAAAGGATTTGTGTCATTAAAAAAAGTCTAAGTATTCTATTGTTGTTTGTTTTATTTAGTTTTGCCTAACTTTGTTTTGTTGTACTGAGATTTAACCCAGGAACATTCTACACTGATTTATACCCCCATTTTAATTTTTTATTTTGAAGTAAGTTCTTTTTTTTACTATGTTGCTGAGGCTAGCCTCAATCTTGCATTTTCTGTCTTATCTTCTCAAGGATTACAGGCATGTGACATTGGGCCCACTTTTAAAGGTGTTATTTTGTTTTGTTTGCGGGTCTGGGGATGGAACCCAGGGGCATTCAACTTCCGAGCTACATCTCCTGCCCTGCTTTTTTATTCTTTATTTTGAAGCAGGGTCTCACTAAGTTGCAAAGGGCCTCACTAAGTAGCTGAGGCTGTCTGCGAACTGCGATCCTCCAGTCTCAACCTCCCAAATGCTGGGATTACAAGCCTGTGCCACCACACCTGGCTAAAGGTTGTGTTTTGAATAGAGGTCCTGGCTCCTTTCTTTCTAAAGTATTAGTCTATGAAAAGATGAGAAAAAATAAACCGGGTGTGGTGGCGCACACTTGTAATCCCTGCACTTGGGAGGCGGAGACAGTAGGATCACATAGGTTCAAGGCCAGCCTTGCTGGATTAAGAGACCCTGTTTCCCAATAAAAATATAAAAATAGGTCTGGGAGTGTAATCCGGAGGTAGAAGGGCTTCCAGGAACTCCAGTACCACCAAAAAAAAAAAAAAAATATATATATATATATATATATATATATATATACATATATATATATATATATATATTTCAATTACATAATATTTTTATAAAATAAATAACCTGTTTCAGTAATATTTAAGATAAATTTCCATAAAAGTAGCTTAACTCACAGAATGGACACAGATGCTCGACCTCAGCAACACATGATGAGATTGCAATCAAACACAGGAAAGGATTTTGAAGACACTTTCCTCCATAAAGTGAAGTTACTACTGCTATTTTATTGTCTCATTTTTATTATATGTTTTCTTGCTTTTAACTTGCCAAGAGATATGCAGATTTAATTTTTACTAAAATCTAATATCCTTTGAAATATATGATATTATGGGCAATGATACTTTTAAGGTCCCCTCTCCCCCATCCAGGGCCATTCTACCTTGGAGCTACATCTTCAGCTCTATTTTATTTTTAAATTTTGAAACAGGATCTTGCACCATTGCTGAGACTGGCCTTAAACTTGTGATCCTCCTTTCTCAACCTCTCAAGTATTGGGGTTGTTGGCATGGGTGACTTGCCTAGCTAGTTTATTTTCTTAGAAAGGAAAGATTATATACCAGATCAAACCCTGGTGGAATTATTGGAAAACTTAGCATAGTTCAATATTAAGTAGAAACATAGGATAGAATTGTTTTTTCTCTATTTAAAAGAATCGTATACCTTTTAAAATCATTATTAATCCCTGAAAGCTCTCAATTCAGTGTTACAATGCCATCAGCCCCTGCAACTTGACCCTTAGAAATAGCCTGTCTGAATTTAAAAACATATTTTTTGGTATTCTGGAATCTGTCAGATCGCTCTTCCTAAACTAGGATCTTGGTCTTTGCCCTGACAATATGGACTGTCCCGTGATGTATTCTACGACTTTTTAAGAGATACCAGAACAACAAGAATGCAACCAGTCTAATCCTTTTTAAAGTCTCATAATATGCTTGAAGTAAATATTATACCTTAAATTCAGAAATAAATTAAGCACACAGTACAGTCTGGGGCAAAAGAGGGGATTGCTTTACTATTTGTCAGGTTTTTTGCTTAAGTAACAGTTTAAGGAGTTCATATTTGCTTCTGGAACTACAGGAATGTAAATACCCCAAATCTCTGCAGGGACTCTGGGCTGAGTCTTGATATTTCTTTAGGATTACTGTACGTACCACCCCTGAGAACAAAGTGGGAGGGAAACAATGTGTCCTTTTATGTCCATGTCCTTGCTATATTCACCATCATCCAGAGACTTATATAAAAGTATATTACAATTATTTATTGGATAAGTGTATTTTTACCTGGAGTGTTTAATATATTTTTCAGTTCTGAAATCAAATTTTTATATTCCTAGTGATATGTAATATTTAAAATTTTGTTATGAAAACTTTAAAAAACTACCCATGTAAATCATTATTTTAATAAGTATTTCTCAGGTGAGTCTGAATTATTATTGGCCTGCCGAAAAATATTTTTCCTTCACTAACCACATACCCTTTAACCAAATTTTATATAAAAGATATTTTCTTGTTTGTAGCAGTTGTCCCCAAATTTCCAAGTTAGCTTCAGACACCACACTGCTGTGTGTATTTCATTCCTCTACCATGACTGGCCATGTGACTGCGTTCCCTGTATTGAAAAGGACAAAAGATACAGATCCCTCTTGCAAAGCTTGCCACTCACCTCTTGTTTAAACCTCCCAGACAATCTTCCATATCATTTTCCCCAGTCCACTTGTCATCAGAGGCAAAAGAATCCATATAAGACCTGGGAAGTCCCAGTGGAGATCAGACCATAAGGTGTGGAGGACTCATCACACCACTTACCCACCCACAGGTCCATTTAGAGGCATAACAGAAAATTCATAGTGTATGCCACTGAGACTTGAAAGTTCCTATTTTTTATAGTAGTTAGCCAATTCTACAAATATGTCTTTTGCAGTTGCCATGTGAAAGCAAACAGGGTCTGTTACTGCCTTAACTAATGTGCTTATGACATGCAGTACCATAAACTGGAAGCTCGTGTGTCAATGTGCACTTTTAATGATACCACGGGAAACAAGCTGCTATAATCAAATTTGAGCTATCACATTTCTGACTCCATTTACATAATATGAACCACATGGGGTGGAGAGGTTATATCTGGAGCAGAAGAGGATGATTGGATTTTTTAAACAAATTGCACATAGAAAGTATAATCGGGACACGATTGGCTCACAGAACAAGTCTTTTCTGCTGGATTTCATCCCTAGAGATCTGAAAACACCAAGGTTCACTCTCTTTGGTTCTTTCCATCTTCCTGAGCTGGTGTATTCTTTTTATTTCCTAACTTGTACATGACATTTTATAATATATTATTATTTTTCACTCTAATGCAGGCTATTTCTGAAAAGCATTACTTATAATAATTTCACTGCACTCTGAAGAGTAATAGAGAAAATAAACTGTTTTAACTGAATATATAATCTCAAGTGTGTCTCATTATAAAAGCTAACTGGTGTTAGTCTGTTTTGTAGAAGGATCCTGAGTACTGCATACCGGCCGTCTGTCTTTTACCCAGTGGATGGTCCTACATCAATACACATGAATAGTCACGAAATAATAGTCACTAAATAACTGCTTCCCCATCAATTACCACCTTAGCTACGAAAAGATGTCTTTTGAGATTCTTTTTTGCACCACTTTCTACTATCTGAATGAAATCCACAAATATCAGCATGCGAGCAAGAGATGTAGTTGTAGCACCCTAGAGCATGTCATCACATATAGAAGTTTTTTTTTTTACCTCATAAATACCCTGTGCATCTCTTTAAGACAAAGAAAGAATTATATTTTGTAGACTAAATCTTCATTTTGTCCTCAATAACATTGATTTTCAACATATCATTATTTATCAACTATTACCAGAAGACTTTTTTCTTGTAATTAACATCACCGCTTTCTTTTGTTGATGATTTAAAATCTGTCAAAATGTATTTACCATCAACTTAGGCATTGTTGCAGAAAAAATGGGTCTCAAGGAAATAAGAGACAGTGACCAAAGATAGAAAAAACAGGTTACTTTATTCACAAATGAAGGCTCAGCCAGCAAGGCTTTGGATCTGAGCCCCAAACACTGAACATACAAGTTATTTTATACATCTGGTCACCTAATGTTGAGAGTAGGGGTTTGGCATGATACTTGTGTTCTAGCATGAGCATAATAATAGAAGTGGACCAAGAAATTAATCATTATTTTGATCATTATATTTTTATTTTCATCACAGATTTGTGTACATTTGAGAGAGCCTGTGTTGGGTCATACCCTAGGCTGTCTACGGTGATTCTTCTTAGTTTATGTCTGAGGGAGCCTGTGCTATCTCTCAAACTGTTAACTGCCTGTTTCTTAACACACGGGGAGTGGTTGCCTAAGAGTAAGCTTTATTCTATTCATTTTGCTTACAGCCAAAATAGATTTAAAGACAAAACTAGTGGTACTACCTCAACATCAGTGCCATTTAGGAGGAAGAGAGTCTAGCTCCTATAATCTCTGGTATACATCTCTGGCCCTTTCAAAATTCTCAGGCCACTTAGATCTGTTGAAACATACAGATGTACAAAACTATAAAAGAAGATCATCACCATCCTAAAGTGAAAAATAAATTATTTCAGATCCATCAGACATTGATACAATGAACTGAATTCTAGTGATAAGAAGCCACTCGAAAGAAAGACAGATTATAGAAAATTGTCTTGCCTTTGGGAGAGCATTGGTTGGAGAGCTTGCAACCTTAAAACCAAGTTGGAAAGAATCCAGTGGGATTTAATAAATTGCAGAGGAGTATAAAAGTTTATGATCCCTGGTCGCCTTGGACTGGAGGTGTGTCTGCAGAGAATGGTTAGTCTTTTCCATGGGCTTCTCGCAGTTTATCCCCAGAAAGAAATGGGAAAAGTGGGCTGTCAGGGAGAAAAAAAGAGTAGTAATACAAAAGAACTATAGATTCTTGAGCAATGATTGAGTGAGTTTGATTTCAGCTTTATTTACACAGTTGAGAGAATGAATTGAAAGGTATTCCTGCAGTAGAGAGAAGAAAGGATGATAAAAGTGATAGAAATGTGAACTTGGATAGCATTTGAACTCGAAATACTCAGTGTTTGAAAGGAATGTGTACAGTAAAGGTGGAAGATGAAGATGGATATTCCCAAACAGATTGAGGAGGGCTCATATTTATAGGCCAATCAAGAATGTTGAACTTTATATTCAAGACAATAGAGGATTCTTTAAGGTATTTTAAGTTGGTAGTTAATTTAGCCACTTTTTTTGCACAGGAAAATTATTTCACAATGTTAGCACTGAATTGTGGTCTCAGATGTGAAATAGTCGCCGCGGTACTCAAACCCATTTGTAATTGCTGTTCTCTTGGGTCAGGAAAGTGCACTTCTAATCTGATAATTTATGTTCATCTCCATCCTTGCTAATAGTTTAAGTGCATTTGCATTTTAATGTGGGCTGAAAAGATATAGATGATTTAAATAATGAAATGCTTCCAAATAAGGCAAATAAAATGATCGTGTAAATCTATGGGGAAGTGCACAGTTAATTAGTGTTAAATATATTCACATATTTATAAAATGGACCTCTTGCAATTCATCTTGAAAAATTGAATATTATGTTCAACAATTTCCTTTTATCCCACTCTCTGGCTACTAGCATTCTACTGTATGTAGCTTTGAATTTGAATATTTTAGAAACCTCATATAAATGGCACATACATTTTTGTCCTTTATGAATGAACAGTATCTCTCCATATTTTTATTATGGACTAAATTTTAGAAAAGTCCATTTTCTTTTATTTTAAGCTTTTCAACAACAGACGGTGGATTGGCCCCAAATTAAGTGAAATATTTACTCTCAATTAGAAAACTTAATTAAGGTCAGGCGTGGTGGTGCACGCTTGTAATCCCTGTGCTTGGGAGGCAGAGACAGGAGGATCGCGCAGGTTCGAAGCCAGCCACGCGCGCTGGCTTAGGAGGCCCTGTTTCCAAATAAAAATGTAAAAATAGGTCTGGGAGTGTAGCCCGGAGGTAGAAGGGCTTCAAGGAAACCCAGTATCACCAAAAAATAATAATAATAATAATTATAGCTTTTTAAATATAAAGTTTAAAAGTAATGTTAAAATAAAACAGCTTATTTTTCTGCTCATATTTTAGCAACTTAATAATTAAGTTTATAAATCATTATTAAGCTCGTGCTGCACTCCAGGTACTGTTTTATTCTCCAGGGATATATTACCCAACAATAGGAATAAATATTTGTTCTCATTAAGTTTACATTATAGAGAAGAGAGGTAAAAACATAGAGAAGAGTTGCTAGGGAATTATAAATGCTAGAAGTTTTATGAAGACAGAGTACTATGAAGGCGTATCCCTCCTATACATTGAAAAAAGGACACAAACAAGAAAAAGCAGAATAGGAAAAGATCATTCTGGGAGATCTAGGCGCTACCATGAAGGCTCTGTGGCCAAGCAGTCCTAAACCTGAATCCTTCCAGGACACCTAGTAACAACATGATACTAGTTAGAAAAGGTTAAGGACATGTTACTACTGAAAAATATTTAACAAGCTGTTAAATTTCCAAATCAGACTACATTGTTTTGTTTATATTCCGGTCATAATTTTCCTTCCCTTTGTATTGTAGAGATGGACCTTTATTGTCTCAGCAAATTGAATTCAAGAGCATTTGTCAGTGAAGCCCATCAGTTCACTGCACTTCTATGCTTTGCCAATCTGCAACCAGGACAAAAGTCTAATAGGAGATCATGTTGATAAAATTCATGTGTATATTGCAAAAATTTATTTAGAAATGTGGACTAGTAGTGATGTTAATATAATAGTTGTATTAGTATATTGCTATTTATAGATTGAGGTTCAATTAAAAGCACACTGCAGTCTAGCATGACAGGCTTTCAGAGAGATTAGGCATGAAGTCAGGAGTGTACTGTGTTTGAGCGTGGGGTATTAGCTAACCTTATAACTCTCTCTGACCTAGACAGGAAAAGCATGACAAAACTGGCATAGTTTTCTATTTTTTTTCTTGTACTCTACGTACATCACTGAGGAATTGAATCCAACTTTCTGTGTCCCAGTGTTCCCTGGGAATAGCTAGCAGATCTGCTGTGCAGTTCAACACAGACTCCAGCCTCTGGGGAATGAGGCAGGCAGATGAACTTGGATGCTGCTCTAATTAAATCCCGGGGGGATGCCAATTACTAGGAGGAACCGCTGCTCCCCCCTTTGCACATCTGCATATGTACTCAGCATCAGAGGCATTTGTAGACGCAAATACCAGTACAACAAACATTATTAGCTTTGGGGTCTCATAATCTCCCCAGAGACTATCCCCAGAATGAAGCTGTGCATAGTACATGCAGTTCTTCCAATACAGATTACTGGGGTCTCAAGTATCATTTGTCTCCCTGTGTATCTTGAGCGTGCTTTTGTGGCCATAGAGCTAAATATCCGTTTTCTGAATATTGGGCTATTTGAGGATATAATTTGAAAAGAAAAAAGAAGCCTAAGTAGTGCAATTAAAAGGCAAGTACATTAGCCTGGCACGGTGGCACACGCTTGTAAACCCTGAGATTGGGAGGCGGAGACAGGAGGATCGAAGCCAGCCACGCTGGCTTAAGAGACCCTGTTTCAAAAAAAAAAAAAAATTAAAAAGTATAAAATAGGTCTGGGAGTGTAGCCCAGAAGTAGAAGGGTTTCCAGGAACCCCAGTACCATAAAAAAATATATTATTCTAGGCAATATTACTGAATTGAACAAAGGACAAAGGTAGGCAAAATAATTAACCTCCTTGAATTTCAAGCTTTTAAAAATTATTATTTATAAAATATACATAATTATATCTGGGTTCAAAATCTTGAGTGCAAAGCTTACTGCTTCACATAGTGTGCTTCTAGAGTCAAATTCCCCATAGATTTTGAATCAAGTTAGTCATGTAGGGCTCTATATACACTGTTCGGTCTGTCTTCACATTCATTATGTAACTACAGTCTGCTCTGCTGTATAGGCAGGGAGGTTCCCGTGTTTCTAGAGAGTTATGGGTGTTTATTTAATTTATATTCATAGATAGGTAGCTATTTGATGGTATAAATTTTCTTCTGATAATTTTTTAATCTTAATTGATACTGCTATACCAATTCTTGGTACTGATATTTTAAATTTTCATTAATTTTATTTTTATATTTAACTTAAATCAAGAGTTGTTCACAGCCTATGTTTCCATTTCTGGTTAAAATATATTACTGTGCAGAGTTTTATTGATTTTTATATATTTTACTTTGTAGAAGAATAGTATTTGTTTCATGTATTTTTTAAGATTATTGAAGTTTTCTTGGTGATTTGATTTCCAGTAATTATGTGTATCATTAACATTCATAAACTATGTTTAGAATTCAATATAATTCTATAAAGACCGATTAAAGTTTAAATCTATATCAATTTACTTTTAATTTTGAATGGAGAATGGAGAATTAAAATGCTTATTTTTTGTTTTTAATCAACTCTTACATTAATATTAGTTTCTGTTTTATCAAAGCTAATCCCATGCTACTGTATACATAAGCCTTATCTTTTTCTTTTTTTTTTTTTTTTTTTGGTGGTAATGGGGATGGAATCCTTCTACCTCCAGGCTACACTCACAGACCTATTTTTGTATTTTTATTTAGAAACAGGGTCTCTTAGGCCAACACAGGTGGCTTCAAACCTGGGAGGTCCTCCTGTCTCTGCCTCCCAAGCACAGAGATTACAAGCCTGAGCCACCATGCCCAGCTATAACTCTTATCTTTACTGGAGACTCTATATACACTTCAGCATTATGATGTATTCTTCTTTGCTCTTATTCACAGTTTTTTATCTGAGTCTGGCTTGTTTTTTTTATATGTGCTCACCTGGGACATCTTCGTCTTTTGTTAAAAGTATATATATTCTGATCCCTTTCCTGGCGTCGGTCATGCTTTGTATATTCTTGGATACTTCACCATGTTATGTTTTTTAAAATATGATTGTCTTCTCTTAATATACCAATCAATCACGCTGATTTAAGATTGTTTAATAAAATGTTTTTGTATGTATATATGCATAAATATGCCTAGTCATACGTTCATGTGTGAATGGAATGAAGAAATGGAAATCAACATTTACAACTAAAGTGGTTATGTCAGATTCTGGGTTCTAGCCAAAAATAACCTCTAAGAGTACGTGAAGCTGGCTTCAGACCTGTGATCCTCCTGTCTCAGTCTCTTAGTACTGGGATTAGAGGCATTCACCAACCACACTAAGCAACTTCTTTTAAATAGCTCAAAAGATATTTCAAACTGTGTAGCTACTTGGCTTATGAGTAGGGGGATATATTCTTTTAAATTACATTTTGAGAAAATTGTCTCAAAAATTACCAATCCAGACTTTGAGAAACCAAAGAAAACAACACAGACTATTAAAAGTATCGATAATGACATAGATTATATAGACCCTGAAGAAACACTCTCACTCAGGTATTTCCAATGGAGAGACTTCTTGCAGGGACTTCTAAGTATGAAATCCGGCAGGTATAAGGGGAATGCAAATGTCCATGCTGCAGAGGCACGTCACATGGATATCAGCATGGAAAACACCATCAGGCATTGAATCTGCACTGGGATGGGGAGTTGGATACCCACCCCCAGTCTAAAGTATCATCCTGCTTCAGAAAACCCGCTTGGCACTCAATCTGTGGACCTCATTTACATAGTCCTCTTCCTGGCCTTCTGTGGTATGAAAGAGTTGGTTATTGAAGCTCTGCAGTGGATGTAGATAGACTTCTGGACACTCCGAAAGCACAAATGAAGTGGTGTCATGGTGTCCCTGTCCTGGTGACCAGATCCCTCCCTGGCACAGGCAGCAGCTCTGTGTGCCCATGAAAAGTCCTTAGTGTGTGGAGAGAAGTGTCATAAACCAGAGTGATGATGGCCACCCAGTTATGATGGTAGCCTAGGTTTTGTTCTCTCTGTGAGGCAGCAGGGATGTCTTGGTGGTCTTTGGGTCACTATGACCTCACTGTATATATCCACTGTATTCCACTGAGATCATACCATCACACAGGATAGGGTAGATGTTGAATGAGTCAGAGGGCAAGGCTTGCTAAGATGTCCAGAGATTGGTTTTCTAAATCAAGAAGCTCAGGTGTTACCTCGATTAGCTGGCTCCAGGCCAGCAATCCAGTATTAAACTTTGTCTCTTCTCTCAGTCACCCACCTCTCTGAGGAGCTGTTCTCCAGCTGTTTCAGTACCCAGTTGTGGAGGAGCTGGAAGGTGCTGCCAGCTTCTACTCCACCATCTTGATCACTTTTACACTGTTTTTCATAAAAAATTTTCAATTCATTGAGTGTAGATTTTTCACAATTGTTCTGTTGTTTTGTAATTTGCTTCTTTTAGATTAGTACTTGACAGTTATTTTGGTTCAAATTAGAGATCCTATTTTGCTATAACGTGTCACAAAATGTAATGAGTATAAAGGTCACACAGATAATGTAAACACATCAACAGTACAGATCCAACAGCAAAGATGATAGAATGATAAATATAGTAATTCGCAATTTCCTTCTAAGCTAGTAACACTAAAATTGTTTTAAGACACAGAGCAACACACAAATACATATACACATACACACATAAATTTATTGGTTTGAATTAGTCAGGAGGTCATAATGATTTCCTATGTGGATAATGTCTTTATTTATTTATTTATTTATTTATTTATTTATTTATTTATTTGTGGTACTGGGGGTGGAACCCAGAGGCTTTCTACCTCTGGGCTATACTCCCAGACCTTTTTTATATATATTTTATTTGGAAACAGGGTCTCACTAAGTTGCTGAAAACCTCACTAAGTAACTGAGGCTGGCTTCGAACCCGTGCGATCCTCCTGTCTCAGCCTCCCAAGCATGGGGATTACAAGCGTGCGCCACCACACCTGGCACTGTCTCTATTTTTTATTTGGGGAAAAGGTTTGTTGTTTTTTGTTAGCTTGTATCTATTTATTTCTCATAAGAAAGAGTAAAAAATATCCCAGACCCTGGTCACAATATTAGCAAAATTACCTCTCCTCTTTGCTGATCAAATTCATCTGATTGACTTCTATATTATTCTCTGAATTAAGACAATGTTGGATTAAAAATATGAATGAATAGAAAAAAAAAGAGTTTTAAAGACCTAAGAGGCAGAAGTAACCCAGATGTGAGATATGGATATGTATACATATGTGTGCAGATGTATACTGAAAAAGTGAATCTATGAGCTTCCTATTTCACTTACACAGTGTTTCTGTAGGGCCAAACAGAATAATAAACAACATAGAGGAGTAAGATGCAATTATTTAGATTAGCATGTCTGATTTCTTTAAGGGGCCTAGGCATATGAAAAGTTCATAAAACAATATATGTTTAGCAGGTATAAATCAAAATCTTAAGTTGCATGTTTTGTTTTTTATAAAACATACTAGAACAAGGGTTTATATGAAAAATAATAAAAGTATTCAGTTATTATCATTTTAAGAGAGGTTAAAATTATTAAAAATTTCAAACACAAATTAAAATTATCTTGTTGAAAAAAAATCTTTCTTCCTTGATGGATTGGGTTGGATTACTCTTTGATCAGTAGAAGAGCTTCATATCAACTCAGTGGTTAAATTCTAGAGTATATTCAGATATAAACAATCAGCACAATGACCAAACGGATTTCACAGATGAATAAAATAGTTATTAAATACAGATCAGAAGATTTTTCTACACTTGGTTCAAATCAATATACATATCTATTTTTATTAACTAAGGCTGTTACTTGATGTTTTAATGGAAAGAGTCAGCAGAAAACTCACATTTATCCTGGAAATACAACGTGCTCTTTTTTAAAAAGACATGAAAAAGCAGAGCGTCCCTTGCAATTTGATTTTCAAACTATGCAGTGGGCATCATAAAACGGTGCTACTAAGTCATGTCTGTGTTTCTCTGCAGCTCAATATGTTAGATTAGCACTATTAAATTAGGGGTTCAACATTTGTAATGCTGCAGATAACCACTTCTTAAGTTCATTTACTGAAACTGGATATAAGGAGAGAGTAAAGCATAGATTATTGGTTCACAGAGGAGAAAAAAAATCTAATAAACAAATTGCAGCCGCAAAAAAATAAGTCTTACCAATAGCTATAAAAATCCTATTGTTTTATCAATAGCTATATGACTAATTGAAATGATACACATTTAGCTAATTTTAGAACAGTTTAAGCTAGCTTTTTCTCATAGTAGTTTAAGAAAGATATCCAGAAAACTGAATTAGAAAACATTAATTATGTGTATTAGATTATTTCTCTTCTACTGAGTGATTTGAAACTCCATTACTTCATAGTCTATCGGTAAACAAGTTTGTTTAGCAAAAATTTGAAGCTTATAGAAATAAATCCGTGAGCTACTGATTAGAAAGGAATAAATTCAAGTAGATTTAATTTATGTCTTTACCTCTTAGTAAAATTAGCCACATAGAAGTAGCGATTTATCTCTTATCCCATATCATGACCACCAGAGTGTAAGAAAGTAATCATTAAACATGTAAAAAATTAATAATCTGTGAAAATATTTGTACAAATAAATCTAAAAGGGCTAATAATTTAACAAGTAGTATAAACATAGTTTTGAGAGAATATTTTTAATTCATTCTTTCTTTCCAGAAAAATAGTACACGCACCTTCAATATGTTCCAATACAATTTTGAAGATCACTGACTTTTGTGGGTTTTTTTTTAAATTCGTGATTTTTTTAGAGATGAGGATGAAATGAAATTATTACTATAGCACCTATAAGATGACATATGATATATAATTGAGAAGATTATAAAGTATCACATGATTTTTCAAGATGCATTATGCAATGTTGCCATTAACAGTATTAACTTTGACCACATGGAACTTCAGATAGTTAATGTTTTTGGATATGCAGAATATTTAATTATATGTAGCTGAACCTAGTATTATTTTTACACTGTTGAAATTGAGCTTGATCTTGGCAAGTTCAATAGGGTTAGTGTTAGGTTCTGTGGTTGGTAGCTTCAATACTATTATGAAGTAATCAGGACTGGAGGACACTTTTCTATTGATCAAATTGATTTCATAAGTAAAGCATCCTCAGCTGGTCTGTGGCTTTGCACCACAAATTGTTGGCCACCAATGACACTGGCTCCTCTAATTCCAGTCTGCAATCTGGTCCTGGTGTGATTTCTAATATCCCTGCATCAGAAAGCAGTATGAACTCAGTGATGAACTAGAGAGATAGAGGATATATGTCATGCGAATTTGAGAGTTACAGACAGATGCCAGAAGACAGTATCACACATTCTTCCAGTAAGGCTCTAATTACAAATCCAACATAACTTCAAGAATATGGAGGAATGCGGTATTTTGTACACAGATGATACTTCTAGTACTATGGGGGCGTACATGGGAATTGGGGACCACTCAGCTTCTTTACCACTAAAGAATAATTTGCTGGTTGTATGAGGAATGGAAAGGTCTTGACAAAAAAAGTGAAAACATTTTCCAGAGTTCAAAGCAATAAAACACATGAAACTTTTAGATACTTACATTTTATCATAGAAGAGCCAGAAATGACCTCAAGGCAAATAGAAGGATTGCAAGTCAAACAACATGCTGGTCAGCAGCACTGGCATCTATCTGGTAGGTTAATAGTGGAATGAATGCCATCTTCTCTAAGCAGCTGTTGAAGGACTTTGAGCTGGTAACTGAGTGAACAGAGCTGGTCTTTAGAAGGATTTGTCTGGATAAAGTATAAAAGACTGAGAAAAAGAAAGTATACTAAAAAATTCTAGATATAATTTTTTCTCAAAGTTAATGAACTAATTTTCCAAACCTGTGCCCATTAATGATATCAGTAACAAAGTACCAAGTAATAAAAAGTATGAAAGGTGCAATAATTTTAAAATGATTGATTTGTTCCTTAATTGTCTTTAGAAAGATAATATTTGAGCAGGGTGTGGTGGCGCACGCTTGTAATCCAAGCATTCGGGAGGCTGAGACAGGAGGATCACGGTTTGTGGACAGACTCAGCTACTTAGTGAGACCCTCTGCAACTCAGTGAGACCCTGTTTCAAAATAAAGAATAAAAAATTGGGCTGGGGGTGTATCTTAGAGGTCGAATGCCTCTGGGTTCCATCCCGAGACCTGCAAGAAAAGAAAAAAAAAAAAAAAGATAATATTTAACTCTAAGCAAGCTTAACTCAAATGTGTATAGAAATGGAAGAAGCAGTGGATATATAATTATTTTTCCTTAATTTAGATTTGCGTTTGTGTGTGTGTGTGTGTGTGTGTGTGTGTGTGTGTGTTTGCATATGCATGTGTGCACTACTAAGGATTGGACTTACAGGAATTCTACCTCAGAGTTAAACTCCCAGCCCAATTTTATTTTTTTTTAATTTGGAGACAGGGTCTCACTAGGTTGTTGAATGCCCCACTATTAGTGCTCAGTTTCAGCTGAGGCTTGCTTGAAACTGGCAATCCTCCGTTCTCAACCTCCCAAGTACTAAAATCAAAGGACTGTGCCACCGCATCTGGCTTAGATTCTTATAATGATTAGTATAGTTAATTGACAAAATTTAACCAAAATTAAAAATATCAAAGATACTCTTTTGTTATAAGAGATGTTGATGTTTGAAACTATGCTTATTCTCGAAACACATAGAGATTTTTGAAATATAATATGAATTTGAAATTCATATGAATCTTATGTCACAAAGTAATTTTAGATGTTTTGTGGAACTGCGTGTTTTTAAAGTTACCCCTTCTAACAAGATGAGACAGAGGAGAAGAAGGTGTGTAAAGGGGAAATCATCTCAAATTTGAACTTATAAAAATAAATAAATTAGTAAATAAATAAATAAAAATATAAATAAATAAAATTTGAAGTTATGTTGCTGATGGCTGTTTGGGCATTTGGCTTTCTTGTTGTATCTAAAAGCCAATAGAGTGGTTCATAAAAGTGATTGCAGTGCACATTTCAGAACTAATAAAACAAATTGAGTATTGATGATGTGCACAGGGCAAATCCAATTACATCTCACAAAGCTTTATATTGCTCTATTTCTCTTTAATGATTTCTATTTATTTATTTCCATTTAAAGTTTGGGTAACAAGCCCCAAAATGCACTGTGGGCAGGCAGAGTGTCTTGAACTTTAGAACCTGAAATCTCAAATTAAATTCTGGATCAGGTCTCCACGTCTCAGTCACTGGGCATGCCATTCAGAGGTGCTCGATTTCAGTTTTGCAGAATTAACTTACAGCTTTCTGTGAGGATTAAATAGAATAGCATATTTGGAAACTTCTTTAAACCAAATGATGCACTACGGGTAAATATTAAGTTTTGCTTTTGGTTGTTGTTTCTGGGGATTGAACTCTGGGGTTATCTACTTCTGATCTACATCCTTAGCCGTATATTTATTTTTAATTTTTACGATTGTTTTTTTTTTGGAGGAAGGTTTTATTTTATTTTATTTTTTGTCTTTTTTGGATCAAACACAGAATCTTGCACTTGTAAGACAAACACTTCACCACTGAATTACATCTCAGCATTGCTTTTTATTATTTTTTAAAACAGGTTTCACTAAGTTGCTGAAAAAGGTCTCAAACCTGTTATTCTCAGGTTTTAGCATTCAAAGTACTGAGATTATAGGAGAGTGCCACACACGTCACTTGGATTATTATTAAATAATAAGACAATCATAAAAAGTGAAGGGTCATGTTTTCACTAATATGTGCAAACTAGGGAATAATTGAGATACCAGAGGGACTCCGGATAATGAAGCAGAAGCCTCAGTGTAGTCAGGGAGGATGGGTAGGGGAGGAGGAAGACTGAGGTTCATTAATAGAAATACTACCATTACCTAGGTGTATGCATGTGAATAGATCAATGCAAAACCGGGTACTTGGTAGTGGGAGGGAAGGAAATGGGGAGGGGAGGGTGTGTGGGCACCAAGTACTATGTGTTCGTATTTCACTGTCAATATGATTCGCATGATTATGTGAGACTATAATGAACCAGTAAAAGTGTTAAAATAATAAATAAATAAATAAATAAATAATAACAAATACAATGTATATGCAATGCTTTAATGCATAGGGCAGATATAAAGCACAAATTGTACACAAATACATTCAACCACACAAGTATACTCAGAGATTAAATCCTTTGTTGGAATCCCTCAGCTGGCTTCCTTTGGTATTTCTAAGGACAGTTTGGAAGGACAAGAGGAATCTTCTTACCATAGCTTTCCCAGAATTCTAGTGGAGCTCCATGCCATCAGGAAAACAATTATTTTCTGTTTCATGGTGCCCAGGCTGCCGGCTGCTAGGATGACAAATGCACAATGCTATTGCCTGGGAATAAAAAATATAATTAGCAGTTACGCAGAGATCGACAACAGCCCCCTCCGCTCTTTCAAGCCCCACACCTGCCGGACACTGTCATAGTGAGGCTGGTCTGCCACTTGAAGGCTCATCAAAAGTCTCGCTGGAGCTTGCAAAACGGAACTGTGATTGTCATGACAGACCTGACACAACCCTACAAATGGGATCGGGGACCCTGTAAAACACTCAACATCTGCTGCTTCCCTAAGCAACATTTTGTTTTACTTAATTCTATAGGCCTATTTGCAGCCTCTTAATTTTCGTATGCTAGAGATTAATCATTCATGAAAATAATAATTACAAAACTCATTTAAAAGCTTGGGGAGGGGATGAGAACTCTTTGATGGGCATTTCTCCTGAAAGAAAGGGGAGGGGGAAAAAAACTTATGCTTAAATGTTCAAAACTAGATGTGTTAAAATTGATATGGCCTCATTTTTATCCAATAAAATTAAACATGCTGCTTATCATTTAAACAGTAGTAGGTAAAGAGAGGACTTTGAGTTATTGTCTCTAATACTGTATGCTTATAAGAAAAAATTAAAAATGGATTATTTTAAAGATTTTATGGAAAAGTAAAGCTGAAATAAACAAAACAAGATTACCTGATAACAAAATATATATTAAAAAAATTAATGCAGGACCTAGTGGCGCATGCTTGTAATCCCCTCATTTGGGAGGCAGAGACAGGAGGATTGCGCAGGTTTGAAGCGAGCCTCTCTGGCTTAAGACACCCTGTTTCCAAATAAAAATATAAAATAGATCTGGGAGTGTACTTGGAGGTAGAAGGGTTTCCAGGAACCCCAGTACCACAAAAAAATTAAATAAGTTGAATGAATCATTTTGTCTATGAGATGCATTTCAGATTTTAGCATTGGTTTTCCAAAGCATTAATGCTTCTGCACATGCTTTTAAATTCTCACTTCCAAATAAAAATGTATTATTTTCTTGTATAAATCTATTTAACATTTCATGCTGACCTCAAATTTGCTTTTCTGTAATTTCCACTATATAGTCCAAAACTTTTATATATAGCTCAAAGAAGTAAATTTAATACCTTCTGTACTTTTTTTTCAGTTTGAGACAAACTACTGTGTAAATTACAAATGTGTTTCCACTTATAAATAACCTTGGATTAAATAGTCACTTCAAGATAGTTTTCTAGTTTAATTCTCACAAAATTTATCTGGTTTAGTTATTCTTGCTCTCAATATACAAATAGGCTCTCATATTTAGCAAATGATTTTCTTAAAGGTCATAATAGGTAGAGTTTGTCGAGATCCTACTCCTGAACTGGTGTTAAGCACTATCCATTTTAAATCTCCACAATAACTCTGCCAACAGCATGAGTTACAGAGTGGCTAAGATATTTCTCCATTGTCAGAGTTTGTAATCTACAGAGTCAAACCATCTGAATAGAATTTGTGAAGTTTTCATAAAGTGTCTCATGAGTGCCCATCTTCCCTTAGGTCAAGCACTGTATTACATATTATAGATGTAAAAATCAAGAAAACATACTGGATGCAGTCAAGATGCTTTAGCATAAAATGTAAAGAGATATTTGTATAAACAGATGCAATAAAACTTTGCACGAACAATAGTAGATAAATACACATCTTAGGTACATGGGGTGTATGGACTTATATACAATAGTACTGACTTTGACTTTACTAGTATGGACCAGACAAGATTTAATGAAACATTTAACACCTATTTTTGAAGGACATGTTCGTACTTATTCCTAGGCAGTAAATTGAGAATCAAGCATAGATTTTTTGGGATTTTTTTTTCTGGAATTGTGAAACAAAATATAGAAAGGTGAAGTTACAAATACTTCTATGTAGCCTATGGCTTGGGGTAAAGTAGCTAGTTAGCTGTACTAGACTCCAATGGACAATTGATAGAGAGAGACAGGCCATAGAGGGCCATGTCTGATAAGATCAAGGTACAGCAGTCCTTCACTTGGAAATCTTTTTTTTTTTTTTGAGAAAAAAAAATGTGATTCAAGCTGGGTGTGGTAGCACACACTTGTAATCTTAATAACTGGAAGGCTGAGTCCAGAGGATCACAGTTCGTGGACAGCCTCAGCTACTTAGGGAGGCCCTCTGCAACTTGGAGAGAACTTGATTCAAAATAAAGAATAAAAAATAGGGCTGGGTGTATAGCTCAGAAGTTGGATGCTTCTGGGTTCCATCCCCAGACCCGCAAAAAAAATAAGTAAATAAAAATAAAATAGATAGGGCTGAGGTGTAGATTATAGGTAGAATGTCCCTGGGTTCTACCCACAGTACCATAAAAAATGTAATTCACTGTATTTTGTTTATATATCTTTATAGAGCTCCATTCATTGAACCAATTCACTTATGCAAACTGATAATGAGTTCGTGGGGAAGAAACAGAGGAAATTCAGCCCTTGTGGAGTTTTTCCATAATCAGAATTTTACTAAGATAATCTGAAAAATAGTAAGGATAAAATGTGTGAGAAACAAGGTCACAAGCAGGGATAGTAAATGGAAACCATTAAAATTCTTCAAATAATAAACATGCCTTAAACTTAAGTATTATTAGTAGGAAGGAAGTAAAGGTGACCTAGAGTTAAAATTTACAGAATTGATGAATGATATGATTTGAGTCAAAGAGAGAAGTAATCTCAAAATTACATCAGAGTCTAAACAGAGACATATTTCCATCACATATCTATGATCTTTGCCATGTGTCTTTCCATTGATATAATCTTTACAATTATTATATTAAACATTTAATACTTATTGCTAGCTAAGACTTAATTTTTATTTTATAGTCAACTATTCCAAACATCTCAAAAGTTGTTTTGTGGCCTTCAACTTCATATATCATCTAATTTTTGCATTTAGTAATTATCTTTTTGAATCTTAATCTCTAAGAACAAAGCTTATGTTTTATCTTCCTTTTTCTTCTCTTTCTATGCAGTTAAAATTTTTAAACAGACCAAGCCTATTATCTGTAGAATATTCTACAGTCAAGATCCGTCTTCCAAACTCATGTAGTTACAGAATGCATGTTTTTGCAGGTGTAGTGACTCCTTTTCTCACTATTTTTATCTTGAGGTTGACTGCAGATGCCAGATGCTGAATTTAGCTCCTTGCCACTTGAAAGTCCCAACAGGACCATTTACGTCCTCAAAGCCAGAAGCCAGAAAAGGAATAAGAACTCAAGTAAGTTGGGTAGAGCAATAGTATTATTATCACACATGTGTCACAACATAGATACTATTGTTTTTTGGTAGTTATAAGAATGACCTGTAGTGGTCCACATATGCAATCCTAGTACTTGGGAAACTGAGACAGGAGGATCACGCATTCCAAGCTTGCATAGGATAATGTAGAAAGACTTTGTTTCAGAATAAAGCTAACTGAATAAAAAGGGTTGTAGGTATAGCTCAGAGGTAGAACTCCCAACTCCACTCTCTAGTCACACACACACACACACACACACACACACACGCACACGCCTAATAAAGTAAGTCACAAGAACCATTCACAGGTGATAAGGGGTGAAATGGCACAGAACATAAACATCAAACACTGTTTGTTTATTTGCAGTACTGGAGATTGAACCCAGAATCATTCTACTCTAGCCATTTTTATCTTATTACTTAAAATTTTGAAACAGGAATTGCTAAGTTGTAAATGGCCTCTCTCAGTTGCTGAGGCTACTACCCTCAAACCCCCAATCCTCCTGTATCAGCCTCTCAAGTACTGGAATGATAAGCATGGGCCATCATGGCTGCCAAGGTGTGGCTCCATTTAGAGTTTCTGCACTGTTCCCTTCCATGGAAGGGGGAGCACAGACTTCTATGAGTATATTATTTTAATTTTACATTTCCATCAACTGACTTTTAACAACTTCACCCATTTCCCTGAATTCAGCCATTGCCTGCTTCAAATCCTTCATTACATTACAACTCAAAATCTCTCCCAAGATTTTGACCAGATTTTCCCTTTGCCAGGCGTTCATCACTATTTGGGTGTTCTACCAGGGCCTTCATTATAACATACCAACTCACTTGAATTTCATTTCTAAGCCTGTGTGTGATTCTCTTGAAATCCCCAGTCTTGACTCCACCATCATCTCTACCATCTAGAATAATTATTCATTCTTTTGTAATGCATACTGACATTTCGATTCTCATTTCTACATGCCCTTCTTCCAAAGTCCAACACAAGGCTTTCTCTGTTATTCTTTCAACTGCTTTGCTGGATCCCACTTCATTTTGCCTAAAATGAAATAGAAGCTTGTTCACCATGTCTTTTTTTTTTAACTTCCTCTCTATTGTTATTCTCTTTAATTTTTCCCAGCAGTGAGGATTACTAATCTTTAAGCCCTGATAAAATTATATCATCCTGCTCAAGACTTGTTAATGGATTCCTATTGCCTGCAGGTTATTGCTCATATCTTTAGTTTCATAAAATAGTCTTCCATAATCCTTTCCTATCCTGCCTTTGCAGATTTATCTCTCTCTACTTCTTTCTCACCCTTACTGAGAACAATGTTACATGAAAGATTATTTTTTAGTCTGTAAAGGTCTCACATGTTCTCCATTACCTTGCCTTTGCTTTGGGAGCATAATCTTTAGATGCTCTTAGCCAGAAGGGATCTTAATTCTCCTGAAATTTGATAACATTTGTACTTCTATTATATAGCACTTTTTGATGTTTATTTATTTTGTGTGTCTCCCCCCTTTTTTAGAAGAACTGATGCTTAAATACTATGACCTGGAATACTATGGTAAGCATATATTATCTAAATTAATGATATTTAATTCAATCAAGGAAAGTTACATAGTGAATACAGAAAGAGAATTACTACAAATTTATTAAAAGTAGTATACTAAAATATATAAAAGCAACTCTAAATATTATTTCTTATTTATGGTGTGCCTTTATTTATTTACTGTCACATATTCTAGCTATATTAGCAAACCCAAAACAGATAGGCAAAACTTTGACCCCAGGAATGTCTTCAGTTATTTCTCTGGTTTTCATTAGAACAGCTTTCATAATACAATAAAAATGATCCATATCTTAGAACCTCAAGAAGAGTGCAGGCCAAGCAGGTGTAGAAAATGTAAGCTTAGATTATAAGCATTTTTGTTGGAGAGCATTTACCTCACCTGCCATTGCAACATCTAATTTACATCAATTCTTAATGATAAAATGAATCATTAAAATTTACTTTGCTCAAGGCTTAGCTGTTTAAGTTGTGTCATGAGGAAGAATAAACAAAAACAAATAACAAAAATTCTCCGTTCCTGCCACAGGCTGTGAGATAGAAAGCCAAGCTGGTATACCTTTAATAATGTAACATGCAGTGAAATATCCACATACGGAAACGTTATGTCATTTACTGCCTTATAAAACTGTAAGTGCCCTCTTAAAGTCAGTATATTCTGATACTTTGCTACCTACAGATCTCATACTGAATCCACAGGAGTTAGACATTAAAAATTGAAAGCAGAATGCAGCTTTCTGAAATGGGATAATTGGAACCCAGTGAAACATCTCAGGGATGAGTATAATAACAAGTAGGCTGCTGGCAAAACATGAGTGATCTGGGTGCTGTATTTAAATTTTTAACTGACCCTTTGGCAGACTGAACCATGGAGTAACTCCTTCAGAGAGATAAGACTTTTATTTTTTTTTACATCTTGTGTGGTTGTCAAGATTATCAGCATTCTACCGACATTACTCAAGAAATAAATAGAATGTAACCAAAGAGTTTCACATATAATATTCCAGTAGTAGGTATTTGTTAAGGTTATTATACACAAGCATCCATTGTCATACAAAAATTCCCTATAAATTATAGTGAACATTGCAGTCATACTTTGTATAGCTAATTGGAATAAATGTCGATTCTATGAGTTTAGCATGTGTGTTGTCCCATCAAGGGATGATATATATCACTCAATTTTCAAAGTGTAAGTCTATAGACACATAACTATATTTCAAAATTAGAAGCCCAGAGCAGTGGCACATGCTTGTAATCCCAGTACTTGGGAGGCTGAGACAGGAGGATTGCATAGGTTCAAAGCCAGCCTCTGCTACTTAGTGAGGCTCTCAGTAACTTAGTTAGACCCTGTTTCCAAATAAAATATAAAATAGGTCTGGGAATGTAGCCAAGAGGTAGAAAGCCTCTGGGTTCCACCCCTAGTACCACAAAAAAAATTAGAAATGGCTTTACTGTCCTAACTGAATAACCCTCTTGTTTCCTGAATAATGTTACAAATATTCTCTATTAGAGCATTAGTCCTATAACATGGTTTGTGCTTACATGTCTACAGTCTGGGAAGAATTTTGATAATCCAATAGAAAAGGAAATTTGGCATGAAACATAAGAATACTAGGAGACTGCCATGACAGAACAAGGAGGTCACTCAAGATATTTGGTGCAATGCTCAACTCTCTGAGGGTGTATGATAAAGGATGTCAATGCAAAGAGACTTATGTTAGTTAAAATCCTCGAAGTCTATGCACTGATTTGTTTTGAATATACCTGGTAATATGGAAACATATTTTTGTTATATGTGTATTAAATAGTTAACCTTAAACAAAACCCCTCAGTTGTACTGGACCATGGCAAAAAATAATTAGGCAACAGTGCCAGTGGAACTATAGCGATTACATCTATTGTAAACTTAAGCAATCGGTGTGCTGTTTTCAAACAGGCATTCATAAGTGTTTGGTATTTCCTTTTTTACTTTATTTTATCTTATTTAATAAACCTGCCCTTTTTTTGTAATTGGTGCATTGCAGTCATAAACCTTGATGGAGTACAAGATGGCAGAGTCAAAAATGCGCACATCACTTATTTAAAGTTTGAGAAAAGGAAAAGCTTTGCGTCTAGGAAGATTTCATAGTGTTTCTGTCCAGAATTGTCCCTTATTTTGGTTCCTTTCAAAAGGGTAATTTTTGCTCATTAAAAAAAAAAAACAGTTACATTCAGAAGCATAGCTTTGAAATCACAATAGTTAATAAATTAGCATATTATGTGAATACTTAAGCATTAAAATGCAAGGGACTCAGAAAAATGGAAAGAGGCAACATTTCAAACAGATGACTTTCAAATTGTTCAATTTGTTAAATGGTGTGCTTATCTGCCCAGTGCAATTTAAAAGGAACAACACTAAATACCATCAATAGATAGTTGACATTTCTTACTCAAGGATCTGGTTTATGTTGCTAAATATATTGAGGAGAAAAATTTAGAAATATTTGTTTAAAAAATGGAAACTGTATAACTTTGAAGTTCTGTTTCATTAGATATAATCCAAGGGCCCATTAAGTTATTTCTGGATAACTGTTTAACTGTTGTTACTATGATTTGGGGAACAACCCCCCCCCAATCAATTCCACTCTCCTCTTTCCCTTTACAGTGATATTTTCCTGAGAAATATTGTCTTGATGTATTTGACTCATGTTCTCACTGCTGCTCACCTTTCTTGAATCCCCATCAACGTTCTGGTGAAAGGTCCTAATGTAGGTTTCCAGAGCAGCATATTGTGAAATTCAGTGGCCACTTGTCTGTTCAACTTCTCTCTACCTGAACTCAGCCCTTTCTGTCCTGTTTAAACAGTGTTCTTTTTCTCTCTGCATTTCTGTACTCTGAGGGCATGTCCTTTTTCACGATTACCTTTGTTTCTCTATTTGACCCCAACCATTTTAAAACTAGTGGACATGACCCACCTGCTTCTCCGATACCTAAGTACAGCTCCTCTAGAATATAACTGCCCAGTAAACTACTCCTCTTCTGTCTCTAGTAGGCATGTAAGTGTCTCTGTATTTCCACCAGAACTCCTCAGTGTGCCCAGAACTGTTTGAAAATTTCTATTCTCCCACACATAACCATCTTCCACCAAGCTATTTTCTGCTCAGCTGTCAGAGTGATTTTTAAAGATGAAATTCGGGCACTTTCTCTGGCTTCAGGAGCCTGTCACTTGCTTCCCAGTATGTTAGTATCAAGTCTGGCCTCTTCGGCCTCCTCTCCACATCTGAATTATCCATTTTATCTGCATGCCTGTCCTCTGGAGCTGCCTGCACTCTGTGCCGGTTCTGGCTGTCCTTCTTTCTCTTTATTTGTCATTCTTAGATTATCCAAACTTCCATGGACACAAACAGTTCATTCTGCACAAGGCATAATGGCCCCAGAGTTTTTAGTAGTTAGGAGCATTTTATTTTTGAGATTTCACCCAAACTTGTCTTCTCCTCAAATAAGACTTTTCTTACCACCAAGATATTTGGGTTCTTGCCTCAATTATTTTTATCAGATTGGCATGCTGGTTTTTTTTTTTACTGCTTTATGAAGTTATCTCATTATTTTTACTTAAAATAATTACCATCTCCCATACTCTGATACAAGCATAATGAATCCAGGGCTTTGTTCAGTCTTATTTATTATGTAACCCACAGTTTAATAGTATCTGATAATAGGGGGTGATCAATAAATATTTTGTAAATGAACGAATGGATGAATGCTGATGAAATGTCCAATTCAGTTTTTTATATAGTTATATTTTAAATAAAAGAAGTTATGGGTGTACTGAGGCCCAATTGCACTATTGAGACATTTATACTTGTTGCATTTTTATTAAAGCCTAAAGTTTGGCATATGTAAAAAGAGTGGTATAGCCTGCACTGACCAGCAAACAGTTTTCTTCTTTTATTTTTTTATTTTTTGCCTAATTTCATGTGAATTACATTACATAAAAATAAAATTATTATACCACCAGTTTTGTTTTATCTATTCCCATTTATTTTTCCGTTATCCAATTATGAAGTTCAATAAGCTAGTTCACAACTAATGTTTTTATTTTTCCAACAAGAAATTTGTTCAGCCCATGTACAGTAGCTATGATATTTATCAAAACTTTTATGTATATATTTTCTTTAGAACTACTGCACTGGTCTAGTTTTAAAAAGTAGTGGTAAAAATATGTTACTTTAGAGTTCATGTGGGGAAAGTATTACTTACAAATAACAAGGGTTTATTTTAAATGGGCATAAACAATATTATCCTCTTGCAAGGGCCTAGATGGAATAAAGGGGAACTGGCTCGCACTGCTTGATTTCTCCAAAGCCTCAGCATCAGTGCTTTCTATGCCATTGCTGCAAAGAAAGTGCAATTCATAAGCTTCTTATTATCTCCAATTCCCTCCTTGGAGTCAATGTCTTTTTCATCCTTCTATTACACAGCTCATGTTTACATGAATTGCAGATTCTGTTATCGATCGATCTCCTCCCTCTTCATTTCACTATTAGGCAATGCACGCACAACACTTTTCTAACTGGCATTCTTAACCCAAACCTTTTCCCACTTTCCAACAAGTAATTTTGAGCTTTCAATATGTCCCTCAAAACCCACTCTCCAGAACCCCCGATAAATTAATGACTTTTTTATTTCTTCCTACTACGGTCAACAGCATAGGCCTTGCGGCATCTGGAACAGTAGAGAAGGTGCAGACTTAGAAACGCAGAGTGAAGACCCTAACTGTAGAACTCCTGAATTCAAATCTGGATTTTAGTAAGCTACTTCTAATGGTTTTGATCTGAAAAGTCTCTTTAGCTCTCACAGAAGCAATGTTAGAAGTAGAGCTCGGCTGCTGAGGAGGGGCACCTAGAGGCATGGCACTGGGGTTATATATGGTTCTCTGCTCCCCCTGATCTCCCGCTCTCTTGCTTCTGGGATCCAAAATGTGAAAGCAGAGGCTTGCTCCCTCCTTCTTTCTGCTTTCAGCTGCCAGCCTCACATGGACTGAACTTGAAATCTCCAACCAACTGTGAGCAAATAGATCTTCCTTCATCTAAGGTATGTGCTCAGTTTATTTCAGTTATAAAAGTGAGAATGTTGGCTGAGACACTCCCCGATGATATGCATGCGCATTGAAGTTTAAGAAGAACTGCCCTAGGACATTATTTAAAGGACATTCTTCTGGAGAAATCTGCCAAGAAATTACCCTGAATTGAATTGAGCCAGCTCATCCTGCCTCTCCAAGCATCTTTGTTGAGATTTCCTGAGTCAACTTACACTCTAGCAGTACTAAACTGCTGGCAATCTCCCGCTCCTTGAAAGTAATTCTAGTTTTTTCCCCTCACAGACAATTTCATACACTATAATAAATAACTGTGTAGGTGTTGGTGTTATGGGAACTGAGTTAAAACCCCGGCAAAGCATACTGATACCTGAGGGTTCTTGAGAAAAGCACTTGACTTTTCTGAACAACTCTTTCTTCATCTTAAAATAAGAGGTGTACCATTTATTATGAGTTGTTGTGAGGGCTAAATAAGGAAGTATAAATAAAATTAAATTACTCAGTCCAGTCACCGTGTCTGGAAAGCCCACCATAAACATAGGCAACATTATAGTCTATATGGAAATTAATCAGCTCACTCTGTCTGACCTAACACTAGTGGGTAAAGTTGGCTCTAATTAACCCTTGCTCATTTCCATTTGAATTAGATATCTTTTCTTCATATGTCCTGCTTCACTTTCATGTCGAAATTATTCTCTTATTGTCAATTTATGAAAAGATTTCATTTATTAAGATATTAAAGTCAGTAAGGGTGTAATGAATAATTTATCAAGCTGGTATGAAGCATATTTCAAAGAAGGTACCGAAAAAGTGACTGAATAAGAAGGTAGAATGGAAATATTAATGGTTATTATAGCAATTGATACTGCTTTGGATTCTAGTCTTGCTTTCATCTTTACTAGCAGAATTTCAGCCTCATTTGGGGCAGCAATGTGCTGACTTACAAAAATATATTTCCTGGCATTTGATTCATTTTAGTGGCATGCTAAATTCCAATAGGTTTCCTTTCCAAGGAATAGGCTGCTTCAAGTGCTGTGTCGTTCTTCTTTCTAAATTAGGTGTGGACCCCATGAAGGCAGTACTAAGAGGAAAGTTTATTGCATTGAGTGCCCACATAAAAAGGACGGAGAACCACCAAGTAAAGAACCTAATGACACAACTCAAGGATCTAGAAATTCTGCAACAGTCTACTCCCAAAGCCAGCAGAAGGCAAGAAATCATCAAAATTAGAGCAGAAATAAATGAAATAGAGAACAAAAAAACAATTCAGAGAATCAATAAAACAAAAAGTTGGTTCTTTGAAAAGATTAATAGAATTGATAAACCCCTGGCCAACCTAATCAAAAGAAAAAGAGAATCAACTCAAATTATCAAAATTAGAAATAAAAAAGGAGATATCACCACAGATAGTGAAGAAATTCAAAATATTATCAGAAACTACTTTAAAAATTTATACTCCAATAGACTTGAAAACCTGGAAGAAATTGATAGATTTCTAAGCACAGTTAACCTTCCTACACTTAGCCAAGAGGACATAGCAAGCCTAAACCAACCAATAACAACCAAAGAAATAGAAATGGCAATAAAAATTCTTCCACCAAAGAAAAGCCCAGGCCCAGATGGGTTCCCAGCTGAATTTTACAAAACCTTCAGTGAACAACTAATACCAATACTGCATAACGTGTTCCGGGAAATTGAAAGAGATGGAACTCTCCCAAATTCCTTCTATGAGGCCAGTATCACATTAATCCCCAAACCAAATAAAGATACTTCAAGAAAGGAAAATTACAGACCAATATCCTTAATGAACATAGATGCAAAAATTCTAAACAAAATACTAGCTATACGCATTCAAAACTATATCAAGAGAATAATACATCATGACCAAGTCGGTTTCATCCCAGAAAAACAAGGCTGGTTCAACATACGCAAATCAATACATGTTATTCACCACATAAATAGAATCAAGAACAAAAACCACATCATCATAGCAATAGATGCTGAAAAAGCATTCGACAAAATCCAACACCCATTTATGTTAAAAACACTGCAAAAAATTGGGATAGAAGGAAAGTATCTCAACATCATTAAGGCAATATACTGCAAACCCAAAGCCAACATTATATTGAATGGGAAAAAACTGCAAGAATTTCCGCTACAGTCAGGAACAAGACAAGGATGCCCACTATCACCACTCCTTTTCAACATAGTCCTTGAGACTCTTGCTGCAGCAATCAGACAAGAGAAGGAAATCAAAGGAATTCACATAGGAAGAGAGGAATTAAAATTATCCTTATTCGCAGATGACATGATCCTCTATCTGGAAGACCCAAAGAACTCAACCAAAAGACTTCTGGACCTGATAGACAAATTCAGCAAAGTCGCAGGTTATAAAATCAACCTAAAGAAATCAGTGGCTTTTCTTTATGCCAACAACGAATCCACAATGAAAGAAATAAAAACAACAATTCCATTCACTATAACCTCAAAACCAATAAAATACCTAGGAATAAACCTAACCCAAGATGTAAAAGACCTCTACAACAAAAACTATAAAACATTAAAGAAAGAAATTGAGGAAGACCTTGGAAGATGGAAAGATCTCCCGTGCTCATGGATAGGCAGAATAAATATCATCAAAATGGCCATTCTGCCAAAACTGATCTATAGGTTCAATGCAATTCCCATTAAAATACCAGTGGCATTCTTCAGAGACCTAGAAAAATCAATCATGAATTTCATATGGAGAAAGAAAAGACCTAGAATAGCCAAAGCAATTCTCAATAACAAGAAACATGCAGGAGGCATTACAATCCCAGACTTCAAACTATACTATAGAGCAATAGTAGTAAAAACAGCATGGTACTGGCACAAAAACAGATATACTGACCAGTGGATTAGAATAGAAGACACAGAAACAAACCCACACATCTTTAGTCAATTAATCTTTGACAAAGGGGCCAAACACATACGCTGGAGAAAAGACAGCCTTTTCAACAAGTGGTGTTGGGAGAACTGGCTAACCATTTGTAAAAAGATGAATCTAAACCCCTATATCTCACCAAACACAGGAATCAACTCAAGATGGATCAAAGACTTAGAAATTAGACCTGAGACTGTGAAGCTAGTAGAGGAGAGCATAGGTTCAACACTACAACATATTGGCACAGGCAGTAACTTTCTCAACAAAACCTCCAAAGCTCAGGAAATTAAAGCAAGAATAAACAAGTGGGATAACATCAAACTAAAAAGTTTCTTCTCATCAAAGGAAACTATCAATAACCTAAAGAGGAAGCCTACAGAATGGGAAAGGATCTTTACCAGCCACCATTCTGATAGGGGGCTAATATCCAGAGTATACAAAGAGCTCAAAAGACTCTACACTAGCAAAACAAACAACCCAATCAAGAAATGGGCAAATGAACTAAATAGACATTTCACAAAAGAAGAGATACAAAGGGCTAATAGATACATGAAAAGATGTTCTTCATCACTGGCCATCAGGGAGATGCAAATCAAAACTACACTGAGATTCCATCTAACCCCAGTCAGAGTAGCAAGCATAAAAAAATCAAACAACAACAAATGCTGGCGAGGATGTGGGGAAAGAGGAACTCTTTTACACTGTTGGTGGGAATGCAAACTAGTTCAACCACTATGGAGATCTGTGTGGAGATTCCTAAGAAAGGTGGGAATAGATCCACCATATGATCCAGCTATACCACTCCTGGGTATCTTTCCAAAGGGGTTGAATTCAGAGAACTACAGCAACATATGCATACCTATGTTCATAGCAGCACAATTCGTAATAGCCAAAATATGGAACCAACCCAGATCACCATCAACAGATGAATGGATAGCAAAACTGTGGGAAATACACACAATGGAATTCTATTCAGCCATAAAGAAGAACAAAATTATATCATTTGAAAGAAGATGGAAAGCCCTGGAGAACATAATGTTAAGTGAGATCAGCCAAGCACAGAAGAAGAAGATACATATGTTTCCTCTAATATGCCCAAACTAGGAAACACAAAGAATACCAGTGGGTCTCCAGATATTGAAGGGGAAATACTAGCTAAGTTTAGATGGTAAGATAGGAGAGGAGGAAGGCCGGTCTTGATTAATAAGGGTCTACACTTGAACATGTGTAAAATTATGAATAAGATATGGTTAACCTGGACAACCATTGGTGGGAGGGGGGAAGGGAAAATGGGGGCGGGGGGGGGAGAGGACACCAAATATAGTGTAAATGTATACTATTTATGTTCAATAAAAAAATTGTTAAAAAAAAATAAAATAAATAAATTAGGTGTGGACCAAAGACTGCATCCACAGCCATACTATAAGACAGCTGGGAAGATGTCAATCTACTCCCTGAGATCGAAGCAGGTAGAAAGATTCGAAAGCAGTGATGATTTTGTGGAACCACTTGACCACCTGGGATGACAACATGTGAGATTCCTGGAGGATGAGGAGGAAAAATACATCTTTTCATTCAACCAGTACACCTGGTTTAATGCAATAAATGTACATCAATAAAGTAGACTTGATTAATGAGCTCTCCAAAGTATATTTTAAGTACCTAAGGTATTTTATAGTAAACATTAAGGTGATAATTATATATATATAATTATCTATATATTATATATTATTATAATTGTATTATATAATTATAATATATAACACAAAGTGTTAGAGTCTCTTCTGGAAGGGATGGGGATTTGTGGGATGGGCAGCTGGAAAAGCAGTTTTCCATGTGGTACCTGGACATAGGTGGACATATATATACCTGGATATATATATATATATATATATATATATATATATAATTATATATATACATACCTGGACATATATATATATATATAATATAATTATAATATAATATAATTATATTATAATATATAATTATAAACACAAATATAGCATATTTGTGTTTGTGTGAGTGTGTGTGTGAGTGTGTGTGTGTGTGTATGTGATATTGGAAACTGAACCCAGGGGTATTTACCTTATGAATTACATCCCCAGTACTTTTTACTTTTAATATTGTAACAAGGTTTCACCAAGTCTCTGAAGGTCTTGTTAAGTTGCTGAGAGACTGGCCTGAAACCTCCTGTCTCAATCCCTCAAATACAAGGATTATAGAATATTTATGATATTCTTGGGTGTATGTATAGGTGTGTGTGCGTGCGTGCATGTGTGTGTATGAGTGTGTATGATGTGGTACTGGGGATTAAAACCAGGGGCATTCTACCTCTCAGCTAAACACCAAACCATTTTACCTATTTGATTTGAAGCAGGATCTCGATAGTTGGCTGAGAGTATAACTATTATAGCTGAGGCTGTTCTTGAACCTGAAGTCCTTCTGCCTCAAACTACCGAGACCTAGGATTACAAACATATACCACCATGCCCAGCCAAAAACTGTATCATTTTAAACTAGATGCATTTTAATGACACATTATATTGGGGTATATAGTGAGAGAATTATATGCAGTATCTTAAATACGTAGACGTTAACATAAAAAGCATTAGATTTTAGGATTTGTATGTAATCAACACAGTAGAATGAAATTCTGGGTATTTTACAGGTTGAGCCATTAGTTAGGCACAATGAAACTATTCTGCTCTCTAATAATGTTTTATTTGATGGAATAAGCTAACGAGATAGCCCCTAAGCCATATTTACATTTAGGTCTTCTTTACAAAATATATATTGTATTTGCTATATGTTTCTATGAAAGGGAGGATATTAGATTTATTCCTAATATTAAAGAGATAGAAGAAATACATAATGTCCTAAAACTGTGTAAAAATTTTATTTTGCTTATTTTTTCTATAGAGAGATTCTACGGTGCTTATTAGCTTCTCCAAGGCATGTAAGAAAACTTCCACTAAAAGGAAGAAATTATATTTTTTTGTTTCTCTCAGTTTTTAGTATTATTTTCATTTCTCAGATAAAAAATGACTACATAAAATTCTTCAGGAGGACAAATCATAATTTATGAAGCTTTAAAACTTACTATTTAATCTCCATCTTCTAGAACATTCATTTAAAGTGCGAAAAAGGCAAAAAGCTGGCAAACATAGATTCTGATGCAAACTCTTAATTTATACATATATCACATCAAAAACTTACTTTGCTGATTCTGCTCTCATTCATCTAAATTTAGACAGCAGTAATGAAGGCTGCAATTTTCCTTTGAAAATTACAAATTTGAAGCAATAATTGTATCTGCACCTACTCTTTGCCTATTTTTGCAATGTTCAAAAATATTCCTAAGGCTATAGAGCAGGTGTTCACTATGGTATGTGATTCCTGACCCCAGTTCTGTGCAAAACAAGACCTCAGCTGCATATTAACCACCTATGTCCAGGTACCACATGGAAAACTGCTTCTCCAGCTGCCCATCCCACAAATCCCCATCCCTTCCAGAAGAGACTCTAACACTTTGTGATTGTGATATACAGGAAAGGTCTCACTTCTCTTACTTCTTGGCAGAGCATTAAATTTACATCAAGTATACTTTACTTACTGTATGGTAGGATTGTTTATATTTTGCTCATGAGATAGTTCGGTTTCTATGGTGTCCTGGAAAACACTGAATGGTTTGTCATTCAACAGTGCCATGAAGACAATGCGAAAGGTTTAGCAAGGTCTTTCCCGAGACTGTAAGTTCCTAGAAGGCAAGACCTGTTATAGAATGAGTTAATTTACAAGTAGAATCTCTTATTTGAAACCCAGCCATAAAATACACTGAAGAAAATTATGACATTACTCAGTCAATGAGAACATGATGAAGCCAGAGATGATGTGCACTAGAATGTTAAAACACTTAAAATTTTTTTTAAAATTAAAAATAAATAAAATTTAAATACAAAATAAAATAAAGGAGATACAGAACAAAGTGCAATATTCTCCCAAGTAAGTATTTATGTAAATGAAAACAAATTATTAAATTACCAGATCAAAACAACATGATTCCTTCTCGGTATGGTTTCCAACACGGCAAAATAGAAGTAGAAGCACCCTGAAACTGGGCATGGGTAAAAGAAACTGGCTTCTTTAACATAAACGTTCTTATAATTTTAGTAATAAGTATGATGCTGCAACTCTCTCCCAAATGTTTAATCATTACTAACATATAAGATAAATGTGAATGCATGCATATAAGATAATATGCTTTTGGAGAAAGTAATAGAGAATCAGACTTAACCCAGCTTCAAAAGTAAGAAAATTAATCAACATGAGAGAGTAGAGTGGTAGAGGGGACCTTAGCTTTCACTGATCCAGTAGAGTAGAAATTCAGGTGCTGTGTGCCATATTGCCTCTGCAGCCCTGATGTTGGCATAATCTTTCTCTAATATCCATACTTTGAAATAGCAGCAGGAAACCAGGAAGCCAAGCACTCTTCTTCTTTTTTTTTATTTTTTGCAGTACTGTGGATGGAACACAGGGTTATTCTACATCCACGATATGCCCAGCCCTATTCTTATTTATATTTTTATTTTGAAGCAGGGTCTCACTGAGTTGCAAAGGGGCTCAATAAATTGCTGAGGCTGTGCATGAACCATGATCTTCCTGTCTCAGCTTCCTGAATGCTGGGATTACAAGTGTGCACCACCATGCCCAGAGTTCCTAGCACTCTTCTCTATGTATACACAGAAAGATAAAGATGCCATGCTGCAGGGATAAAGAAAAAAGCTCCTGAAATAATTAGAAAACTTCCAGATATGCAAATGTGGCATTTCCCCAGAAAGTATAAATAAGAGAAATGAAGTGTTTCTCTTGTGTTGGTTGGTTTGGGATCAGGGTTTTCCTTCAGTGATACCATCTGTAGAATACATTTTAGAGGCTACAATCAGTTTTCTGAAGCACATGAGCTACTGCTGAGTTTGGGAGGCACGGTGGGTAAACAGATACACCAGCGAAATGGGACTCATAACTGAGGGGATGGGAGCGGGGAAGAAGGAAACTCTCTAAAGCACAGGATGTACTTAAACATATCAAAGTCAACCACTAAGCCAAGCATGGGAAGGAGGGATGGGGAAGGAATGGGGTAGGGATTCGATAGGGGCTAACTGGGTGATGTGCGCATGTATGTCTACACAAGCTTTTTACCCCATTATGATGTGTGACTACAATGCACCAATAAAAAATAAAAAATAAATAAAATTTAAAAATAAAATAAAGGAGATACAGAACAAAGTAAAATTTTCTCCCAAGTATTTATGTAGATGAAAACAAATTATTAAATTACCTGATCAAAGCAAATCAAATTCTACAACTATTCCTAACAAGAAAGATTATTTAAAAATAATGGGGGCATGTAGCACACACTTGTAATCCCAGTGTTTGGGAGGCCAAGACAGTAGGACTTGGTTAGTGGACAGCCTCAGCTACTTAGTGAGTCCCTTTGGAACTCAGCAAAACCTTGTTTCAAAAATAAAGAATTAAAAATCAGGCTGGGAGTGTAGGTCAGAGGAAGAATGCCCCTGGGTTCAATCCCTAGCACCACAGAGAAAAATAAAAGATAAAAAATGACAAAATACTTTAAAATTGATTAAAATCATTCCTTAAAAAAGACCTATAAATAATTGTTGCTGAATAACTTACGAAGCAATGGTTATTCTTTCCACAGGAATAACATAAGGCCTTATGGATTCATCCAGAGCATCCCCACCCACTCCATTCCTGTGTTTTAATTTTGAACTCTGGTCTCATGCTCTGATAATATGAAAATTGCATATAGGTACAACGTAGGTTTCATCGAGAATCATAATGCTGGAAGAGAATCTGAGCAAATCGGAATCCAGCTGCAGAACCTGCGATGTGAGCCAGGACTTTGGCCAAGCAGGACTAATTTAGCCCATGGCGTCCTGAGTTGCAGGTAATTCTTTTCTTCATTCCACTTCAGTTCAGTTCTATTTAGTTGACTATTTGGTGCATTGAGTTTTTGTCCTCATCTAATCTCAGCACTTATGACCCCATTTCCATACAGCATATCATATTTTCTGACTTCAACTCCTATCTTAATGATAAAATATAATATTTAGAGATTGTATCTTAAGAAACAGTATTTAAACACTGGGGTTTTTAATTCATTCATTCCACAGAATATGCCCCAAACTTTTGTTCCCCAAAGCATTTCCTTGTTTATAACCTAGCTATATTTAAGAAACACTCTCTTGCACTCGTATCCACTATCAAATAGATAGGTATTATAAATTTTATGGCAGTGCTCCTAAACCTGACAGTGCGGGTGTGAAGCACCCTCATCGTTCTCTACTTTATATATTATTTTTATGGTGGGAATTAAAGCTTTTATGAGGCTGTAATTTTTGACATTACCATTTCTTCCTGGGAACTCAATGTTATCCTATTCTACAAAGAGCTAAACAAGAGAAAGAACACATTTCCAAGGTCAGTTGAGTGTTCTGAATCTGAAAGTGAGAGTCTGTAAGCAAAATTATCAGTGTGTTGGATTGGAATCACATATACTGCTTTGGAAAAAATACGTCTAGTTTTTGATAATGTAAGTTAACTTTTTTACAAAAGTACTAGAAACCAGAATGCTAATGTTTGAAATAGCATGACATATTTGATTCATATAAATATAATCGAGATCTTAAAAGTTATCAGTTATAAATAAAACTTTTACAAGCAACGAATTTGAGGAACATAGAATCTTTCAAATAAGATAATATATGTTGATAAGAAGCAACAGTATTTTATACAAAAATATATTGTCTTTCAAGTATACAGCTGAGGAATTTGAAGATACAGACATAAGTTTACTCTCTTATAGAAACTTGAAATGTGCTAATATAAAACTTGATGGAGACCAACATAGATAAACCCTGAAACTATTAAATAAATTTGGTTTATGAAAAAGCATTGATGGAAAAATACACTAAGGTAGTAATTAGAAATTATTATGCAATATTGACCCTGGCCAAACTCAATAGAGATTTGTTAAAAATTTATCCCATAAAATATTTTAATTTAAAGGGAGCAAAAAGCTTGAAATCAGCATTCACATTTCCAGAAAAATGTTTAGCTAAAAACAATTTATGAGACGTTGGAGATTCTTATTTTAAATGTTACTTTAAAATGATTTATTCACAACATTTAGTGTATATTAATTAATTGATATTTATCTGATAATATTTTAAGATGAAATTGAAAAATATAAAATTCACCATTATAACCATTTTAATATATAAAATTCAGTGGTTTTCCATTATACTTACAAGGTATAGCAATCATCACTACTATCTAATGCCAAAATATTTCATCACTCCAAAAAACAAACCCTTCATAATTTTCCATTTTTCATCCATCCCATACCTGGGCAATGATTAATCTATTTGCTTTTTCTAATATATTTGCCTATTAGGGCTATTTCAGATAAATATAATCATGAAAAATTGGCTTTTGATCAAAGATCGTTTATGATCTACCATTTTCATAGTGAATAATATTTTATTTTATGATATATCACATTATGTTATCCATTTATTACTAGATGGTAGGTTTTGTACTGTTTACCTTATGTGGATATTGTTAACATACATAGATAAGTTTTTTTTAATATAAATGGATTAAATAGTGTTTTAAAATTGTATTGGAGCATGTATTAAATTTCAGTAATTGGAGGGCTGAGACGGGAGGATCTGAGGTTCCATGCCAGACTCAGTAACTGAGTGAGATTATTTGAAAATAAATAAAATAAGGATGAGTGTAGCTCAGTGATATAGTGACCGTAGGTTCAATTTCAAGCACAATAAATAAATAAATAGCCTATTGGTATTTAAAAGTATCTAATCATTATTACCTTTCCCTATTATATTTACAAGATTTGACAATCATCACTAATTTCTAATGTCAAAATATTTCATTACTTCAAAAAATACCCTTTGTAAATTCCTATTTTTTATCCATCCCATCCCTGGGTAAGGATTAATCTATATTATCCATCTCTAAGAAAATTTCCACAGTAAAATAACTATGAACATGGAATAAATTTTAGAAATTATCATCTTTTTAAATTTCTTTGAGAAAAAGAAGAAAATATGTCACACTGCATATCTATGTAACATATCCTCAGATTCCTAACATTTATATATAATAACAATTTTATTGGATTTTCTGTATTTTACTTTTTTACTTATCTCTGATTATTGCTTAAATATAATGCATAACTTTGTGGAATTAAGTAAAATGCTTTTCTCAATTTCACAGTACTATGAAAGAGAGATGAATCAAAGTGTTTGTAACAGCAGCAGTTTTTGTTGTAAGTAATCTATGCTCAGTGAAATGATGTCTTTCAAGAATCCAGAAATCAGAAAAAATAAGATGGGGAAATAGCCCCAGAGGTATTTCCGAAATAGTTTAAATAGCACTTTTAAGAGCACAAAATTCTTATGTGGACAGAGAAAATAAAATATTATCATGCATTTTTTATTTTAAAATGTGACCCTATTGCTTAAAAACAGTCTAAAATTGCCTTAAATATAGTTCTTACATATTCATTTTCAAGTTATTATCTGGTAAAATATGCTATAAGATTCTAAAATGTAGAGATATAAAAGGCAATGTTTTCATAACTTTCTTTTAGCTTAACCTTTTAATAATTAGCATTGGTGAAATATGGTCTTATAGTATACTTTTCACAGGCTAAAAAATGAATTCCAATATATTTACAGTTTCATCACTGATGGTTTAATATATTTTATTCTTTTTAATTATGACATTTCTTATCATTTTCTCAAATTTCAATGCTAAGCTAGTATTTTCTTTATATTTATTACTGAAGATTGAAGCCTGGGGGACCTTCCCCTTAACTACATCCATAAGCTATTGTTTTGTTTGTTTGTTTGTTTTCTGTTTTTAAATAGGGTCTCACTAAACTGTAGAGTCTTGGTAAGATGCAATCCTACTTTCTTAGCCTGCCAATAACTAGGATTATGTACCTTTAGCATCGTTTCTGGTTTCAACCAATGTTTTCACCGTCTATCTTTTCTTGTGTGTGTGGTACTGGGGATGGAACCCAGGGTCTTTCTACCTCCGGGCTACACTCTCAGACCTATTTTATATTTTATTTGGAAACAGGGTCTCTTAAACCAGTGGAGGCTGGCTTCGAACCTGTGCGATCCTCCTGTCTCAGCCTCCCAGGCACCGGGGATTACAAGTGTGCGCCACCACGCCCCGCTCACCTTCTATCTTTTTTAAATGATTGAGCTAGTTAATTCATTGAACATGAAATTATCAGAAATTTTAACTTTTTTTTTCAGTGTATGTGTTAGAGGGACCATGTTGAATAAGATCAAGATGTGCCTTGGATCATTTGATTTTACTTATTGTTGTTTTTCTCTTAAGACAATGCTGTCATAACTCAGATGATCATGAAGAGATGCATCTCATATGCCACAGTGCACATTTCTAGATGATACACTCTTGCATCTATCCTCATACACCACAATATCAGCATTGTTTACTTCATACTAAAATCTTTTCTTAGGCCTACATCTATGTCACTTCCAGGAATGTTCTGACTCTAAGCCCTGAGTAGCATTGGACCACCTGTTTCAGCTATCTCGCTTCTGCTTATTTCCACGTATATATTCCTTTTTATTATAATTTAATTTCTTGTGGTAATGGGGGCTGAACCCAGGGGTATTATACTTTTAAAGTGTACCTATACAGCCATTTTTATATTATTTTAAATTTTGAAATAGTATCTAGGTAAATCTCTGAGGCTGGTCTTGAACCTGCAATTATCCTGTCTCAGCCTCCCAAGTACTATAATTAGGTATAAACATAAAACATGATTTCAAAGACACACTATGCCTGATTCTTCCTATTTGTAGGAACCTGTTCACAATCAGTGATATTTTTCTGACTTGTGTGTGTGTGTGTGTGTGTGTGTGTGTGTGTGTATGTGTGTGTGTGTTTGTAGTGCTAGGTATTAAACTCAGTAGCATTCTACCTCGGAGCTACACTCCCAGCCCTATTTTATTCTTTATTTTGAAACATGGTTTCACTTAGCTGTGGAGAGCCTCACAAGTTCCTGAGGCTGGCTGCACACCTCCACTCCTTCTGTCTCAGCCTCCAAAGTACTAGGATTACAAGCATGTACCACCATGCCCAGCTCTTCCTGATCTTCTATAGTTATTATTTATTATACTTGAATTTAAGCTTTGGTCAGAAGCCATCTTTCTTTAAAAAAAAAAAATGTGGAACTTACCCAATAAGCTAACTATACTACAAAGAAACCTATGTTGCAATAAATAAAGCTTCCACTGTTTCTTCTAACATATATAATACATTAAGCTTCCTTCACCCAATGATAACGTTGGCCCTTTGCATTTCATCAGTGTTAACCTGTGTAAGTCTCAATGTGATCCAGAGAGAATGATTTTCATGAACTCACCACAGTATAGGTATCTGCGAACTTTACCTAGGAATCATCCTCTTCTGCACAATTTAATTACATGTTTTATTGATTGCTCTTTGACTCTAGCCTTTTTTTTTGGGGGGGAGGTAGGGGAGTAGACATAAGGTTATCATTATACCTTAATGGAGCAAAGTCACATATTGCCCAACTGTCACTGTTTGGCTCAGACCCGATTGCTCCACCCACCAAGTATGGCTGGGTTAATTGGCTATGACTTTTTACTACACGTGGCAATGTTCCTCTCTACTGGCACAGACACTAACAAATTGATTTTAATATGATTTAAAGCACAGGAAATATTCACTAGTTAAGTAAAACACATTTCCATCTCCACCTCTCATTGGTTTATAATGCTCCGTCATTTTGTTTTGGAAAACAGGTGTCCTATATTTTGGTTGGCTTATTTTTAGTGTTTTTTTTTCCTCAAATAGTCTTAAAAATTGGACTCTTATTTCAAAATACTGTACATAATTGAAATTTATTCAATGCACTGTTTAGTTCTTTATCAGCATTACTTTGAGTTGAAGAAGTGAAATATTTGCATGTAAATTATTCTTTGTCAACATAAAACATGATTTCAAAGACAAAATGCAATAAGTAGTTTAGTCTTACACATTTTTATATTTTTGTATATAATCACAGACACTGAAAAATTGTGTTTAATCCGTATGCTTCAGAGTCAAATACATCAAGACAAAATTTGTTAACATTTACTCAAAACACTAAAAAGTGCATCAAATACACTTCTAAAACCACTTTGGAATTTAAAGTTTTGAATAGTTTTAGCTCCTGAACTTCCTCATGCTGAAACTGGAGATACAAACCGGTTCTCTTGCCTACACTGTTACCAAGGAAAATAAAACTGACGAATGCTCTGGTTGGCAAAGCCCAGCCAAATCTATATATGTATATCCCTTGATTTTTGTTTATACACATTCTAATGGCTTTTGTAAGAACAGTGGGCAAATGGCTTGGCTGGTTTTCCTCATTTGATCAGACTGCAAAAATTGTTGTTCTTTTTACTGCTTTCTTATGAGATTGGGCAGTGAAGTCAGACCAGGTTCAATCCAGGCCAGGATCCTGGCCTGGCTGCTGGTAATACTTCTTTTTTCTGTACTATAGATTGAACCCAGAGGCATTCTATGTGCAAGGTGTACACTCAACCCTATTACATTTTATTTTGAAGCAATGTCTCACTGGGTTGATGCAAGTCTCACTACTTGCTGAGGCTGTCCTAGGTCCTGTGATCTTCCTACCTCAGCCTCCCAAGCATTGGAATTACAGACAGGAGCTACCTTGCCTAGACTGGTAAGACTTTCAGTCCTCAAACCCTCACAATATTTAGTGAATATTTCACATTGTTAATGACAAAAGTGGTTTTATTTGTTTTTATTTTTAAGCAATTAATCTACTTAACAAACATGACCTAACAACTCTGAAAAGTCCAGGAGTAGGTGAGTTGCGATGAAGCAAAGAGAGACCTCAGTTCCAGAATCTTAAACATGGGTGGATAAAACAAAAAATTATGAGATGAAATGTTATATAATTGTACCCCACTGCAATGTTATAAGAGATTGTATTTAATGACATGAGTTCTTTGAAAAAACAGTAGCCATGAGACAGTCCACTTCAAGCAGAAACTTAAAAATGAAGATTTCAAAGAAGTCTTATGCCAAGGCAAGGGGTTAGTTAGTTAAGCTATAAAAATAAAGATTTCCCATTAGAATGCAAGCAGTGGGGAAAGAAGCCAAGATGGACACGTGGGGATATCAATATCACTATGAGTATGAACTACAGTATGATGTTAAACTATACTGCACCAACAAATGAACAAAAATAAAATCAATTGCTCATCCATGCTTTCTCCTTCTTTATTTAAAATTCTTCCTATGACTCTTTTTCTCCCTAGATTCCCTATATTGGGGAAAGCACCCTATTGTTTACTTTCTGTGACTGACTAGTCTCAATTAGCATAATGCTCTCTAGTTCCATCCATTTCCTGCAAAGGACATAATTTTTTTTCTCCTAAAATTTCATTGTGTATATACCCCATAGTTTTGTAATCCATTCATCAGTTGATGGACATCTTGGTACTATAGTTTGAAAACCAAGAATCATGCAGCTATGATCATGGATACTCATGGATTACTTTGGTAGTTTGGTTTCCATTGTTTTGGGTAGGTACCTAGAAATGATAAGGCTAGATCATAGGATAGGTTTGTTCCCATTCTTCAGAGGATCCTCCATACCATAGATTAGCAAATAAGGCTACATAACTGAGGGTGATGGGAGGGGGGAAAGAAGGAAATTCCCTAATGTACAGGAAGCATACTCATAAACATAACAAAGTAAGCCAAACATGAGGAAGAGCTGGAGAGGGGAGGGAATGCTGTGAGAATTGGGAAAGGGCTGAGTGAGTGATGTGTGCATGTGTGCCTCCACCATCCAATAGCTTGTTAAGATGTATGATGACAAGGCACCAATACATTAAAAAAAATTAAAAGTAAATTAAAATTAAATGCAAAAAATAAAAATATTTCAATGGAAGTAATGACACTCAGAGGAACATAGTGTTGTCTAAGTACAGGGAAAAGTTCCAAGAAAAAAAGTGGTTAGCAAGGTTAAATAAAGGAAGACTGAGCAGTACCCCGTAAAGACCGTGAATGTCATTATAGTAAGCTGAGTTGAGTTGTTCAGGAATTCAAGTCATACAAGCATGAGTGGGATTCTGGAACAATATTATCTAAAAAAAAAAAAAGATTAAAAATATCCCCAAGTAATTCAGAAACTCTCTCCATACTAAATTATACTCAGCGTTGTAGTTTTCCATCACAAAGCAGATAAAATGAGTTTTAATGTCACATTTGGTGATGGAGGGCACTGGACTGAATGCATCTAATTCCACTTTAGTAACTAATATTTTAAAAGTAATGTCTTTAGAGACTAGCAACCACAGGAAAAGACAGAGTACCAAAGGTATCCTTGTTCTGTTTAAAGTTTTATTTGTGATGTGTCTTAAAATATGTGGTATTTTAGTAGAAATTTAGTATTTTTGTTTTGTTTTGTTTAAGCCATAGTACACAGAAGTAACAACTCTTAAAACCTTTTAGTAGATTAGTAAAAATTGTAAGTCAAACTTGCTCATCACTTTGACTATTATGTACTGCTCTTGGCGTATTTAAAATAGGTTTCTTTATGACCATCAACTTCTTTACCACAGAGACAGAGTCCTAACCATGCTTGGGCACTAAGTACTTGGATTGGTATCTAATATAAACTATGCATTAAATACATGCTTGAATGAATTTATTTCTAAGCTAAGAAAGTATTGCTGATAATTTTTATAACAATAGCCACCACTATCAGGTAAAATTGAATGTGACATCTGAAGAATATAAGATTATACAGACTACTATAGTTTAATCTGAGTCAGGCATTCATTTTAAAAGTATATAAAACATTTATTCGTGTTAGGTACGTTCCATAAAACACACACATCTGTATCATTGAAGGTCAAATTCTTAATGGTTTTTGAAGAGGGCCAGCACAGCTGTTTGCAAAGGTTAGGTTTTTATTTTCAGTTTGACATGCATACTTTTTTGAGTCTTCAATACAAAATGTTTCTCTCATACCCAATCTCAAATTGAAATTGTATAACCTGTTAATGCTTCATTTAGTTTATGGGTTCATTGTCTGTGCCATTGCTTGAATGTCGGCTTGCCCTTAGATTATTTCTCTCCTGTGTCAATGTTGTTACTTGCTTGTCACTGAGGATTGCATCTGCTTAACTTTTTTATTTTTTATTTTTTGTTCAGCAAAGATCACTTCTGAGATATAGCCAAAAGCCAAGTCATATTCAGGTTCTTGAGCAAACAGTTAGCTTTGTGGGGGACAGCATGATGATTTAGAATGATAAAGTAGGATTCAAGTATGTTAAGACTTGCAACTCAACCACCAGCAAGTCTGCCTCTTGACAAAGAAAGAAAAACAGTAAAGTACTAAACAACAATGGCAACAAAAGAAAGTAGAAAAGTGGTGGATCAGAACTAAAAAACAATATCAGAGACCTGTAAAGCACTACATATTCCACCTGGGGAATGAAGACCTCCAGCTCCTGGCACTGTGGCCTTCAGAGATCTCCAGGAAGAATCTGTTAATTGTTGTGAAGCTGACGACTGTAGACTATCAGTGATAGAAGTCAGCATTTTGCTTCTCATTGGACAGGGACCTGGCAGACCAGACAATGCAGCCTGACAATGTAGCTGCAACTGAACCCATCTCTCCTGCTGCGGTCCACAGAAGCACCCATGAATACCATAAGTAAACAAGCTGATTTAGTGAAAACATCCTACCATGCCTGGGCACAGAGACTTAACTGGCAAAGAAATAGACTTGTGGGGGGGTCTGAGACTTTGCAAGTCATGTCTACAAAAGCAGAGAGGGAACTACTGTTGGACACATCAGAAAAATAAATTAGTAAATAGCCCCTAAAGATAGATTGGAGGGGAATGCAGACTGCAGTTCAAGGAGCCCTTATAGGGTCTCTAGAAATCACCATGGTGATAGGGGGAAATAGCTCAGCCTCAGGCTCCAAAAGCAGTAAACTTGTCCCTTCCTATTTAGGCACCATAATTGCCACCACTGGTAGCCAGCAAAGGCTTTGGGAGTGTGGCCACCCCAGAGAGGGGGGGGGGGTCCTTGGGGATGAGCAAATGAGCCACACAACCCCTCAGCTTAGAACTCAGCAATCCCTTTCTGCCAGACCTTATGCCTTGGGCAAGAGCAGCAGTGGCACCATCTCAGCTAGACTGCTCCAAGAGGCCAGAGGTCCAGCAGGGCATCACTTGATTGCAGCCAAGAGCTGAGAATTCAGTATTCTTTCTGCCAATATAATTTGTATTTGACTTCCATGTAAGCTAATACCTAAAAGTACCTTACATGACTGTAACAAACAAATATAGAGTGGTGTCTCAGGGGCCCTCAAAGCAAGGCAAGCCAGACCATAAATTTAGAACATGGTAATCTTCAGGTTTTCTAAGGCTAAGTCTACTAGTCACAGAAGCTAAAGGTCAGCATCTGTAGTAGGCTCACAATCAGCACAGTATCAGTGGTGTCTGAAGTGCACTAAGGTTCAACTAGTATGTTGCAGGCTCTGAACAAAGCACCATAGTCTCTAGCCTTACAAAGTTTGGTTCTTGAGAGCACAAGAGTCTGTAGTCAATAAGAAACTCATGTTTGTCCACAGTAAGAGCTATATCTAGTTAAAGAGGCTATGAGGGACAAATTCAAAAGTTAGATTATATGAATCAGATTGGTAGATGCCAAGAGATGCTCCCAGAATAGACCTAACTATAAAAAATAAGAAATAGACATAGGACTCACATGCCAATAGGGATAAGATGCCAAGAAAAATAAAATGCAAATTAGAGAACTCTGAAAATATGAGAATGAGGACCAGGAAGAAAAAATAAACTCTCGCAACAAGGGAGATTACCAATATTGATTGTTGTGGTTAAAGATGTTATGGTTTAAGATGAATGTTACCATTTGGGGGAACTTTTCCCAGGGACACCTGTAGCACCATCGAAACAATTCCCCTCAAACTGTGGGTTCTTGTCTTGAGCTAAGGATAAATATGCAATAGCCCAGACTCTTGCTGAAGAATTAAAGGTGTTTATTAAAAAGATAGAAATACAGAAGACAGTTACAGCCCCATGTTAAAGCATGAGGGGGTGCTTCAAATGAAATCACCAATGCTCCCTGGATGGACGGTATTCTTATAGCCAGCCCAACCAGATCTGTGGCAGGTCTTTTGATATGTAGATATCCTGTCCTATCTCTAACCAAAGGTATTCTGCTCTGTCTCCAGCTCAGAACTTTATTGAGCTATTGTTATCTTACAAAAGGTGTTATCTGGAGTCTGTATTTCCCTCACATCCTTGAGGAAGTTTGCCTCTCTTTGAAAATGTAAAAAGGCCCTAGGCTTCTTCTATTCCTTTGCTAATTACCCATGGTGTCTGAAAATCTGCTGCCCTCTTTCCACAGCTCCTGGCTTTCTTCACTATCAAAGATACATTTTAAAATTGAAAATCTTTCCCAATACTGTTACATTAATACATTTTGAAGCCTCTTCCCAACATTGATCTACAAAAACTGCAAAAAGAAGAATTACAAATTTTGATCTTTGATATGAAGAAAGTCCTCAAAGAAAGTGTACAACTATAAAAGGAAAAAAATGAGGCTTTAGGAAAGAACCAGAAAGACGTTTTGAATGGAAAGAAGACAAATGAATGAAGACAGCAATATAAAACAACACTGGCAGGCTAGACCATATGGAAAACAAGGTATTACTTTTGAAAGTTCATTCAAAATACAGTGAACAGTATATAGAAGCCTTTATAACACAATATAAACATCCAACAATTATGAGATAATATGAAATGTCCTAAATTAACCATTAAAAGTCTTTGAAGAAGGGTTACAAGCAAAAATCAAAGGTAACAGAGACCTTTTCAGAGAAATAATTTGAGACTTTTTCAAACAGAAAAAAAACTTGGACATACATGTGTAGAGATATTCAAATCATTGTTAGGACAAGATCAAAGAAAAGCCTCCTTACATCACATAATAATCAAAATGACTAACACGGGGCCAAGGAAAGAATTATAAAAGCAGTGAGAACAAAATAACTAGTGATATTTAGGGGAAAATCAATAAAAGTAGCTCCAGAATTTACAATCCAAATTATGAATGGCAAAAGGAACTGGTATGAAGTATTTCAGGCCTTGGACGAAAACAACCTCCAATCACGACTGCTCTATCTATCAAAACCATCATTCAAAAGTGATGTATAAGACCAGGCATGGTGGCACATGCTTTTAATCCTTGTGCTTAGGAGGCAGAGACAGGAGGATTGCACAGGTTTGAAGCCAGCCTCAGCTATTTAGTGAGGCTCTTGGCAACTTAATGAGACCCTGTTTCCAAATAAAATATAAAATAAGTCTGGGAGTATAGCTCTAAGGTAGAAAGCCTCTGGATTCCACTCCCAGTACCACCAAAAAAAAAAAAAATAATAAAAAGTGATGGATAAATAAAAATGTTCCAAAAAAAGCCAAAACTTAAAAAAATCATAACTATCAAGCTGGTGGTAGAGAAACCACTTAAATAAATAAATCCTACAAAAGCAAATGTTTGAACAAGAGAAGAAGTGAACTGTACCAGTTGGGAAACTAAGAAAAGAGAAATAACACTACCTAAAACAGAATACAGAACACAAAATGACAGGATAAAAAAATTGTATTTCAGTAATAACACTGAATGTCAAAGGGTTTAACTCCCCAATTAAAAGACATAGAAGGCAATGTGACTATAAAAGCATAACCCACCTATATGCTGCTTGCAAAAAACTCACCTCATAGCCAAAGATATCCATATACTCAATGTGAAGGGATAGAAAAAGATATACCATGCAAATTGAGACTGAAATGAAGCAGTGTAGCAACACTGATATCTTAACATAAATAGCTAAAACACATCAGAAGTGACAAAGCATGGCACTTATTAATAAAAGGACTAATCCAGGAAGAAGATATAATGGCAGTGCATGCACATTTGTAAAACAAACTTTTCAGGACATGAGGTCTTGATAGCCGCAAATACTTTAATATTGGGAGACTTCAACACACCACTCACAGCACTAGATTGATATTTAAAACAAAAGAAGAGTAAAGATTTTTCAAAACTAAAGAACACTGTAAATTAAATTGACCAAATAGACATATACAGAATATTTCAACCAACAACAGTTAAATATACATTTTTCTAAGCTGTCCATAGAATCTTCTCCAACATAAATCACATCCGGGGCCACAAAGCAACCATCAGCAAATTCAAAAGATGTAATATAATTTTCTGCATCTTTTCAGATCACAACAGAGTGAAATTAGAAATCAACAAAAAGACCACAAGTAACTGCATAAATACATGGAGACTGAATGATACAATATTAAGTGAGAGATAGACCAGAACAAAAATAAAGGGAGAAATAAAACAATTTCTGGAATTAAATGAAAGGAGAGACATAATGAACCAAAATTTATGAACAACTTTGAAGACAGTGTTAAGAGAAAAATTTACAGCACTAAGTGTCCATATTAAAAAATACATAAAGCCACAAAGTAAACAACCTAATGAAATACTTCAAAGACTGAGATAAACAGAAAGTCTTATTCCAAAGCCAGCAGAAGGCGGAAAATAATTAAAATCATAGAAGAAATAAATAAAATAGAGAATAAAAAAATCAAAAAGTTGGTTATTTGAAAAGATTAACAAGATTGACAAACCTAACCAAAAGAAAAAGAACCAATACAAATCACTAAAATAAAAAATAAAAAGGAGACATTACCACAGACAGTGGGGAAATTCAGAGGATCATCAAAAACTATTTTGAAAATTTGCATTCCAATAAGCTAAAAAACATGGAAAAATATCAACAGATATTTTTTTTTCCTGTGGTACTGGGGGTAAAACCCAGAGACTTTTCCACCTCCTGGCTACAGTCTCAGACCTATTTTATACTTTATTTGGAAATAGAATCTCACTAAGTTGCTGAAAGCCTCACTCAGTAGCTGAGGCTGGCTTCAAACCTGTGTGACCCTCCTGTCTCAGCCTCCCAAATGCTGGAATTACAAGCATGCATCACCACACCCAACTAAAAAAATCAACAGATTTTAAAAATGTACAACATACCTAAATTGAACCAAGAGGATATAGAAAACCTAATCCAATGAATAGCAAGCAAAGAAATAAAAAAAAAAAATAAAAATAGGCATCAAAGAAAACTCCAGATCCAAATAGGTTTCCAGTTGAATTCTATAAAATTTTACAGAAGAAATAAACCAAATTAATTCTTCACAGTTATTCCATGAAATGAAATAAGATGGAATTCTTCTAAACTCTTTTTTGAGACAAGTATCATATTAATATCAAAACCAAGTAAAGGCATTTTAAGAAAATAAAATTACAGGCCAATTTTATTGTGAACATAGATTCACAATTTTATTGTGAACATATGACATAGATTCTAAACAAAATCCTAGGCATGATCATACAAAACCACAAGAATTAAATTGAACACCATGACCAAGTTGTTCCAGAACAGCAAGGCTTATTCAACATATGCAAATCAATACATGTTGTTCACCACATAAATAGAACTAAGGACAATATTTACATGATCATATCAATAGATGCTTAAAAGCATTTGACAAAACCCAACACCCATTCATGTTCAAAACATAGCAGAAAAATTGGAATATAAGAAATATATTTCAACACCATTAAGGCAATATACAATAACCTCAAAACAAATGTCATATTGAAAGGGGAAAATCTGCAAGAATTCCTTCTAAAATCAGGAACAGGAAAAGAATGCTCACTAACACCACTTCCTTTCAATATAGTCCTTGAGACTCTTAGAGAGCAATAAAATAAAAAGATATCAAAGTAATTAAAATATACAAAGAATAATTAAAATTATATTTATTTTGAGGTTAGATTATCCTATATCTAGAGGACCCAAAAACTCATCCAAAAGACTACTAGAGCATTAACAAATTTAGCAAATTAGCAGGATACAAAAGAAACCTAAAAAAATCAGTAGCTTTTTTTATGTGTCAACCATGAATTCACGAAGAAATACAAAAAATAATTCCATTCAAAATAACCCCCAAACCAGTAAAACATCTAGGAACAAAACTATTCAAAAAGATAAAATACCTCTACAACAAAAATTATAAAACATTAAAGAAAAAAATCAAGATCTTTGAAGTTGGAAAGCTCTCCTTTGGAGAATTTGGATAGGCTGAATATCCAACTATCATCATTCTACCAAAAGTGATCTATAGAATCAGCGCAATCCCTATCAAAATGCCAATGTCACTCTTCAGAGTCCTAGAAAAATTAGTCATAAATGTCATATAGACAAACAAAAGACCCAGAAACCAAAGCATTTCTCAGCAATAAGAGCCATGCAGGAGTCATCACAATCCCTGACTTTAAATTATACTACAGAGTTATAGTAACTAAACCAGCCTGGTATTGGCACAAAACAGGCACATAGACCAGTGAAACAAAATAGAAGATACAGAAATAACTCCACACAATTATAGCAAATTGATTTTGACACAAGAACCAAACACAAATGCTTGGGAAAAGACAGCCTGTACAACAAATTTTGTTAAACTGTCTATTTGTAAAACAATGGAACTAGTTACCTCTCATCCTGCACAGAAATTAACTCGAGGTGAATCAAAGATCTGGAAGTTAGACCAGGGACTGTGAAGCTATTGGAGGAGAGCACAGTTTCAACACTCCAACATATAGGCACAGGTAGAACCTTCTTCAACAAGACCTAGAAAACTCAGGCATCAAACTAAAAGGTTTTTGCTCATCAGCAAAAACAATCAGGATTCTAAAAAGAAAACCAACAGATTGGAATATATTTACCAGCTATCCCTATGACAAAGGACTAACATTGAGAATATACAAATAAAAGACTTTACACTAGGAAAACAATTAACCTCAGCAATAAATGATCAACTGAATCGAACAAATATTTCACAAAAGAAGAGATAGAAATGGCCAGTAGATACATGAAAAAATGTTAAACATCATTAATAACCAGGGAGACGCAAATCAAAACTACACTGAGAGTCCATTTAACAGCAATCAGAATGGCAATCACTAAGAAGTCAAATAACAATAAATGATGATGTGGAGAAATAGGAACACTTCTGTACTGTGGGTGGTAGTGCAAGCTGGTTAAGCAACTACGGAGATCAGCGTGGAGATTCTTTCAAAAACTAGAAAATTGATCCACCATATGATCCAACTCTGACACTATTGGGCATCTTTCCAAAGAGGTTGAAACCAGAGAACTATAGTAATATGTTCATAACAGCACAATTCATAATAGAAACTTTAAAACGCAAAAGGAGAATTCATCAACAGATGAATGGATTACAAAGTTATGGGAAATACACACAATAGAATTCTTTTTGTGTGTGTGTGGGTCTGGGGATGAAACCCAGGGGTATTTGACCTCCGAGCTACACCCCCTGCCCTATTTTTTATTCTTTATTTTGAAACCGGGTCTCACTGAGTTGCAGAGGGCCTCACTAAGTAGTTGAGTCTGTCTGCGAACCGTTATCCTCCGGTCTCAGCCTCCTGAATGCTGGGATTACAAGCGTGCACCACCACGCCCGGCCACACAATAGAATTCTACTCAGCAATAAAGAATAAAATTATATCACTCAATCAGAGAAAGTGAAGAGTCATATGTTTTCTGTAATGTGTGCAGAACACGGAGTAATCGAGATACAAGAGAGACTCCAGATAATAGAGGAGAAGCCTTATTGAAGCCAAGGGGGGATCTCAGGTTGGAGGAGAAGGAAAAATGAGGTTTCTTAATGGGAATACTGCCATTGACTATGTGTATATCTGTGAATGTGCCAACATCAATCTCAGTACTCTGTATTGGAGGGGAAGAAAAATGGGTATTGGGGGTTGCCCACCAATTCCTGTGTGCAGGTTTGTTATTGTGAGTGAGATTTATATTATAATGTGAGATTACACCAATATAACATAAAATAAAAATAAAAGAATTACTATTTTACTAAAAATGAATATAAATGAAGCATCCTGCAAATTTTAATTTCTAAACCAGTAAATCTCAACCTTAATAACCCACCAAAGCAAAAAAAGAAAAAAATTCTCAATTCCTTTTTATTCTTATTTAAGGTAAAAAATCCTGGGGTCTGAAAGGTGAGGCAGCCACATTGGACCATGCCTAGCTGTGACTCTACCATGCAACTGCACAAGGATCCATTGTGAGGGGGACTCCAGGATTTACTATATAAGGCCCTTGCAGCAGCTGGATTTTTTTCCATTTATACAGGGAACTCTTGGTGGTGACCTGTTAGACTACAAAATAGCGATTTAACAGTTGGGTGGCTTTGGGTTTGAATTTTTAGTTTGAGATTTTGGCTTTGCTATTTTGTGAGTGCATTTGTTTGATTTTGTTATCTTGCTCTACTTTCATTTATTGTTTTTTTTTTGTTTTGTTTTGTTTTGTTTTTTAGATAGCATCCTTAGTTGCTATTGCAACTTTTGATAGACATTGCTGAGAGTGTAGAGAGGCCTGGTCAGGTCTTGCAGACAGCTGCCCCTTTGGGAATATCCTCATGGACAATTGTATGGTTCTGAGGGACACTGGCAAGAGCATTTTTGTCTGGGTCAAACTGGCCCACCAAATTTTCACCAGGACCAAGGTGGTAGTCAAGGCCTTGCCTTTGTTCAGAAACAACCCCTTATTTCCAGGTAAAATTGCAATCATGAAGACAGTGGGGCATCTGAACATCACCCAGCCGTTTGAGGAGCATTTGAGCAGGAGGCAGCTGCTGCAGCATGTCAAGGAATTTGGTAGCTTAGAAGAGGAGGCACAGAGGGTGTTCTGGAAGGTATTGAGTACAGTGTGCTATTTGTGCAAGAGAGACATCTTGAAGAGGGACCTGAAGCTATATAACATCCTGCTGGACTTGGAAGGGAATATCAGCATCATTGACTTTGAGCTGAGCTGCCCTTTTAAGACTGAGCACAAGCTGATCACCATCTAATGTTCTACCAGCTATTGTGCCCCTGAGGTCCACTGGGGCCAAGATTATGGTCTAGAGGTAGACCTTTGGAGCCTAAGGGTCATCTTCTACTTCATTTTGGAGGCCGTGTCCTCTTCAGTGGCACCACCCGGGAGCAGCTACAGGAGATGGTGCTTCAGGGAAGGTAGTTGGTGCCCCTACACATCACCATCCAGCCACGATTCATCATCAGCCATCAACTGACTGTGAACCCTACAGTGAGTGCCACCATCAATGAAATCCTGGAACACTTTTAGCTTGGACTGAGAAAAGAACATTCACCTCCTCCTAAGAACCTGCTCCCCAAATACCTGAACCTTGCAAACTTTAGGCATTCACTGTCTTATGACTCACACCAAATCTAGCTGTCAGTGTTGAAGAAAAATTTGGCAGTGCAATGGTGACATACCTGCTATTCAATGTCATGTGAGCCATAGAGCAGGGGATGCCTTCAGGCTGGACTGGAGCTTCAGTGTTTTGCAACACCTCCACCCCAGCAAATCCTTCCTCCTTCCCTCTGGAGCTCAGAGGACAGCCAACCCAACCTTCTGCCTTCCAGTTCCTGTCCTCTATGGAGGACACACAGTCAAAGGGGAAGGGCAGAAGAAACATCCTGCTTGCCATTTCTCTGATCTGCACACTGACTCCCAGCATAGCTGTCCACCCCCAGGCCAGTACCTGGTAACCGCATCTGCGATGAGGACCTGGGACAACAGGAAAGCTTGGAGGCGGGTCACCAAAAGGATTGTTACCTGCATCATCTGCGTGTGCTGCTGCCGTGTGCTGGCCTCCGGAGCCAAGAAAGTAGCCCCAGAGAAAAGGGGGCAGATGCTCCTTCGACTATACAACAACAGAATTCAGGACCCTGGTGGATGAAACCAGGATCCTGATTTTAGCCACAGTCAACTGAGCTGCAGGACAGCATGCCGCAACTACAAACTGTCAACTGCTGCAGGCTCCTCCACACAGATTCCAGTCGAGAGTCCCCTGCCTGAGAGAAACCAGAGACTTTTTCCAGGAAACTACCCTTTTCCCTGAGATGATTCTTAACAACTTGCTTCTTATAAATTAAAATAGTTAGCTCTGTTATGCTTTAATCTGCTCAGAGGCGTGTGGACTTGTGCTTGCCAACAAGGATGCAGAGGGGAGAGAAAAAGCACTTGCCCTTGTGAGCACTTCTGAAGAACAGGGTAGAGCTGCAGTTACTTTAAAATCTTTCCTTTTCAAGATCCCAAGGAAGAAAATACAATAGGTAATAGGCAGAATGCTTTGCAACATTTCATGGTTTTGAAAGCTGTGTTACCATCCTCAAAAACTGGGGTGGATTTCTAATGTTTTTTCAAATTGATTCTTTTCTTTCCACAGGAATCTATCTTTGTGATTAGGCAGGCACCAGAACATTCTAAAACAATTCAGGTCCTCTTAAAGATAAAAAGTCAAAGACGAATTTAAAGGACCACACAACTGTGTTTTAAAACAGAGTTTTAAAAACTCTAGCTAATTTATTAAAGTAAAATACCTAGCCAGGTGTGCTATTGCACAGTGATAATCCCAGGATTTGGAGAGCTGAAGCAGAAGAGTAAAAAAGTTTGAAATTAGACTCAACAATTTAGCAAAGCTCTAAACAACCTAGCAAGACCCTGCTTCATAAAAAAATAAATAAATAAATAAAAGGGTACTATTATGGTTAGATATGAAATGTCTCCCACAAAGCTCATCGATTATTGTTTGGAGATGATGTAATAGAGGCTTGAGGGTTGTAATCCCAGCAGAGGATAAATATATTGTAAGGGATTTATCTGAGTGGCGACCCAGGCATGTAAGGCATGGCTAGAGGGAGGTCCTTAGGTGTATGGCCTTGGAATAATATAAACAGTCCCTCCCTTTGCAAGATCGCTCACTCCCCCTCTTGCATCTGGACTCCATGATGTGAGAAGCACAGCCCACATGCTCTCCATTTCTCTGCCTCCTGCACCATGCACTGAGGTCCAAGGTCCCTGGCTTCACATAGACTGAACCCAAAACCATAAGAAAGTAAATAATCTCTTCTCTAAGTTATGGGGTTAGGTTTTTATATTTTGGCTGTGAGAATGCTGACTGGAACAGGGATCCTGTTTTAAAAATGAAAATAGAAATTAAAATAAATATAAATACAAATAAATAAACACATACAAGAATGGGCCAGGGATGAAGCTAGGATATTCTTGAGTTATATCTCCAGTACCAAAGAGAGAGAGAGAGAGAGAGAGAGAGAGAGAGAGAGAGAGAAAGAAAAAAGAAAAAAAAAGGTCAATTACAATGCAAATGTCCTAATATAGATACAGAGAACACTGAACATAGATGGAGTTTTAATGTAGCATCTTATTTGACAATATGCCTGGGTAGATTCCATACCAAGGCAGTAGCACATCTGAGATACTGGGTGTGCCTGCCCTCCTTGCATTCGTGTTGATTGATGCTCTAATCAACATCTGCCTCACATTATATCTTTCATCGTCAGATCCTCCAATATTCATAGTTTACACGAAGTGCCTTGTCTGCTGGCACTAAATGCCTTCATGTGCACACTGGTGCCTCATCAGTGTCCCAGCATGTGGATGATTTATGGCATTGAGGTCACTACTCTTTTTTTTCTTTTTTTTAAGGCCTTAATGACCAAGACCAAGCAAATCTAAATCAATAAGTGCTTAGCATCTGTGAGAACAGAAACTATTTGTCTACTAATCAGTAGGATATTGAGATATTATGTGTTCCATTACACCATGTTATAACAAAGGCTGCTACTATTTGGGGTTGATTTATGTTATGTCAAAACACACTAATTCTAGAATTTCTCTCCAATGTCATCATGACCATTATTTCAAAAGTAGGAGTGTAAGTAGCACAGCCCCCACCCTTCCTCTGTTGGAGTTCCTTGCAGAGTTGCTGTGTGGTTGCTCTATATCATGCACTGACTGCTGGCGGTGATAGCTCTTTTCCCTGTGTCAGCTACCTCTGTTAACATCCCATTATAGCAAAGCAGTCAAGAGTTCAACAAGGTAGCACATCAATCCAACAGGAAAATGGCAGGGTGTGAAAGGTGAGCTCCACTCTTCAGCTAAATTGCTTTTCATGCAACAGGATGTTTAGATACATAAAATTTTTTTGATAGCAATAGCTCCCTTTTCTTTCTACAGTATTTCATAGGATATTTTTAGGTAATGAAACTTTCTTCAAAATATATAAAATGTCTTGTCCTTTCTCATTAAAATTTTATATATCATGCATCATTTTAAGATGTAAAATATGAAAGATTTATTTTTAAGAGTTATTATTTATATATGCATTTCTGTTGTCTATGATTATTTGTGAATGCAAGGTAGTGACTGTATGTAATTATAACTATAACTGACCTATTAGAGGTCAATTATCCAACCTGTACTGGAATTAGATATTAAAATTTACATGGGAAAGTAGCATATTTTTAAAGTGATTTACTTCTGAAATATAATTAGGAAACTTAAATGATAATTTCAGATTCTACAATGAGTTAATGTATATTTGTTTAATGAGGACAATTATCAATTTATGAAAATTCATTTATCAAGATTATTTTAGAAGAAAGACATTACACAGCCTTGGAAACATAAAAGTTAAAGAATGGCTGGGTGTTTGATAGAATTTGGATGTTTACCAGAATGAAATCAAATGTAGTCAACATGGCAAAGGAAAAATACAAACATTTTTTATTAGCTTACTTAAACATATTTATCTAAATATTTATATATAAATATATGTATCTATATGTATACATACAACACAATACACACATACCAATTAGAACTATTTTTAGATTATTTACAGCATATCTATGTATTTTTGTTCCTTTTCTCTCAAACCAAATGAGGTAAATATACTAGATCTGTATGCTTTTCCAGTTAAACATTTCCTTTTAAAGTCTTTCAAGAAGAGAAATATAATAGATTTATTTTATAGAAGAGGCTGCCTCTTTTGGAAACACACATTTATTAGTGGCCCTTTCACTTCACAAGACTTCCATCTCTTTTCCTAACTTAGATGAGTTTCATGTGTCAATACCAGTGTCGGTGTTGACCTTAGCAATTTTTATTAGTGGCATAGAGTTGTTTAATTGTCTGGAAGTATGCATATTTATGGTAAAATAACTTAGATGAATTTATTTTGAAAATAGTCAATCTTAGCAAATAATGAATAGCTCTGTCATCTACAGTTATGAGTTAATGATTTAGAAGTTTCATTGTTCCTATAAACATATTATGTAGCATTTATTTACCAGATAATCTTATCAGTAAGATGAATCAGAAGTCTTTATTTTCTTGGAAATTTTGTCGACCTATATTAATTAATTCTACATAAATGTATTCATATGTGAAAAAGCCAAGATTATTTTTAGTTTCCAGTCCCTGGGGAGTATGAACAGAGAAAAATAATAATTGTAAATAAGCAAACAATAAATATTTATTATCTATATTACACTGTGCTGCTGAGTGAGTTGATAAACACTAAGAAGAATGTATACAGAACCTAGTGCATATACAAATAGGAGGCTGATTTCAAAAGCAAGGTATGTTTTCAATTTGAATAATAAACACCTATACTTGGGGTTATAGAATAAAAAATAATATAACAAGATTAAATACATGAATAAAAGCTTCACACTAATGAAAGGTTAGACTAGGCATTAGAATATCAGTAGGCACTGTTAGAATTTATTTGTGAAAAGGTTATTTTAGTCACAATGTTTTAAATTTATATTGCATTGACTACTATTAAAGCAAGAATTTTGTCATTAGATTTTTTAGACTGTAAATGATTGTAGAAAAAGAAACATAATTTAAATATGGTATAATAAAAAATAATTCTGGAATATAGCACAAATTATTTTAAAACTCTTCTGTACTATATGTCCATGTCTTTAATTTTTACTGTCTCATACATTTATTTTTATATATAACTTTACAAATTTTTTGGGGGGTACTGGGGATGTAAACCAGGGGCTTTCTACCTCCAGGCTATACTCCCAGACCTATTTTATATTTTATTTGGAAACAAGATCTCACTAAGTTGCTGAGAGCCTCACTAAGTAGCTGAGGCTGGCTTCAAACCTGTGCGATCCTCCTGTCTCAGCCTCCCAAGTGCTGGGATTAAAAGCATGAACAACCACACCCGGCCATATATATTTTTAGATTGAATGATAATATAGAACTTATTTTGAGATGTTATTAAAAATTAAAATGCATGTAAAACATAATGTAACTACTTTTCACGTTGAAATATATCATGTTTATAGGAAATATAAAACATGAAATATAAATATAACAAAGGTCTAATTTCAAAGAAAAATTTAAAACACCAATGCACCAAACCTGGCCTGGTGGCACATGACTGAAACACCCTAACCTGCTTACATGAATGTCTGAGACAGAAAGATCACAGATCTGAACCAGACTCAGCTACTCAGCAAGATCTTGCTATGTTTTGTGGTGCTAGGGATTGAATCCAGGAGCCTTCTATCTTCAAACTACACCCTCAGTATTTCTTTATTTTTTAATCAGAAACAGGTTTTTGATAAGTGGCATACACCTAAAGCATATACTACCATAACTGGCAAGATTCTGTTTTGAAATATGAAAAAACAGACAAAGAGACAAATAAATAAATAGACCTGGGGTGTAGTTTAGAGGCAGAATCCTCCTGTGTTTAATCCTTAGTCACACACACACACATACACACACACACACACACACACACACACACACACACATACTTACTTACACACATGAAAAACAATGATGTACCAGAAAAAAGTCACACTCAAATTTACTTATCATGTTCATAGGAGCAGAATTTATATCATATGTATTAAAATGTATATGTGCTACATGAAAACAATAATCGCTAAATATATACTATGCAAAGTTACCATTAAAATGACTTAATACAGATGAGTTTTATGAAATACAGCTAAATTTTATAAAATAGCATTTATCATTATAATACAGCTACTAATTATATAAGATAATTGATGAAACAAACAAAATAATTAGCATGAAAATTCATAGTTATATTCTAACCGGATCAAACTATGACTTTTTAAATATATCCGTTACAATCTTTCTGCACCAAGTATACTAATTTCCTTATGTCTTGAGAAAATATTTTGCCTTTAAGATAGTTGATAATAATTTATACCTACTATTGTTAATGATAAAGTAACTTACTTTTGAAATTCCTTAATGAAAGAATCTAAGAGAGAAAAATAAGTCCTCAGGAACCTCAAACTATTTTTTTTAGTTTAACCTGAGATCCTCTTGAGGGACTGGTTTATTCACCTAAATCTGAGGTGCTTTTCAAGGCTAAACATTTGCTTTGGGTGATAGATCCAGAGCTGTAATTTAGTGGGACAGTTTTCTCTCCACCTGTAGAGAATATGACTCCATATTGATTAGGTGACCTTTCTCAAAATGATTTGAGGAAGATGCGGTCCCCTTCAGATTACTATGTAGATGGATGAGCAGACCTCACCCTTGTATGCTATAGTTAACTTCTTTCTGAGTCAGTTGTGTTGAGAACCTATTGAAGTGGAAAGGTGAGCAACACAACTCTGTATTCATGTGGCTGGGAAAACAAAATGACAACTCCAGGCAGGCCTCACTTTCTTTTCTGCAATATCAACAATTGGACCAGCATACTACAATGTGACTTTCAGCTTTAAGATTTTATAATAAAATTTTCTAAGAGTCAAAAATAGTCCACTTTTCAACATGACCTATGCTAGATATTTCAAAGCTAGAAGTTATTCTTAGCACTCATAGTTGAATGCCCCTATGTGAGACATAGTAGGCTATTTTAAAGTGCTCTGTACCCTTTGGTTAATCATTATTCATATCCTCTCCATCACTGGAGGGTCAAAGATAGTGTCTAAAGCTATTATTTTCCCATAACGTGACAGAAAATATGCCATATTTTCATTAAACACGAACTAAACAGTTATAAAATAAAAGGCTATAATGTCAGATCTCAAGGACAAATCCTCTACACTCATTTTCCTCTTAAAGTAAGGGCTCTCCTATTTGTCACACATGACCTTTGTTTTATTTTTTTGTTTTTTTTACACTAATGTGCATTGTCTGTTGCATAGTTTTCTTTGAAAGTACATTTTACAGAATTTATGAAAAGATAATCTTTTTAAATACATGTTATATATGTTTATATATAGTAATCAAGACAAAGATGATCAGAGAAGTAAAGTTAAAATAACAGTGTCTTAACATTAGAAGTATTTGATGCTACATGGAATATGTATCTAACATTAGTCTGTGATTACTATTCAAAATTCGATAGCAAAACATCTAAGTAAAATCTTAACATAAAAAACTAAGTTCATATTTTAAAGGATTCTATATAAAGAAAATGTCATTACTACACATACATTAAAATTAATATAATTATTATACTCATGCAGTATCCATACTGGTAAGCCTCAAAAAATATGGCCATAGTTAATGAAACCTTATCTTCTATGAACAGTAAAATTAGCCCTGTTTAACTTTAACTAAGTAGAAAAATTAATCATGCTACAAGGAATAGAGGATCTTTCTCAGATCCTCCTAAATTGGTGCATTTTCATGTTTTCAAAAATTGTTATGTAAATGTTTTTGAGCAATTGAAAGTATATGATAGTTCTTTTAATATCAACTTTTAGACTGGACTCTTTTTTTCAAGAGGGTCATTCTAGGTTGCTAAGAATACTGCCAACTCTCTGAGGCTGGTTTCTGACTTGTGATTCTTCTGTCTCAGCCTTCCAGGTACTGGAATTACAGGTGTTCACCATCATGCCTCTTTGGAAAATATTTTAAAATTATTACTTTCTGCCGGGAGTGGTGGCGCACGCTTGTAATCCCTGCGCATGGGAGGCTGAGACAGGAGGATCTCAAGAGTTCGAATCCAACCTCGGCTACTTAGTGAGTCTCTCTGCAACATAGTGAGACCCTGTTTCCACATAAAATATAAAATAGGTCAGGAAGTATAGCCTGAAGGTAGAAAGCCTCTGGGTTCCACCCCCAGCACCACAAAAAAATATTAATTTCTTCTGTACAATAGGTTTTCTGTACAAAAGTTCAGTTTATTAGCTTGGCCACTGTCATTGTAGTTTTACTTGTACTTTCATTGTACTTCTACAAAAATTTTGTTCTCAGTGGTAAATATTCTGTATGAGACACAAGAAAATCATGGATGACAATTACATTGACAGGATTTGTTAAAATAAAAATATCACATTGTTTATCTGCTTGTTAAATTATTAAACTATTTACATAAAACGAAGGAAACAAAATAAAGACAATTTAATGAAGGTAGAGTGCTTTGGTCGGAACTAGTAAAAGATGCCAAAAGACACTTGAGTTACTGTGGAATCCAGAGAAACAAATTGCCTTCTCAACTTGAAAGAAGTTACAGTGAGAAGTTTTGAAGAGTTATGATAAAAAAATATAAAGAAGATATGCTTACAATTCTATTATTATCTGATTTCTTTGGATAAACATATTCCAGATGATCAACAAAGCCATGACTCACACATTTCCTGAAACTTGGACCTTCCAAGATATTAACTCATAACCGCAAATATGTTGTAAAAAGTTTATGTTGCCCTATCTACCTATTAAAATTATTCATTCTGGGATACGATGAGTTAATATAAAAATAGAAATATAAATAACATTAAGACTTCTCTCATCTAAAAACATATAGTCTAATGGGATACTCAAGCAATCGTTCTTTTATGCGTAACAAGTGCACCAAAGAATTAAGGCGACCATTGGGCTCATTGAAGCTGGCAATAATGAATGTGTGACACCCAAATATTTTGGTAAGGAAGAGTGAGAACAAGATAGACCCATGCCTCTACTCCAAACAACTAGAAAATCTTGATTGAATTATAAAAAAGTGTCAAAGGCATCCAAAAAGTGCTGAAACCAGGATAATTAGAGACAGCACGATTCCAAAGAAGGGACAACCTCTGGAAATTGAGCTGACATTTTCAAAGCTTTTCCCTGAGGGAATTTGCTGACTTTGCCTTTGTAGAGGAGGCTCAGAATGTAGGCTATGCCCCAGAAGAGGTTCACTGCTAGCAAGAGAAAAATTAGTAGCGCTTTTGTTGGTCTCAGGGGACTGGGAAGGGAAAATGGAGATGTGATGGCTTCTAAATAGATGGCTCATTTTCCCTCTCAGGCTGCATGGAAGATGAGAAAGTTAAAGAGGCTGAACAGAATGTCTCTATGAAGCAAGCCAGGCAGGGCAGCCTCCTGAGGAGACACAGACTAAAGTCCATTAGATGGCCAGGGAAAGAGCCAGAAACACATCACACTGTCAAGTTGTTGAGCCATGGTTAGTACAGTGGGCATGAAAATTATTATGACTAAGTAGCTAAAATTGTTAGAGGAATGGGAAATTATAATTAGTATGAGGAAATTGATAAAGTTTTTGAAGCTGATCTTGTTCAATCCTTTTTCCTTAGCCTCCCAAGTACTGGGATGACAAGCCTAGACCACCACACCTGGTGTTTTTAAGGCTTTAAAATAATTCATGACCAAGGCTTTTATTGTAAAGCTGAATTTTTAATGAACATAGTAAATTCACAGAAATAAATAGATGAAAATAAGAGCAGATGTCAGTGAAATAGAAAGTATATATATATATATATATATATATATATATATAGACACACATATAGTTAAAAGTTGACTTTAAACAAATGAATTGATAAAATTGCAGCAAGACTAATCACTAGAAAAAGAAAGAAAATGTAAATAACAATGACATGAGTAACTAGATCTTTGTACTGGTAGTATTAGTAGTATAGGGCAATAAATAAACAAAACAAATAAGCAGATGCCAGACAGCAATAACAATAAACAGATTGCAACTGTACCAAAACAATGAATTAATTTCACAGACACAATGTAGAGTAGAAGAAACCAGATACAAACACATAGGTTATTATTCATTACAGTAAGTATAAAGACAGGTGATATAAACTGATGCTACTAAAAGTATATGGTCTATAGCCATTTTGAGTTCCTAAGAAGTAGGCAACTTCGTGCAGAGAAAAAGGCATATTGGGGCTTCGCATGTTCTGTGCTTTGGTCTGTGAGATGTTTACATGACTTTGTTCATTGGGTATTTTTCTGTATGCATGTTAAAGCTTAAGAAAATGATTTCACTAAACAACCAAAAAAGCCTTGAGAAGAAATTCTAAGGAAGATATTGGATAGATATCTAAAATATATCAACACAAAGTATTTTATGTCTATTAAATACTGAACTTTGGCCATACCTGGTGGTGCTTGCTTGGAATGCCAGTACTTGGGAGGCTGAGACAGGAGGCTAGCAGGTTCTAGGATAGCCTCAACAAGTACTAAGACTCTCATCAAGTTAGTAAGGCCCTGTTTCGAAAGATAAATCATAACAGGCTAATGGTGTAGCTAAGAAGTAGAATGTCCCTGGGTATAATCCCCACTACCAAAAGAAAAATACTAAAATTTTCTGATTTTTAACTTAGTTTTATGTATTTTTTGGTATTATGGATTAAACTCAGTGGTGTTCTACCTCTGAGCTACATTTTCAGCCCTTTTCAGTTTTTATTTAGGGTCTCATTAAGTTACAATATGTTGACCCCAAACCTATGATCCTCCTGTCTCCCCCCACCCCAAGTTCTAGTATGATAGATGTGTACCAGCATGCCTGGCTCTATTATTTCTTCACTAAAAATACAGAAAGGTCTTTTTTGATAAGGCTTTATATGTATTGAGAGAGTAATCATTTTTTTCTTCTGAGAGGTTGTTTCTCTTTTCCAATTTTAGGGTGTTTATTTACTTAAATATCTGTGTAAGTTGATAAACAGACATCAGTATATAAACAACCCTGTGGTGGGTTGGGATGGGAGATAGTGGTAACCATAGCTCCTTATATCTTCAGATTCTAAAACATCCTTGAATAATTGTGATTATACAAGGAACCCAAAAAGAGATAATTTCTCTCAATGAATAGTACACAAAAGTAGATAAAAACTAATAAACAGAAGAATAACATATCTGTCTATTCAGGAGAAATCAAAATGATGTGGTTGTTACCCATTAAGTTCAAACACAACCAAGTCTATGAAAACAATGAACTTCCTTCCGCTACCTAAGCAAATTCCCCTTAGAGTAGGTGAACTATCTCTGGGAACAACTGTAAGATTTCAATGATGGAATTTTTAATTGTGTTTAATAGCACATCATAAAATCATGCTGTGTACCATACATATATTCTCTAGTTCTTATACATTTTCCTATAAAGAAACAAATTTAATAAGGTCATATTATTAAACCAAGTGAAGGTCAAATGTCACAGTAGATCATATATTGCATTTGACAGAGAAAAGCCAGGGTGAAACAGTGGTCTCCAGGTGTGTAGATGATCATGTTCACAGGAATCACGATCTTGCCTTGGTTTCACTGGTGCAATAAAATTGTTGCAGTTGAATTGTATTAAAATATTTGTCACGTCATATTAAAACTGCAGACTGTGATTGGTTTTGTGTTATTGCTTTCCTTATACCTAATGCATATACTGGTTTTATTTTAAAGTTGCATCCACACTGCCAACACAGTTCCTAACAAGTTTATGTTAGTATATGTATTAACCTAAGTATTTAAAGTTTGCCTTATTAAAAACAAAATTTTCTTTAAACATTGGTATACATAATGATGTTTTACTTAAGACACCAGAGTAAGTGCCCTTTGGCTGAATTGTGTTTGCTTTTGTGTTTAATGTCAAAGCAAAATATGCACAGGGCAAAGTTAAACAGATGGTGAATGTGTCTGTGAAGGCTACTGCAGCAGAGAGAGAGGCCAATCAGAGTTTAGCCTGAGCTCAAGTCAACTGAGTCAATTAAATGGCTTGCGAGCCTTAAGAGTCGGGTTTAAGGGAATATAGTCTACTTTGGTTTGCTAAAAGGCCTTACTCAAAGTAAAATTAAATGATGGGACCAAGCTTTACAATACAGTTCAAGGTCCCTGCTAACATACAGATGCTAACTTTCCAAAGAAACTGGGAGACAATGACGGCTTTATTTTTTGGGATAGTTACAAGATTAAAATATGAGGTTAACCCTGAAATAACTGTCAATGCATCTCTCAGCTCCCGAGATGTGTTGTTTAAGTACTTTCCATCACAGGTATCTCCTAACAATTTCTATACCCACTTTTCCTCAAGTATGAGCCTGGCATTTAGAGAGCTCTAGCAAGATGCCCGTCCTCAGAAACGCAAAGGTGCCTAAGGACACATTGTCCTGGCCCTGGAGACGCTCCTTTTCCGACACAGGAAACAGAGCACCCCTCCCAGGACAAAAGGGAGGCTGTGCTGGTGGAGGTGAAGAACTCTCACCTGAAGGCAGCAGTTCAGATGGATCCTGAGAAACTGGAAAAGTCACCATAGAAGGGAAAAATAGGAACAGAGAAGATATTCATCACCTACATCCAGAGAACTCTGCAAATCTGTTATGGGTGATTATCAAGGGCAGCAGATACCCCTAAAGGATTAATAATGACCACATTTACACTTAGCTCTAACCCAAAAAAGAAAAATGGCTTCATTTTCTTCCTTCTTTTTTTCTCTGTTTTTCCAAGAATACATATTACTTCATAATGATTTCAAAAGAAAACACTTGCTAGCAAGGTCTGGTGTCACGTGCTTATAATCCCAGCATTCAGGAGGCTGAGACCGGAGAATCACGGTTCAGGAACAGCCTCAGATACTTAGTGAGGCCCTCTGCAGCTGAATGAAACCTTATATCAAAATAAAGAATAAAAAAATAGGGCAGGGGGTATAGCTTAGAGGTTGAATGCCCCTGGGTTCCATCCCCAGACCCTCAAAAAAAAAAAAAAAACCCTTGCTCCATTAAGTAGCAAGAAAAATTGACAGCTTGATAATCACTGCATATCAGTTCTATTTTGAAGCCTACAACAAACTCTACCCAGGACCCACCATGAACGCGTCTTTACAGCACAGGTACAGCCTTCTATGTTCTGAAGAACAGAAAGGAGTTTGATGGCTTCCATCCGTGGTAGGTCAATAACTGCTCTAGAGAGGCATAGCCTGCCTGATTCTGCCACAAAGGACATATCTATGTCTGGACTCCTGTGATGGGCATAGAAAGCCACCCGTCTAAGGGTCAGCCATCAACACTGCAGGCCATGGGCTCCATATAATGCAACTGTATCTTAGTCTTCTTAAAGGGAACAGGCATTCTTGGTTGACTGTTCAGTTCTAGTGACTCAAGAGCAAGATGTTATCATCGACTTAGTTGTGGGGAGGGCTACTCAGGCTCCATGGTATCATGGCACAAGTGTGTGTGTGTGTGTGTGTGTGTGTGTGTGGTCAGATGTTTGAGGTCAGGTATTTTGCATTGCACATCACCATCTTGCATATGTAAGAAGATCTGATTTTGGAAAAGTATACACCCCATTGAACTCTCCGTGGGTGTATGTGAGTGAGTACATTTTAATTGTTGATCAGAAGCCAACCGTACACACAGAGGAGCATGGTTAATGGTTGCAATTAGTAGTTAAAGGGCACCAAATTGCTGAGTCTGTGTGGGTGAAAACAAGGAGGCCCAAAGGACTATATTTCATAGCCCCAAACTAGATTTAAATTGTTAGGAGCAAATGTTCAAGGACGGTCTTAAAAGTTGCTGTTCTAGAGTTAGCATCTAATTTGTAGAAGCTCAATAAGATAAAGGTGCATGCTTCAGCAAGATACATCAATATGTTAAACAAATTTGCATTAACAATTAAGTTTTAGTTCACAAGCACTCCATGATAACCTGATAATGTGCCAGAGGTGAGTTAACTATACCATAGCCACTTCCCTTAAAGGGTTAACTTCTAGCAGGAAAACCACACAGAGAGAAATAATTTGACTAAATATGCTACAACTAAACTTTCTTTTATTCCTAAATAGCATACATGCATATATAGTAGATCAACCTAAAATTATTTGGAAAATATAATTTATCTTTTCCAATGTCTCTGTTTTGATGTCTGGGCCAAATTTACTAAGTAGAAAACCAAAGGAGAATGTGTAAGATATAAAATATAATACTACTTTGAGTCTTACCACTTGGCATAAGAGTTAAAAATAAAATTATATTCATTAAATATAATTTTGATTGATTCTCATAATTTTCTAAAGAGCAACTATCCATTAACTGTAAAAACTATTTTCAATACTTCACTAAACATTGTTGACAATACATCCATGAGACACAGGAATCTTAAGAGTCAAATAAGTTAATTGTCAAAGGAAAAAGAGAAGGAATAAATAACAGCCCCTGAAGCTCAGCTTAAAGTTAGGATGCCATTGGCATATCAAGACTAAGAAAGTACACCTAAAATACTATTTTTATTTTTTGAAAACAGAGAGCTATGGGATTTGTTAGTATGTATTGCACAACCAACCAATCCTTCATGACTTAGAGCGAGAGAAGGTAGACTGAACATCTTTTGTACGGTTGGATGATAGTAAATTATAGGTTTCCGAAGAGACTGCATTAAGAAAATTGTGGGTGACATTAAGATAGGCTATTCTTTTCAAAAGTTAAAAAAAAAAAAACTTTCTTGGAGCTGTGTCCAATTATGTTACACCAGAGGTAGGTGATAGAGAGGAAAGTGCTCTAAAAGGGATGTTGAATTCCAAAGGTCTGTTCTTTTAGATTATCACATGGGCTGTCGTATTGCAACCTTTATTTATAAGTTCCTAATTTTGACTTACTCCCCAATTAGTTTCCCTAATTTACTTCCTACCACATTTTAGGATATGTGCTTTAGAATAAATTAATTTGAACCTTAAAGCATTCTGCCTAGTTCCACTAACCATTATCCCAGATTATAAAAAAAAAAAATTAAGATGGTAAAAAAATTGTCTTTTTTCTCAATACCAAGGGGAATGAAAAGACAGTTGCCACATGTTGGCCCATACAACATACACATGAAATATTGTTAACACACAGGGCTCAGTTGAAGAGGAAAAATATCTCCATAGCATGTGTGGTATTTTCATTCAAAGGAAGAAGGGATCATAAAGGGTTTAGCTAGAGCTGTTTGCTCATCAGGACTATAGGCCCATCAGGACCCATCCTTTGTAAGTATTCCATTTCTTTAAAATAGAATCTAATTGTTTCTTGAATGATCCTTGTGTTTTGCCTCAGCAATTGTGCCTGATAGGCTGTCCCATATGTTTATTATGTTCTAAGTAGGAGGAAAAAATCTTGGTAACATCTGCTATGGGTTGATTTCTTTCTAATTCTCATTTACATTCCGTGCAGTTCTTACATTTCTGGAAATGGGTGTTCAATTGTCAAAACATATTAATAAAATAGTATGCGGCCTAACTGCCGGAATGCTTAGGGTTCAACTCAGGCTCTTTTCATTATATTAAATCCTGTATTATTAGACATTAGAATATTCTTGATTTCATGCTGTACTTAAACAAACCAAAGATTAAAATATCTTTCTAATGGAAAATGCCATCCATCAAGAAAAGTTAGAAATGAAAAAAATATGCTTTCTCTTAGTCCACAAAGTGTTGTTTATTACAACACAAATTATACAGGTCTAAAAATATTTAAAATTGAGTAGTAGAAAAGGAAATCAAATTAAATATATTTTAAATAAAAAATAACCACATTTATCTCTTTCTATGCATATGCTTATTTGTATGTGGCTTCTTATGAATTTACCCCCGGGTCATTCTACCTCTGAGTTAAATCACCAGCTCTATATTATTTTACTTTTTGAATTAAAGTCTTACTAAACTGATGAGGCTTGCTAAATTTTTGAGACTGGCCACAAACCTGCATCCTCTTACCTCAGTTTCCCGAGTACTAGGTTAATGTCTGATTTTTATTATTCTCTGTTTCAAATATAAATAATATTTACATGTTTTATTAGGATATTTAATAACCAATTTAAACCTTTTTATAGAAAGAGAAAAGACCTACATAATTAAACCAGTATTAATAATAAGTCTTCAATAGGTCTATGTTTTTAATGTATTTGCTCTATAATTTCATATGACTCTTAGAAAGTTTTATTATTGTTTTGTTTCTTGGATTACATAAAAAATAGCAAAACACATTGATATAAAATGGCTTACCTAGCATAGCAAAGTAGAATAGGATCTGAATCTTTATGTCACAAAAACATTTTAAAGAATAACTTACATATAACTTTTGTCTAATTTTTGTTTTTAATTTGGTCAATAACTGACACATAGCTATCTAACTTTATATCTGGTAGACAGTAGATATTAAATTTATAAATGAATTGTGTACGTGTATTAATCTATCCTAAGGTGTAAACATTAATATTATGGGGTGGCTAAATAACATTATACCACATAAGCAAGAAATTGGGAAAAAATGGAAAGGAACCCTAAATTTTGACTCTTTTTTTTTTTTTTTGGTGGTACTGGGGTTCCTGGAAGCCCTTCTATTTCCAGGCTAAACTCCCAGATCTATTTTTTTGGTACTTTTTATTTGGCAACAGGTTCTCTTAAGCCAGCACAGCTGGCTTGGAACCTGTGCGATCCTCCTGTCTCTGCCTCCCAAGCGCGGGGATTACAAGCGTGCGCCACCACACCTGGCGTTAAAGTTTGACTCTTATAGGATTTCCATCTAATTAGCATCCTGCTTTGCATGAAGACATTCAGTAATTAACAGGTGTTTAAAACCAGGCCATTAGCTGGGCATGGTAGCACATGCTTGTAATCCCAGCATTTCAGAGGCTGAGACAGAAGGATTGTGCAGGTTCGAAGCCAGCTTCCGCTACTTAGTGAGGCTCTCAATAACGTAGTGAGAACCTGCTCAATGTTCCTATGATAACAGAGAAAGTGCATTTAATCTTATATTCTTCTTTGTGTTACTGTGTTCTTCTTTTCTGCACCATTCTGTTGGTCAAAGCTGAACAAGACCTTCAAATGATCCCAGAAATAAGTCATTTATTTTGAGAAACACTAGCAAGGCACAGACACATACTTACATGACTTGGAGAAAGCAATACAAAAAATTGTTTTTTCATTTATTCAAAATAGAAAATACTTCATAGGGTTTGCAAGATTTTGTTGTAGAATTAGGATGAAGTCAATTACAATATTATCTGTCAAGTCTCTACTAGAGTTATATGTGAAATATCTTTAATGTTTTGGATTTATTATCATGGTAATAACTACTACTGGTACATCATTGTGTAACATATCTTTATATACTATGGGATTTTTCAACTACTGTAACAATCTCCATCCTTAAAACTTAAGAAAAGGTTTATCATTGCCTCCTCAGGATATCTTCCTTTGCTGGGCATGGTGGCACATGCTTGTAATCCCAGCATTTGGGAGGCTGAGACAGGAGGATCGCAGTTTGCGGACAGCCTCAGCTACTTAGTGAGGCCCTTTGCAACTCAGTGAGACTCGATTTCAAAATAAAGAATTAAATATAGGGCAGGGGGTGTAGCTTGGAGGTCGAATGCCCCTGGGTCCTATCCCCACACCCGCAAAAAAAAAAAAAAAAAAAAAAAAAAAAAATCTTCCTTCAATATCTATATATTCTACTTTGATTACAATTTCTAACTTCCACTCTGTTAAATAAGATTGAAATTTCATACAAAATTTTTATTTGTATACTGCAATATTGTGTGGCATTGAAAGCTTGGTATGGTGGCTCAGGCTTGTAATCCTGGTGCTTGGGAGGTGGAGACAGGAAAATTGCGTAGGTTTGAAGCCAGCCACGCTGGCTTAAGAGACCCTGTTTCCAAAAATAAAAAAAGTACAAAATAGGTCTGGGAGTGTATCCCGGAGGTAGAAGGGCTTCCAGGAACCCCAGTACCACCATCAAAAAAAGAAAAATATTGTGTGGCATTGAATTCTTAACAGTGGTAACAACATCTCAAATATCAGAGCCAAATATTCAATTAGACTCCTATTTGTGACTCTAAATATTTGTGTAATTTTGGTTTTACTTTATATTTTGGGGAACACTACTACTTCAACTGTATATAGTAATAAAATAAAACTCAGATGTAAAACCCCAGTAGAAATTAATTGAATTTTCAGCAGAATTTGGAGCAAAAAATTTCTCAATGAATTTTATCTCTGCTTCCATATTCTTGATTCTTTATACTTTTTCCATTTGTGCACATTTCTATCTTTATTTAACATTTTGTATTGACATTAATCTAGATAATCTCTTGCCTCATGTAGCCCATGGTACTATAATGGAGTCTTACTCACCCTCCCCAGTCCTTTTACATAGTGTTGTTCTTTCTAAGAACACAAAACTCTCTTTGTTGCATAGCTACGAAAAAAAAAAAATAAGTATTTCTCCAGGTTTGCATATTAAATAAAGCAAAAGTTTCCAACCTTGCCATTTAGAAGCCTCCATTATCTTTTGCAATAGTGTTTCAACATTAATTTAGCTTGTTACCTTCAGGTCCTGTTAAGGATTCTCTGTTCCCTGGTCTGAACAATCCAATTCCTGTATTCTCCTTCAAGTCTTCATTTCATTCTCTCAGGCGTTAATTTTTACATAACCATAAGGAAAAACAACAACAACCAAATGGACATTATCCAACCTAATTGTCACAAAAATATCTACAAGTTAAGGTGGCATAATAGTAAAGAGAATGAACATTGAAGCCATATTGCCACTTTTGCAAACAAAACTGTCATTTTCCAGTGTGTCACCTTGAAAAAAATTACTCAATCTTCTATTTTTCAGAAGGTTATAAATAATTTAATCTCAAGGACTATACTGAAAAGGAGAAGTGATAATGGGCATACATGTCTTGTGCCTGATTTTAAAGGGAATTCTTGCAGTTTTTCTCCATTCAATATGATGTTGGCTTTGGGTTTATTGTATATAGCCTTAGTGATGTTGAAATATGTTCCTTCTATTCCAATTTTCTGCTGTGTTTTTAACATAAATGGGTGTTGGATTTTGTCGAATGCTTTTTCAGCATCTATCGATATGATCATGTGGTGTTTGTTCTTAGTTCTATTTATGTGGTGAATAACATGATTTATTTGCGTATGTTGAACCAGCCTTGCTTTTCTGGGATGAAACCAACTTGGTCATGGTGTACAATTCTCTTGATATGGTTTTGAATGCATATAGCTAGTATTTTGTTTAGAATTTTTGCATCTATGTTCAATAAGGATATTGGTCTATGATTTTCCTTTCTTGAAGTATCTTTATTTAGTTTGGGGATTAATGTGATACTGGCCTCATAGAAGGAATTAGGGAGAATTCCATCTCTTTCAATTTCCTAGGACAAGTTGTGAAGTTATGGTATTAGTTCTTCACTGAAAGTTTTTTAGAATTCAGCTGGGAACCCACTGGGGCCTGGGATTTTCTTTGTTGACAGAATTTTGATTGCTGTTTCTATTTCTTTGTTTGCTATTGGTTGGTTTCGTATTGCTATGTCCTCTTGGTTCAGTTAAGGTAATTAATATGTGCTTAGTAATATATTTCTTCCATGTTTTCCAGTCTATTGTAGTATAAATTTTCAAAATATGTCTGATGATTCTTTGAATTTCCTCACTGTCTGTGGTGATGTCCCCCTTTTCATTTCTGATTTTAACAACTTGAGTTGATTCTCATTTCTTTTGGTTAGGTTGGACAGGGGGTTATCAATCTTATTAATCTTTTCAAAGAACCAGGTTTTTGTTTTGTTGATTCTTTGAATTTGTTTGTTGTTCTCTATTTTATTTATTTCTGCTCTTATTTTAATAATTTCCTGCCTTCAGCTGGCTTTAGGATTATACTGTTGCATACTTTCTAGGTTCTTGAGATGTGTCATTAGGTTGTTTACTTGGTGATTCTCTGTTCTTATGTGGGCAATCAATGCTATAAACTTTCCTCTTAACACTGACTTCAAAGCATCCCAAAAATTTTGGTAATTTGTTTCTCTATTTTAATTTAATTCCAGAAATTTATTTCTCCCCTAATTTCTGATCCTACCCACTCATCATTCAATAGTGCATCATTCAATCTCCATGCATTTAAATAGTTTCTTTTGAGATTCCTGTTATTGATTTCTACATTCATTACATTATGATCTGAAAGATGCAGAGAATTATGTTACATCTTTTGAATTTGCTGGTGCTTGCTTTGTGGCCCAGAATGTGATCTATTTTTGAGAAAGTTCCATGGGCTGCTGAGAAGAATGTATATTCTGTTATTCCTGATTGAAATATTCTGTATATGTCTATTAGATCCATTTGGTTTATAGTCTTCTTTAATTCTGAAGAGCCTTTACTCATCTTTTGCCTTGAAAATCAATGTAAGAGGTGTTTTGAAGTCTCCAAATATTATTGTATTTGGGTCTATTTGAGATCTGATGTCTAGAAGGGTTTGTTTTACAAATGTGGCTGACCCCACATTTGGGGCATAAAGATTTACTATTATTATATCTTCTTGATGGATTGTTCCTTTTAACAAAAGAAAGTATACTGCTTTGTCTCTTCTGATGTGTTTTAGCTTAAAGTCTGTTTTGTTGCATATCAGTGTTGCTACTCCTGCCCGTTTTTGGTCCCCATTGGCATGATATATCTTTTTCCATCCTTTCACTTTAAGTGTGTGAATGTCTTTGGCTGTAAGGTGATTTACTTGCAAACAGCATATATTTGGATTAAGTTTTTTAATCTACATTGCCAGTCTATGTCATTTGATTGGTAGTTAAGTCCTTTGACATTTAGAGTTTTTAGTAAAATATGATTTTTGTTTCCTTTCATTTTATGTTCTTTTGTTTGGTTCCCTCTTATGTCTTCTTTACTTAGATACCCTTCATCTCTTCTCTGGTTCTGAAGTCTGCTTCTTTTTTCTTCTTTATGGTTTATTTCTTTAAGTGTTTTCTCTAGTGTTGGCTTTGAATTCATGAAATTTTTTGAGGTTCGGCTTATCTTGAAATAATTTTGTTTCTCCATCAATTTTGAATAATAGTTTTGTGAATATAGCAATTTTGGTTGGTAGTTGTTTTTCTCAAGGGCCTGGATAACATCATACCAGTCTCTCCTAGTATTCATGACTTGGGTTATATAGTCTGGGGTGATTTTTCTTGTTTTGCCTCTATATGTCATCAGTAATTTGTTCTCACTGCTTTTAAGATTCTTTCTTTGCCTCTATGTTTCTCATTTTGATTATTATATGGTGTGGGGAGGTCCTTCTTTGATCTTGTCTTAATAGTGTCCTCTATGTCCCCTGGACATGAAGATCCATTTTTTTTCCATGTTTGGAAAATTCTCTGAAATTACTTCTCTGAAGAGATTATGAATGTTTTTGGTCTGTACCTCTACCCTTCTTCATTGCCTTTATATATAAGTTAGGACATTTCTTATTGTCCCATAGTTGTTGGATGTTTAGTTTTTGTTGCTGTAATGACTTATATGTGCTGTTGACTGTGTTTTCATTTATGAATGAACTCTCTTCTAACAGTAATATTCTACTTTCCATTTCATCTAATCTTCAGAATTTCTTTCTTTTGCTGTCTTAATTTTATTTAATGACTCTTTCATTCCAGATCTTTTTCTGATTCTTAGTGTTTCTATGTCCTCTTTGATTTTCTGTAGACTTCTTTTAAAGCCGTTCATCATATTGTAGATCAGGATTCCGAACTCCCCTCCTTGCATTTCTTATAGGTCAGTATTTGTGATTTCTGTTGTCTCTTTACTATTTCTAATTATTGAATTTTCAAGGTCCTCAGGCCTGTTTTTCTGATCTCTCCCCATTTTTTCTGGGTATTATGTTTAATCCGATCTTAGTAGTTCAAATGTAGAGATGCCAGCAGGTAAGCAGTTGGGTTTATGTGTATAGATTTGGGTAGGGCAGAGGATATGATTAGGTTGAGTATATGTGTAAGTATAATAAGGTAGTAGCTAGGTGAGAACAAGAGAAGTTTGGATACTACAACTCGTGTAGTTAGTACAGTAAGTATGGAGTGTGTTACCTTGAGAATAAAACACAGAGATACAGTGAGGAAAAATAAAGTTTTGAGAGAAGAGAGTAGATAGGTTAGTGTGAGGAAGTTTGTAAAAGCAATGGGGGAGGAGCAAATAAACATGAATAAAATGACAAAACAAGATACAAAAGCTAACAATTATACTTCGAGGACAAAAGAAAAAAAGAAAAAAGGAATAAGAAAGAGAAGAGAAAAGGAGAAAAGAAATAATGGACAAAAGTAATGGAAAAAAAGAAGAAATAGCGACCCTGTGAGACAACAAAGCAGAACAACCAACAAAATCAGCAAAAAACACAAATAAAAGAAAATGTAAAAGAAAAAAAAAAAAAGAAAAAGACAAAAAAAATACAAAAGCAACCAAACATAAAAAGTCCTACTAATTTACAAATATGGAGCTGGGCCTATATAATATTTGTATGTCTCATCACTGGTAGTTCTTGAGTATATTCCAATGTCTCTTATTTGCTCTGTACCCTATTGTCAGCTTTTGATGTAGGCTCTGCATGACGTGTTCTCTCATTTCTGACAGCTTTGTGCAGAGGGTGTCTAATATAGACGTGGCACAAGCCCCTGTGACTTTGTGCAGGTACCACACCTTGAACACCTTTCCTGTGTCTCTGGAGATTCTAACTGTACGAGCCTGCCAGATCCTTCTCTGGGCATACATGATTACCTGATTGCTTTGGTCTGGGTAACTGGAAGTCTCTCTGTGCTGCTGGATCCTGAGGCTTTCCTGTGTGCACAAAGTTCTTCTGAGTCTCTGGAGGGATTTGCTTCTATGGGTGCCTACTTTGGTGAGCAAATGGGATTTTGGCCTGGGCACCAATCACCACTTAAAATGTTTGAGGTCTGTGGCCGCTTTCATACACTTGGATTATTTATCTGGGTTTCTTGAGGCTGCCACATTGGGGCTTGTGGTTTGGGCCCATGGCCCACAGCCCATGGTGGCACCAGTGGCAGGTCCTTAGCAAGTCAGCGCATTCAGGCTTTTTGCAGTGAATCCCACAATTCAGCATTATTGGTTCTGTCATGCTTCCTGTTTCTGTTTTGGTTCATGAGCTTTATTTATTTTACTTGTAAAGATGCTGCCTTCTCGATAGTTGAACTTTATTTGTTTCAGCTACGGACATGTGCTGCATCCCACAGTTGCCATTTTGAATATCCTCCCCAATAAAACATTTTAAAAAAGGGTATAATCCCAGTGGCATTTTTTCTACAATGAGGCCTTGTTGCTAGGGTTTCTACCACGTCCCAATCCTGTGAAGTTATGGATGCATTATGCACCTTCCTCATGCATCCAGGTCATCAGAGCCCTTGAAATACAATCCCCTCCCCAGTATCCTAACTCTGAGCACACTGAATGGGGCCCAAGGCCCCACTGAGGCATGAATATGTGACTTAACACAGTGCAGTCAGTGCTGGCCCCAGGGTCAAGTGATTCTGAATTCAGATCCATCCTCTTCCTCTTCCTCTACCTGGCACTGTGGACCCAACATGGAATGTCCAAGCTTGAGTTCACATTCATTCAAACATCTCTATTGAACAGCAACTCTGTGCGTGGCTTTGTGCTCACCACTAAAGGCACACAAACCAGTGAGATGTAGGGAATCTTTGCCCTGTAAAAGGATGAGAGCCAGGATTTCAGGCTCAAGGACAGGGGACTGATTTGGAGAGTTTGTGAGACATCAGAGCACTAAGTTAACACTTATGTACTTCTCCACTCATTTGCCCTCTCCTACAGGAGACACCAGAGACGCGCTTCCTTTAATTCTGAGTGAGATATTGAGGACACCCTTGTTAGCCTCTGAAGAAAGTACTGCAGGGCCAGTGCCTGCCTACAGGGGGCTCCATTTGGGGGCCCTGTGCATCCCTCCCCGTCCCCTGCTTCACATTTGATTGTCTTGGGGCTTCCATGTCTTCTTGAACCTTTTTAATACTTTTTCATTATCTCTAGTTCTTGGGGTGCATCCCAAGCAATTTCCTTGGGACACTAAAGATCCTTTGTGCTAAGTCCACCCTGCCTGAATGGCATGCTAAATATCTCTTACAATCTATCTTACCTAGATAACTACAAAGTGCAGATTCAACACATGTCAGTTTGATACAGGCACAGGGTTTGGGAGAGTGAGGAATAAAAGCAGATGGACTTAAATGAACAACAAGAAGACCTGAACAGATGGCTCTTTTTCCCTGAGGCTCAGTTCCCTCCTCTGGAAAATGGAAACAGAAACACCTGGCTCACAGTGTCCCTGCTCTGACCTCGGCCTGGCATTCCAATTGGTCCTGCTCCATCACTGGCTCCTCACACGCAGGCCTCTGTTGCCTCTGTCCCTCTATGCTCACTGATATTCATGGTCTTTGCCCATGCTTGTACAAAACTGCATAGAAGCTGGGTGTGGTGGCACACACTTGTAATCCCTGCACTTGAGAGGTGGAGACAGAAGGATTGTGCAGGTTCGAAGCCAGCCACGCTGGCTTAAGAGAACCTGTTTTCAAGTAAAAATATAAACAAATAGGTCTGGGAGTGTAGCCCGGGGGTAGAAGGGTTTCAAGGAACCCCAGTGCCACCAAAAAAATAAATAAGTAAATAAAAAATTTAAAAAACTGCATAGAACATTGTCCCTGAGGTTCTACCAGGGCAGGACACCTCTCCTCTGTGAGTACTTTGGACAGCACCTGGGATCCTATTCTCTGTTCCTCCTGGCACTTTTATCTTCTTAGGGCTGTTTAGTGCCTTTCCGGGTAGAGCAGTTACTGGAAGGGGGGACTGCCTCGCTCGTGCTGGTTTTGTCCTTATGTGTCTTATCTGTGAGGCCCCATGCTTCCTGCATGAGTATTGTCTTTCCTATTAGGTGAGCTTGGTAGTAAATCATATTAATTCTTGTGCCTTTTATGTTGGGTATAATGTATGGCTCTGTACTTGGGGTTCCCATGTGAGCTATATTTAACCTCTAACAGTGATACCACTGTGATAGGAATCTGTAGCATCATAACTTCAATATCACGCCACAGGCTGCTGCCATAAAGTGTCAGACCCTTCCCTCCTCAATTAATAATGTCACATGTGTATGCATGAAGTGCTCTGTAACAGAGACTAAGAATCTTGGATTTGTGCTCTTTTAGTCTTGAAATTATGTAGAAAAAAAAACCACATTTGCTTTTATGCCTATTGTGCATATGACTTTACCAGAGAACTGTCTTTCTCCATCCAGCTCTGATTTCTTGTCTAATGTCCAATGTTATCCTGAAGACCTTCCCTTGCTCAGGGCCCATCTAGTGATGACCAACCCCCTGAGCTCTTGCTTATCTGGCACTGTGGTCTGAATATGTTGTCCCACAAAAATTCCTTCTGCAACTGAAATCCCAATACAAAATTATTGGGAATCAAGGCATTTGGCCTGTGCCAGGCCAGGAGGCTTTGATTTTATAGATGGATTGAGACCTTACTAAGGCACAAGCAGTCTCATCCCAGACCTAAATACAGACACAGAACAAGTCCATTTATGAAGCCAAGGTGGCAAATGCCTGTACTGCTACGTACAAGGGAGCCTGCGGCAGGAGGATCACGAGCTCAAGGCCAGATGGGGCAGCATAGTGATTCCCTGCATCAAAGTCAAATGAAAAGGGCTGAGGATGTAGCTCAGAGGAAGCAGGCTTACCTAGAGCGGGGAAGGAGGCCTTGTGTTCTGAGTTCGTAGTATACACACAAACACACACACACATACAAACATGCAAAACACACACATACATATCCACACACACAGAAACATACATAAAAGTAAGACAGGCTTGGTGGTGTACAACTGTAAACCTGAAACTTAGGATGCAGAAACACAGTGATCCCAGATTCAAGGCCAGAATCACCAAATTTGATTATTTTCTAAAATTTTTAAGAAATGGAACTGGGGTAGCAGCTCAGAGGTATTCTTGGTTTAATCTACACTAGCAAAACGAAACCTGCCAAGTGTAATCTAATCACAATAAGGCAAAAAGGCTTTCAGAGTGAATCCAACGGCACAACGCTTCTACCACATGAGGACACAGCACCTTGGTACCATGTTCAAAGGACAGAAAGCAGCCTTCCCATTCACCATCTCTGGAGACTCAACCTGAATATTCTGACTTCAGGATGGTAACGAATCATCTTCTGTTGATAAAAGTTCCCCAGGCAAAGGGTGGTGTTCACATCAGCATGAAGGGACCGGGACATGTGGAAAGAGTTCTTATGAGGAGACACTTGTCTACGTTCCTGGCTGACGAAACAAGAGTGTCCCTTATATTTTAACATCTCCACCCACTGACTCCTCCGTTCCAGGGTTTCTGGTTTCCAGTGCGATCTGAGGAGACTTACAAGCCTAGGTGGGAAAATTCCCTTCCTCACGGTGCAGTAGATGTTAACCGTGGGGCCTGTGTCTGAGGAAGAGGAGCCTGTGGTTAGAGGATCCCAACAGGAGTGAAGTGGTACCACTCTTTTGAAAGCAATCACTCTTAGTGCATGTAAAAGAACTTGATGTAAAATTACCTTGATGTTGTTATGTTGAGGTGTTCAAACTAAGATTTACTGCAATTATTATTGTTCAAAAGGAAAAAGTGAGGGATGCATCACAAATGTTTTAATTTATACACAAGGAAATATTGGCCTCTCAAAGGCAGTGAAGAAAAAGCTCCTGGAGTCCTTTCTTATTCTGATTATTACACTTTAAAGGTCCTGGTGCCCAAGGTGTGATCTGCTCACCATGGTGACACCCAGGGGTGACCTGGCCACTTCTTGCTGTGACCTCACAGGAGCCATTGTGAGGAAGCCCCACATCCAGCTATATAAGGCCTAGGTCGCCTCTGGAAGTTTTGAGGGTGAGTTAGCTAGTGAGCGCATTGATAGTTTGGCAGTTGCAGGATTTCAATTTAGTTCATTGTTTTTGGTGTTTTTTGGTTTTATTAGTTGTTTATTGGTTGTTTCTTTAACTTTTGGTAGCTGTTTTATTTAGGTTATTTGTTTTAGTTTGTTTATTTTTTAGCTAGCATAGTTATTTTTAGTTAGCATAGTATTTAGTGTTGTTGCAATGAGTAGTATAGATAGATAGAGTAGACAGATGAGGCGAGGGCAGCAAGGCTTCATCACCACCATGTGCTCGGAGGAGACATTCAGGGACCAATATGTGGTCCTGGGAGTCATTGGCCGGGGCAGCTTTGCCCAGGTGATACTGGCCGTCCATCGCCTCACGGGCATCCTGGTGGCGCTGAAGGTCTTGTCCAAGGTCGTAGGGATCTTCGAGACCATTGAGACTGAGGTGGAGCTCATGAAGTGTGTGCAGCATTGCAACGTGGTGCAGCTGTTTCAGGTGATCGAGACCATGGATTACATGTACCTGGTGATGGAGGTGGCCCTTTGAGGACAGATCCTGCGGCACATCCCCAGGGACCGAGGCATGGAGGAGCAGGAGGCCGCAGAGCATTCAGGCAGGTGGTGTGCGCCCTGCACTACTGCCATGAGCAAGGCGTCGTTCAAAGGGACCTGAAGGTGGAGAACATCCTGCTAGACAAGGCCGGCAACGTCAAGCTGTGTGACTTTGGGCTGGGGAGCAGGTTCAGGGCTGGGCAGAAGCTGAGCAGGGCCTGCGGCACCCCGGAATACTGCGCTCCCGAGCTCTACAACGGGGAAGAGTACGACGGCCCCGCAGTGGACGCCTGGAGCCTGGGGATCACTCTGTTCTACATGCTGGCGGGGCACCTCCCATTTGATGGAAAGACTGTGCCTGAGCTGGCAGAGAAGATCCTGGACGCAAGCTATGAAATTCCGGCCCATGTGTCAGCTGAAGCCCAATGCCTCATCAGACAGCTCTTAACCGTGGACCCCGCTGAAAGGGCCACACTGCCACAAATCTTGGAGCACCCATGGCTGGGTCAGGAGCAAGAGCATTCTCCAGGACATCCTAGGCAGCCGCTACCCAATCTGCTGAACCCCACTGTGTTGGGGATGATGTCGGAGTTGGGCTTCAATATCAAAGATGTCTGTGTATCGCTTAGAAGACATTTGATCACCGCATGGCAACCTACCTCCTGCTGCAACATCAGCTGACACAGGGCTCAGGATTCATGGTCAACGTCCAGGTCACTCACCCAAAGCTCAGGCCTCACTTGTGTCCTGCTCCTCCCCCTCCTGAGAGAAGAGCCAGCTATCCTGTCCTGGGTCCCGTCCCCTTTCTACCCTCTCATCCTCAGCTGGCTGAGGACAAGCAGGCGTCAGGGCGGAACACGGAGCAAGGGGCCAGCCTTCCCGCCACCGCCCTGGGAAGCCCTAAGAGAACGCCCCCCACAGATCCCTGTGATGCCCCCCAGCATGACCCTGAGCGCCCCACGCCCAGCCCCTGCATCAGCAGCCCTGTGGAAAAGCCAGAGAGCAGCAAGTCCCACCCCACGGCTCCCTCTGATGACCCCCAGCATGACCCTGAGCCTCCCATTCCCAGCCCCTGCAACAGCGGCCCTGTGGACAAGCCAGAGAGCAGCAAGTCCCATGGCAACACCCTAGCAGCTGCCCCTGGCAACCAGCGGGGTATGGAGGGAGGCCACCAGGGCCATTGCGGACTGGCTGCTGAGGTGCTGTTGTCTGGCCGCCCCCTGCATAGGGCCTCCGGCATTTCATAACAAAGTGTCTCCAGGGAACGCTGGCCAGAAGCGCAGGAGATTCTTCAGGAGAGTCGTGCCTAGGAAGACACCAGACCCTGAGCCCTGCATGCCGAGTAGGTGGGAGGGCTGGCGGGTTCTTCTCCATAGGACTTTGTTATGTCCTCTCCAACTGAGAAGTCAACTTTGCATTTATGGGTGCTGGGTGATTAGATTAGTCTAGACACCATGTGTTGTTAGACTATTGCTAATTTACATCTCTCTCAGCTAGGTGATTCTGCCCTCAGAGTGGACATCGGCCTGACCTCACCTGAAACAGCTGCCCGTGGAACAGCTTGCTGCACAGGGACAAGGGACCTCGAGCTTCCTCCGGCATCTCCACGTGGGCTCGTGTCACAGGGCTCCTGGAGTCGCCTGGGCAGGAGAGGTCCCCTACCTCTCACCTGGGAGAAAGCTCAGCATTGGTTTCTCCTGGGACACATTTCATTCCCCTGTCTATCATCCACCTCGTAGGAAAATTGTGTTGCTGAAGGAGCTGTCTTTCTGTTTGGTGTCCTCCTTGAACAGAGCAGGGCCGGGCACACTTCAGTTTGGGTAGTGGAGAAAATTCATCTATAATCCTGAGGGGAAAAGGGACTCCGGAGACCTGAAGACTCTCCCCAGGAGCAACAATGATTCGAAGTGTGGCTGAAGGGACAGAGCTGTGAGCTGCCTGTGGGGCAGGAAAGGAAGACGCTGCTTATAACAGGAAGTGACCCTGACGCTACTTGTGACCATGTCCACAGAGGCCAAGGGAATGTGAGGGGCCGTCCCTGCATGTCCATTGTGCTGAGAGTCCTCAATGGCCCCGGAAGTCCTTTGGAGCGGGAGTTCGTTGGAGTCTGTTGACTGGTGGGGTGAGGTCTCTGCAGCTGCTCAGTTCTCTATCGCTTTATCACCATGACATTTCCTCCTTTCTAGAGCGATGGATGGCATGTGCCTGGCCTTCTGAGAAGCCCAGCCCTGCTATGGGCCCCTTGGCAATTCAAGATTCCTTGTGGAGCTCAGCATGGGAACTGATGTCCTTGAGGTTAAAGGGGAGGACTGTGACAGGAGGCAGCAGCCTGCCAGGCTGGAGGGTGGCAAGAAGGGGCAGTTTCCCAGAGCAAGTTCCTGTTCCCAGGTACAGGGGTTTCCATCTCAGGTTCTGAATGTGCTGTCTCAGACACCTACCAGGGAGCATGGTCCTGATTCCTGGGACCCTTCTCACAGCCTGCCAGGTGGCGGTGGTCCCAACAGCACCTCATCTGTGCTCTTGACACTGATCCTGGAGCTCCTCCAAGGTCATTCTTTCCCCTACAGGACCACACCTGTTTTCAGGACTGCCCACAGGATCCAGCAATTTAGCCACTCAGCCCTCTGCTCCCAGGTCAGCTCTCCAAGGCAGGGCCATTACACTGTCCCTTTCTTAGGCACTTCAGGTGCACGCAGTGCCACTCTCCAGCTCAGGTCAGGTGGTGCCCAGCATTCACACCACAGAGGTACAAACTGGGGCACTGGTTCCTGCTCTGCACCTTTCTGATGGGTGACCACTGGGCTTTGGGCCTCTGTTGTGTGTGAGCAGGATGGGGTAGGTCCATGAAGAGGTGCCAGGTGCCATGAGCCATGAATTTGAGGAGGTGAGTCCCAGCAGGAGGCAGGGAGAGTGGATAGTACGGCGTGAGCCAGACAGGGAGGAGAGAGAGATGGAAGGGACGAGGTTTGGGAGGCTGAGACTAAAGGATCACAGTTTCGAGGCTAGCCTCAGCAGTGTAGTGAGGCCATGTTTCAAAATAATATATACAATAGAAATGGAAGAGTAGTCATGAAGTTGAATGCCCTGAGAGGAATAGTTGAATCTCCAGTACCAAATACACACACACACACACACACACACTCTCTCTCTCTCTCTCTCTCTCTCTCACACACACACACACACACACACACACACACACACACACACACTCACACACGCAGTCACTCATTTCTCTCATCTGAGTGACCCCTACCCTTTTATTTTTTTCCAGCTGGATAGGGGCTTTATGTTTACTGCCACTGAATCCAGACAATCATTTGCAATTAGATACTGTGTTACTCCCACTGTGTAGATGAGGATACCATCTACAGAGAGGCTGAGTTGTTCACTCAACTTCTGGTGAGTGGCAGCCCCCTCTGTTGTGAAACGCCCTTCCTGCAGGTACCAGGGTGAGCGGGATGGTGGGACATGTTGCCATCAGCAGGTGCTGCTCCCAGCCCTGCCCCTGATGCTGTAAGGACAGGTGTGCCCTCCTGACACCAAAGTCTCTCTTGTGTGCCTTGCAGGGTGTGGGTGAGTGGGATGATGTCATGCTGACCACCAGGCAGGTGCCAGGAAGACTGACATGTGTGCTGCCAGAGGCCAGAATCTACCCCAGTTTGAGGAACTGCACTTATGTAAACAGAACAGGCAAGAAAGTGAAGACTCTGGGCACAGAAAGTGCAGGATCCAGGCTCTGTTCTTCTGGCAGGAGGTGACATTTGTCCAGATGCAAACAGCTGTACAGGTGTCAGACCGGTCACCTGCAGGAGGCAGGTGCTGGTTTCTCAGTCAGCCTCCTGTGGGCAGAGCCTGCCTTCTCTGCTCAGGCAGTGTCCATGTGCCTCTGATCCAGCATCTCGGACTCCATCACGAGCACACACGAGCTGCTCAAGGACTCAGCGTGGTGGGATCTGCGGGATCACGTCCCCAGGAGGCATGCTGGCCATGAGCACCTTCCCACAGGCCCCACGCCCCTCCGCGGCTCCCACCCAGCCAGGTCAGGACAGTCTCCTCTTTAGAGCTTCCAGTGTCAGCACTGAGGTCGGTCTGACTTTGTTTGGGGAGAAACTTTGGAAAATGGTATCTTGTAGCATCCAGGCTCTGGCAAGAGCACCTGCCTGCCCACAGGGTCTGCTCTCCCTCCCTCTGCCTCACTGGGGTGGCGCTTCCCAAACTGCAGCCACCTCGTGCCACCAGAAAATGCTGCTGCTGCATGCGCTTCCTTTACCGAAGTTCACTTCCATTTCCTTCAAAATGACTCGTTATTTAGCGGGGATATTATCTTCAGTATTATCATTAATGAGCTCATGAGTGTGACGTATTAGTTTCTCCTAAAACATTTTAGTATGACTAGGCACAGATTAAGCTATGACATGGTGGGATTAAAAAGCCACTCTTAGGTGTACCATCTAAAGTTTTTTCTGGGCTAAGCCTGGTGATGCATTAGTGTAATTTCAGGATTTTGGAGACTGAGACAGGAGGATCTCAGGTTGCAGGTCAGATTCAACAACTTGGAGAGACACTGAGAAACTTAGTAATTCCTTGATTCAATAATATATATACATGTAATTTCAAATATATATAATATTTAATATAATACATATGTCTGGTTTGTATAATGTAGTAATATCATGTAAAAGATGAGAATGTTGGTGTATAGATTTAGCCCCAGTATTTCGTAGGCTGAGACATTAAGATTGCAGTTTTGAAATCAGCCTCAATAATTTAGAAAGACAATCAGCAACTTAGTAAGACCCTAATGAAAAAAAAATATATAAAATAGAGTTGATGCTATAGCTCAGGGGTGCAATGCTTCTGAGCATGATCTCAGTAAAAATGAAAAATCATGGTAATATACAAGATGGTGACTGAGAAAAGCAGCGCTTATGAGTCCCGCTAAAAATCGATCTCTATTGCCACAAAATCAGCACTTTTCATAGCCAGAAAACACCATCAGCAGAGAAATAAAAACTGTAAATACAAGGGACAGAGAAAAAGAAGGCTAGAAGAACAACCAGAGACCAGAAAAGAAACCAGCCCACCTTGTGGCAGAGTCGTGCCAGCGCTATCTTGCCTTGCTGCACCAGGCTCCAGAGAAGAAAAGGACTCAGAACAGAGCTCAAAACCAGAAAAGAAATATGTCAGCCTCATGCTTGCCGAGGGCATGGCAGGAGCACCATATTGCCCGAGGCTACAGGGATTTCACCACGCCCAGGAGAGTTCCAGATCAGCACACTCAATAACTGTAACTGAAATTGCAGCCCCTAGAGGAGAAATCCCAGTACTGCACCCCCAGGGACTTGTGCAGCTTTGATAATCTCCCTGGGCCTGAGATTTTGCAGTCTAACACAGTGAAGGAGAAGCAGTGTCAGAGATGCCACACCCCAGTCACAGCTTCCTGTGGGAAAACACCCAGCCTGGTACACCTATGATCTGGTGCAGCCTCGATTAACTCCCTGGCTCTGAGACTTTACAATACAACGCAGTAAAGGAGTAGTGGGGACTGAGATACCACAGAATTGAGATCCAGAGCACCCTAAGTGAAGTCATAGTGACCCAGGGATAAACCCAGAGAAGGCACAAACTTCTGAAATCATGGGAAAGAGGAATAAAAATGGAGCAATGAATGCCACAACCCCACAACATCAGAACCTGATAACACAGAAATTCAGAGATCTCCAGAAGATCAAATCAGGAATATAACTGTAGAAATACTACAGGACCTTTGAAAATAATTTAGAGAGAGTTTAAAAGAAATAAAGGATGTAATCCTTGAAGTAAAACCCTCAATTCAAAGTATAATCCATCAATTAGGCCACATGGATAACATAATTTCACTCCTAGAAGATGATCACCCCAAAAACAAATGCATAGTTTATAATTTAGAAAAAAAATCCAACAGCAGGAATCTGGCATTGAAGAAATATGGGCCCATTTTAAAAGACCTAATCTAAGAATAATTGGAATAGAGGAGGGAAGAGAAGATTTGTAATTTTGATGTTAAAATGACCAATATGGAAGCCATGGAGAGAATCTTAAAGGCAACAAAAACAAAAGGCCAAGTGACATTCAGAGGCAAACCAATTAGAATCACTCCAGACTTCCCAAACCAAGTCATGAAAGCCAGAAGGGCATGGACTAACATATCCCAAACTCTGAAAGAAAACAATTTCCAGCCAAAAATTTTCTACCCAGCAAAACAATCTATCAGATTAGATGGGGAAAAAAATAAGCTTCCATGACAAACAGAAACTGAAGGAATTTATGTCTTTAAAACCAGCACTAGAGAAAATATTCAAGAAGATTAATTACAAAGAAGAAATAGGTACTACATGCCAGAACCACAGAAACAAGATTTTCCATTCAGCCAATAACCAAGCAGTATCTCAAATAGAAATAAAATCTTAACATGTTAGGAGTTTCAAATTATCTCTTGAGGGAGATTCAAAATGGCGATTGAGGGACACAGCACTTGTCAGTAGCTGAAATAAAGTTTAACTAACTAGAAGGCAGCATCTTAACCAAAAAAAAAAAAAAAAAAAAATATATATATATATATATATATATATATATATATATATATATATATATATATATCCTCAGGAACCAAAACAGATCCAGGTACCTCAGCGGAAGGAATCCAGACACCCTGAACTTGAGACCCACTGCAAAAAAAATAAAAATAAAAAAATAAAATAAATAAATAAAAATAAAGTTTGGGCATCGGACCTGCTGAAGACAAAACCGGGCCGCCCTCCAGTGCCAGCCTGGTTGCCTGCCCAAACTGCAATCACTGGTCCTGACTGACAACACTGTGGAAAAATAACCCAAGAGTTTGAAAATGGACATAGAGCCTCAACATCTTAAGCAACAAGCAGAGCCTGAGCCAGAAGCCTGTGTGCTCACCAAAGATGGAACCACAGTGGCACAGTGAATCCTTCAGACACCTGGATCAAGGAAGCCAGATATCTGAGTGTGTCCAGAGAAGCTGCAGGTCTTAGCATGCCCCCAGGTTCAGCACTGGCCCTGGGTGCCTGTCCCCACCCCAGGACCCAGCACTGTCCTCGTACACCCTGATCATGCCCCAGGACCTGTGCTAGTTGCCTGTGTCACTCACACCCCTAGACTTGGCAATCATCTTGTGTGCCTAGCCCACACACCCTGCTTTCCTTTATGTCAACAATGATTTCACAATGAAAAAAATAAAGAAAACTATTCAATTTACTATAACCTCTAAACCAATAAAATACCTAGGAATAAACCTAACCAAAGATGTAAAAGACCTCTACAGAGAAAACTACAAAACATTAAAGAAAGAAATTTAAGAAGACCTTGGAAGATGGAAAGATCTCCCTTGCTCATGGATAGGCAGAATAAATATCATCAAAATGGCCATTCTGCCAGAAGTGATCTATAGATTCAATGCAATCCGCATTAAAATACCAACAACATTTCTCATAGACCTGGAAAAATCAGTTATGAATTTTGTATGGAGAAAGAAAAGACCCAGAATAGCCAAAGCAATTCTCAGCAATAAGAACCAGCCAGGAGGCATCACAATTCCGGACTTCAAATTATACTATAGAGCAATAGTAGTAAAAACAGCATGGTATTGGCACAACGATAGGCAGACTGACCAGTGGAACAGAATAGAAGATACAGAAACAAACCCACACATCTATAGTCAATTGATCTTTGACAAAGGGGCCAAACTCGTACGCTGGAGAAAAGATAGCCTTTTCAACAAATGGTGCTGGGAGAACTGGCTATCCATTTGTAGAAAGTTGGTTCTGAATCATTACTTCTCACCATGCACAGGAATCAACTCGAGATGAATCAGACTTAGAAATTAGACCAGAGACTGTGTAGTTATTAGAGAAAGGCATAGGATCTACACTCCAACATATAGGTACAGGGAGTAACTTTCTCAATAAGACTTCCAAAGCACAGGAAATTAAAGCAAGAATTAATAAGTGTGATCTCTTCAAACTACAAAGTTTCTTCTCATCAAAGGACACCATCAAGAACCTAAAGAGGAAGCCTACAGAATGGGAGAAGATTTTTACCAGCCACTACTCTGATAGGGGGCTAATATCCAGAATATACAAGGAGCTCAAAAGACTACACTAGCAAATAAAAAACCCAATCAAGATATGGGCAACTGAAATGAACAGACATTTCACTAAAGAAGAGATACAAATGGCCAATATATACATGACAATATGTTCAACATCACTAGCTATCAGGGAGATGCAAATCAAAACTACGCTGAGATTCCATCTAACCCCAATCAGAGTGGCAAACATAAAGAAATCAAACAACAACAATTGCTGGCGAGGATGTGGGGAAAGAGGAACTCTTTTATACTGTTGCTGGGAGTGCAGAGTAGTTCAGGCACTATGGAGATCAGTATGGAGATTCCTTAGAAAACTGGGAATAGATCCACCATTTGATCCAGCTATACCACTCCTGGGTATCTTTCCAAAGGGGTTGAATTCAGAGAAATACAGCAACATATGCATACCTATGTTCATAGCAGCACAATTTGTAATAGCCAAAATATGGAACCAATCTAAATCTCCATCAACAGAAGAATGGATTGCAAAAGTATGGGAAATACACAAAATGGAATTCTATTCAGTTATAAAGAAAAATAAAATAATAGCATTTGCGAGAAGATGCAAGGAACTGGAGAACATTATGTTAAGTGAGATTAGTCAAGCACAGAAAGAGAAGGGACATATGTTTTCTCTAATATGCCCAAGCTAGGGAGTAGTGGTAATACCAGAGGGACTCCAGAAGATGGAGGGGAAATCTCAGCAAAGCTAGAATGGAAGGATATAAGAAGAAGAAAGCTGAGGTTGTTCAATGGAGGAACTACATACGAATATGTGTAATAGTATAAATATAACATGGTTAACCTGGATACTCCCTATTGGGAGGGGGAAAGGGAAATAGAAGGGGAAGGGCATAAAGCACAATCTAAATGTACACCACTTTCAATATGTTCCATTTATTAAAAAAAGAAAAACAAGAATTTAATCTTAGAAATATGTTATATCATCATAAAAATTTTCTGGAATCTAATCACAAAATCATTTTCATCAAGCAAAGCAGACATTTCTTCTATTGATTCATTCATCACTAACCATTATTTAGTTGTCAACACTAGCAATAAAATATCAAATTAAGTAATTACATATCCTAATGAATATTAATATTTTTCAAGTGCTTTAATAAGTAAACATACACAGACATGAAGAAATTTGTTTGGCTCTGTTGAATTTTCAGAATAAAAGAATAATTCATCAAAGTCAGTGGTAAAATAGTTGACCTTGATATTATTTAATTACAGGACAAAGAACAGGACATCTAGGGAAGAGAATAAAAATATTACAAAATGTCCTAAGAAGTTGACAAATACAGAAAACGTTCTATTATATATGACCTTGTGTTTTGATGAATAACCTTTTAAATTACTCCAGCATAAATTTTACACTCATCATCAAATACCCTACAGAGTAAAATGTCTAAAATAGATACTTATTGATAATTTCATCATTATTCTTAAATTATTTTTAAAAGATTAAGAACTATAATAGAGGATATTTTTCCCCAGTAAGGAAGTGTTTTTCTTCCTACTGTTTCACTTTTTGTCTCTGTTCATTTCTATATTCTTGTAAGAAATGATGCTCTCCTTCATGCTAAACCTCCAGTATGGAATGCTAATGAGGGAATCTGGGTTTTAATCCTTTCACTGACTGAACTACCAAGCATTACAGTTTAGGTTGGGCTGAATACTTGCAGGGTCGATGTGCATCATCCATTAAATGACAGTGGCCAGGTGGCCTCAATTTTCTAATCAGAGTCTCTCTTTAAAGTCCATTACTCCTATATAAAAATAGGTGACAGTGGTAAAAATGTGAAAATGAATACAAGAAATGCAAAATATACCTATTCATACACAATCTAGAAAGTAATTTGCTCATTTATTAGTTACTGGTTAGATATAAAATGTTCCCTGAAGACTTCATATGTATTAATAGTCAAAACTAATTAGGTCATGACCGCTGTAATCCTATTAGTGCATAAATCCATTATGATGCATTTACTGGGTACCCACATAGGCAGGTGCAGTGTGGATGAAGAAGGTAAGTACTAGGAGGTGTGGCCTTAGGGATTGTTCTTCAGTACTTGAATCCATATACTTGCTCCTTCTCTTGCTTCCAGCTTCCATATGAGAGCAGAGCCCCTCATTTCTCCCTCTTTCTTTTCCTAGCTGCCATGTCCTGAGATCCATAGACCCCAGCCTCACATAATCTGAATCCCAAAATTTCCAAAAATTGGTGAGCATGTAAATCTTCCCTCCTTTGAGTTGTGTGGTCAGCCTTTTAGATTATAGCAGTGTGAATGATCACTGAGACAAATACACACTCATGTCTTTAGAAAATGTTCAGGAATAGCTTCTCCTCTGAGATATTTTATGCTGACAAATGACTGGCATTGTCTCATGGTATAGATTAAATTGCATCATGGTATAGATTAAATTGCAATATGAGTATATAAACATAATAATGCAATGAACCCCTTGACTACTTAAAAGTATTCTATAAGTTTAAGTAGTGTGTTACTACTAAATAAAAAAATAATTTGTGAAATTTACTTTCAGTTTCTTCTCTGTTTATTCATTTTGAGAAGTGTGATGACTACTAGTGTATTTGTCACAATCATGAATAATTTTCTGTTTAACTGCCTTTTGAAAAATACAGCTATTTCATACATTTTGTTTTGAAATCTCACCACATGACATTTTAAAAACATGAGATAAAAGAATGGGGAATAAATTCACAGAAACCAGGATTTTTAGTGCATGTGCATTGTTAGAAATGTGAAAGCAAACTAAGTTATCTCTTCAGAAGTAAAATATTTGATGAGCTACATTTGTAACAAAAAGGGATTTGCAGTATCAAAATCTGTAGGTCCACATATGTAGAATAAAAATAAGACACTTGATAAGCATATTTACATAAGATAAGAAATTTTTAAAAAGTTAACTTCATCATTTAATCGCCAGTAACCTTCAAAATGTATAAGTGAATAGATTATGAATCAAAGGTCAGTGGTACAGGCCTTGAAAGTTTTCTTTCAGTAGCAATGCAAGCTACTCAAACATATTACAATGGTAAAGAGAAATAGCAGTTGTTATTATAAACCAAATCAAGCTCAACTCCTGTCTTTACATGCTTGGACAAATTACTCACCCTCCAATTTCTTCTTCTGTGTAAAGTACAATTAGTTGTATCATTGATGGACTGTTGTATTGAAGTGAATGTCTACGAACTGTTTAGCCCAGTTCCTGGCACTGAATGTGAACATAGTATCAACTGTCATTAGTCTTTCATTGACTTGCTTTTCTATTCACACTGCCATACTATTGTAATGGATTTTCTTGGTAACACCAGTTCATCAAATTTTATGATTATTTATGGAATGTAAAAAATCTAAAGTTCTGTCCTAGGTTCTCTTTAAGAATGAGAATAAAAACAACAACACAATTTGGCATATATTGAATAATCTGATTCACTAGTATTTTTATGCACAAAAATAGCTTCTCATAGTGGGAATAAGTATACCATGATTTATATAATTATGTTAGAGTTGAAAGAGTTATTTATAGAAATAGTCTCTCTCTCTGTGTCCCTCTCTGTCTGTCTCTTTGTCTGTCTGTCTGTCTCAGTCTCCCTATGTTTGTTTATCCAGGAGTTTGGATATTTGGAATTAAAATTATTAGAAAAGTACTAAAAAGAATGTAGAGTACAGAAGGGAGAAAATAAGTAAAATGAACACTTGAGCCACCTTATGGGACTGTCAAAATCAAAATAAAGATTGACCCCAGAGAGATTACACATGCATGACCATCCAAATTATATATAATCAACATTAACCAAACCCAAGTTTAAAGATTTTTATCTCAACTCAGTTGTCTGACATCCTGAAGGACAGACTCTAAATTTTTATAGAATTTCTATTTGTGAACACAATATCAAAGTTACCTACTCTTACTCTGTAAGAGTTTTTAATTCACATTTAAGATAATCTATTCTATCAAGATTAATATTATTTGAGCTGGCATTTTGGTTATGGCTTATTTGTTTGAACAGGGGATCGTACCCAGAGCCCCATGCATGTTAGGCAAGTGCTATATCCCTGAGCTACAATCCTAGCCCTCAAACCCTATATAACTACTATTAATATTTATTGAGCTTAGATAATTATGAGACACAAACCAAGTACATTATATATCTCATTAACAATCAAGAGAACTCTACTAGTTTGACATGATTATATTTTTTATTTTATAGAAGAAGAAAAGAAGGCATGCCTTATTAAGAAACTTGTCCAGCAACCCCCAGCTAGTAAATGGCACAGATAAATTTAAAATCCAGGGTGACTGGTAGAAGAAATCAGCTACACTAAAAGGTTCAAAGAGCAGCAGGAAGTGTAAACGCTTAAGAAGATCACTATAAGCCTTTCCCAGATCTCAGCCAGCAGCCAGTGATTTAGGAGAAGGCTTCAGAACCCCTAAGTATACAACAGGCTTTTAGTGTGTTCTAAAGCTAGTCTCCCACTTTTAATGCCTCTTGCCTTTCATTTTTCGTTGAATGATTCTTGGTAGCTATCAGGCGGGAGTGAAAAGGCATGTTCAGTGATGCATGCTTAAATTAGATTTGCTCCTATTGCTTTATTTATCCTGTCATGATAAATCATAACATTTCCGTCCTCTGCTTAACTGCATATTTAAATGACATGGGATGGAGACACTTTAGTGGACAGAAAATTAAAAGAATGTTTCTTTTTTTTTTCATGAGAAACGTTTAGCTTTCGACTCTATTTCCTTCTGAATGCATGTACATGGCATTTTAAAAAAAAAAGCAAATCTTTTAGTCTTAATACCAGTGGTTATTGTCAAGTAAAGGAATCAGTAACAGGACAACTCAGTAAAACAGATTAGCAATCAAATTGGGGGAAAACAATACTTTCAACTGTGTTTACTGGTAAAAGGTACTTTTTCATGATAGGACTTCAAATATGCAAAAAAAAATTATGCACCCAGGTCTTCTACATTTTCTAAGCAGTCATGGTTTACAGACTTTTTTTTATATATATCTTTCAATGACACCCAAGGAATCCTGCTCAGGTGCAGAGCCATTCAGTCTTTTCATTTCTTCTCTCCAGAGACTACAGAAATTTTCCTGACTTTCATATTCCCGTCCACACACTTATCTTGCCACTAAGGATAAATTATTTTTTTGGAAAAGACTAAAAACAAAAACATCGCCATTTGTTGTTTGTTTTCAAATGTTGGATATTTGAAAGTTTTGCCATAAGTAATTAGAGAAGCAATATCAAACAAGAACACAGTTGGAAATTTAGAGAGATTTTAAATACTATCATTAGCAAATGTGTTTGGGGTTTACTGAAATAAAAATAAGGGTATTTTTTTCAAATAGGCAATGACATCATTCTCTTAGAGCAAATGCAAGTTACTATGCTATTAATAAAGTTGGTTTTTATATATTTTGGTGCTGATATTGGAGGTAGAACACACGGGTGTTCTATATCTGAGCTCTACCCTCAAACCTTTTTGCATTTTTTGTTTTGAAACAGGGTCTCAATTGGTTTCTGAGCATTTTACTAAGTTTCTGAGGATGGTCTTGAACCAGACCAGTGATCCTCCTATCTCAACTTCCCAAGTACTGAGATTTCAGGCATACATCAGCATATCCAGTTGGCCTCCAAGATTTCATAGAAGGGCTCAGCCATTTGTAGTTTATGCAATCTTCTACTGGACATTCTTCATATGTGTGACCTGGTATTGGGAATCCTGTCACTAGAATAAGCATTGCCAATCTATCAAAGTGAAATAAACATATTATTCCTCTTTAATGACAAAAAAATGGATATTTATTGAAACCCAAGTGCACTCATTTATTTTAAATTAGAACTATATTATAATTTGTGATTATATAACTTGTTTTGGCCATCTATCACACACAGTAGGCTCTTTTTTAAATAAAGAACATTTTCTATTGAATTGAATTTATGTCAACATTAGAATTCAGTGGTATATTTAAGAAAAATTTTAACTTATGTATTTGATCTGACTAGATGATATACAAATTATTACCAAAGACTTCCTTTTTTAATCTCTCATTTTATTTTTCTGGAAATATTTTACATCCTGTATTAAATCAGTTATTCACTGACTTGTCCACATTTCCATTAGTGAAGCCAACGTTCCACACACATTCACAAATGAGCTGGTTTCTGCTAATTATAAATCACTGAGATCAGAGCTAAAATAAAGTGAGGAGGAAAAACATACTTAAGACACTTATCTTCTTCACAAGGTGCTTAGAGTCTAGCAGAGAGGCTATATTACATAAATATGTAATAACATTCTTTCAAAATAAGTTTGTGCTTTTGCTGTAAAAAGATCTACATAGAAGGTGTGAAAGGTTATGTTAAGCAGAAATGTTTTCAAAGAGTAGCATCTAAGTATGGAAAGCCATTTAGGCTTAGTCATTTCTCAAATTTGTGCATTCTCAAGAAAACATTAACGTTTTTGTATCATTTATTTGCCTTCACTACTTTTAATAAATCACATATTTAGCAAAACAGGACATTTTATCTTATATACTCGTAGTAAAAAATTCAACCATAATTCTCATTTTAATTTGTCATATGGATATTCCGAGGTACTTTCATATCACCTTTGTCTAGTTTTAAATATACAGCCATTTACATATTGATGTATGAATGCAAATATGCATTTGTATATACATGTATATGCATACACATATGACACAGAGTATAAAATTTTAGTAGATAGTATGTAAAACAATATTCCTTGTAAATATTGTTATGAATCATTAATGTAGAGCAAATAGCAATGAGTTAGAATTATTGTTATTGAATTGAATTATTGAATTAGAATAGTCAATATGTTTATTTATTAATGCAATTAAATATTTACTAATGAAATAAGACAATATGCAACATATTTATAAGAACATTTTATTAATCACATCTCTTTTAATCTTAAAATGTACTAGAGGAAAAGAAAACATTTTCCAATAAACTCATCATAAAGTGCAAATATAAGCCAGGCGTGGTGGCGCACACTTGTAATCCCAGCATTCGGGAGGCTGAGACCTGGAGGATCATGGTTCACAGACAGCCTCAGCTACTTAGTGAGGCCCTCTGTAACTCAGTGAGACCAGGTTTCAAAATAAAGAATAAAAAATAGTGCAGGGGGTGTAGCTTGGAGGTCAAATGCCCCTGAGTTCCATCCCCAGACCCACAAAATAAATACAAAATAAAAAATAAAGTGCAAATATAACAGGTGACTATATGCACACACAGTGAGGACCACATTTTAGAATCACTTTTGGAACTAACAATTACTGATTGTCCATGGAGCCTGCAAGTTAGAGTTGAGTGATTCTTGACATTTTGGCAAGAACATTGAAGAAGAAAAGAAACATTTTCCACTATCTTCTGATTCATAAATACATATTTTCACATCAGAAGGGAACAGAAGAATAGTAAGATATAGTGGGCTATTTATACTGAAAGTCAAACTTAGTTTTCTAATTTTTATTATGAATAACATTCTAATTATTAAATATTGTTAAACAAAAAACAATGCACCAAGCTCAGCGTGGTGGCGCATGCTTGTAATCCCAGCATTTGGGAGGCTAAGACTGGAGGATCGAGGATGGCAGACAGCCTCAGCTACTTAGTGAGGTCCTTTGCAACTCAGTGAGACCCTGTTTCAAAGTAAAGAATAAAAAATAAGGCTGGGGGTGTAGCCCCTGAGTTCCATCACCAGTATCGCAAAAAACAAAACAAAACAAAATAAAAAATGGACCAGTTTTTAATAATAGAAAAATATTTGATTTTTTTCAACAAACAAATTTCAGTGCATAATTATAATAAATAAACTTGATTAGAAGTGATCATTTAAAGAAATTTTAAATGCTGTTCAGTAAAATGTTTTATTAGTAGCAGAGCAGAAGCAACCAAGTTTACAATTTTTATTTGTTAAAACTTAACCGTTTAACTATTTATATTGTATTTTTCTTCTACAAATTTTTCTAGAGACTTTTCAAAATTTTCACCTTCTTCACTTGTATGTGGCTAATGCTACTTAAAATATCTCATAAATTTTACTTTGCTATTTAATCAAGACACAAGGCTCATAGTTTTGTTCAGTGCCTTGTCAAGAATAAAATAATAGCACCATGATGTTTTGGGATAATTTGGGGTTGTATTTCATTTTAATGTTAATTTACTTGTTCTTTTAATTAATTTGCACTTCTAATAGTAAAATAATTCTCATTAAGAATCTTGTGACGCTGGTCGCGATGGTACACTCCTGTAATCACTATACTTAAGTGACAGGCAGGAAGATTACAGGTTTGAGGCCAGCCTCAGCAACTTAGACTTTCAATGACCTAATAACATCCTGTTTCAAGACAAAATATAAAAAGGGCTGAAGGTATAACTTGGAGGAAGAATTCCCCTGGGTTCAATTCCTAATAACCCCCCCCCACACACACACACTAAGTAATTTGAAAAAATATTCTGAAACATTAATTGACTAAATACCAAACAATACTGGGTTTTAAAATGACCTTTTCTGCAATAAAATTAGAATGAAAGTTGTATTTTCTACAAAGGACTTGATAAAGACACTCAATGTTCAGATATATAAAATGCCTTTAAAGCCAGTCAGTGAGGACTGAGCTTCACTAAGAGGTTTGCTGGCTGGTGACCATACAGCGGTGGCTGTAGGGTATTTGGCTGTTTGCAGCCTGAGCTGTGATATATATTAGAGAGCACCAGAAAGGAGCTCTTGACCAGAGATGATTTTCTCTTCTACAGAGACACAATCTCACTGCCTTTTGACTTTGTTAGTGAAAACTAGTCACTGAGAAAGTTATATGCTTAGTTTCAGGGTTGCAGATGAGAAGAAAAATTCTTCTCACATGTCATCACTAGATTCTGGCAGGATGTGCTCAGAAGTACCATTTGAATTTAATTAATAAGGCACTTTGTTAAATTTAATCATGAGATTTAATTTCTCCTCCCCCTAACATCAAATATGGGATATCCATAATCAGTTTTCAAATTAAGGCACTAGTGTGCATTTGCAATTTAGTATAATTTTATAATAAACCTTGCAGTAGAAAGTGTGCTTAGCTAAATTTAGCATTGAAGTATGAAAGATCTTGTGGATTGAAGACACTTCTATAACAACCAAATCTTGTCTGTTGTTATAATACCACGCTGCTATGATGAAAAGAAATAAATCCAGAAAACAAACTCAGGTGTGCAGAAACATATAGAGGGATCTTCAGCCAAGCCTTTCCCGGACTCTGCACACCCAGGATTCATGCTTTTGCTAGCTGGCATAGATTCTCAAAGACACACCTACTTCTCTGATTGATGAGAGCCTTTGAGTGAAATAAAAGGGCACACCATGGATCAAAGGTAGTCTTTCAAAAAACTCTAGCTTTGTCAGTGAAATCTGCTTTGTAGAAGCTGGCCATACGGAGTGCTGGACCTTTCTGTAGACAGAGAAAACAGGAACACGAAGCTCTATCAGGAGGCAAAGACACCGTCGCTTCTATGAGGAAACACTGCCTGAATGCAAAATAAAATGGGACAGAAATGTGACTTCTTTTTATATTTACTATTTCCCTTTGCACAAATAGCACACCTGATTTAGGCACAAAATATTAATTAGGTCAAAATTTAAACTCACATTTATGTCATCCATAAAAAAATAAATGGACAGAAGATTTAGAAGGAACCTACCCCTGTATTAAAAACAAACAATACCACTCTAGGCACCTTGCTTTTGGTATATACTGTGTTACTGTGTATTAAAAATTTTGCAGACAATGAAATGTCCAAGACAGCTACAAGTGAAACAAAAGAAAATAGTTAGAGCCGGACGTGGTGGCTCACGCTTGCAATCCCCGCGCTTGGGAGGCTCAGACAGGAGGATCACGCAGGTTCGAACCCAGCCTCTGCTGGTTTAAGAGACCCTGTTTCCAGCTAAAAAATATAAAATAGGTCTGGGAGTGTAGCCCAGAGGTAGAAGGCCCCTGGATTCCATCTCCAGTACCAAAAGAAAAAGGAGGAGGAGGAGGAGGAGGAGGAGGAGGAGGAGGAGGAGGAGGAGGAGGAGGGAGGAGGAAAAGGAGAAGGAGGAGAAAAGAAAATGGTTAGAAATTGCCTAATGACTTTTCTCGATATATTTTCTTATTGGAGTTTTTGGACTCTTCTAAAATTCTTCAACTTTAATATTTTCAGAAAGTGTGTTAAGACTGCTATTTATGAAGTGGTGGGAGCACTTATTTCTATTCCATCTATGCCTCTAACCTAGTCATTTCAGAAAACATAATTTTCCTTATTAACCTCTTCCCATAAGGTCTTATGAAAAAATGACAATAGAGAGATACCAAGAAATTAATTGTAAGATTTGTAAAAATAAAAGAAATGTGAAGTCACATATGCAGTCAAACCAGCTGAATCACTTCAGGGCCCCTGTGCTGCCCTATCAATCCTTGCCCCCAGCTCTGCTCTACTTCTCTGTAAGAAGAATGAATCAGCTTTGAGCTCAGTGCCCCAGGAAGGATGTTAGTCTCAGGAGCAGACATCACCAAACTTACTCTGTACCGAAGGAAAAACACTTGCAAAGTTGATGTCCCTTTGCTCTTGTAAAATGCCACAAAGTTATAAATGACCAACCAGAATCTTGTGAACATAATTTGTTCACTAAGAATAAGCATATATTTCAGAGTTGAAAGGCATTCAGGCATGGTAGCAACCCTCTGCAAAACTAGTACTTGAGAAGCTGAGGCAGGATTACAGATTCAAAGACAGCATGTAGTAACTTAGTGAGATCTTGTTTCAAATAAAAATTAAATAGGGGTAGGGTGTATATCAGAGCTAGGAACACCTGGGTTCAATCCCCAATTCAAAAAAAATTATATAAGCCAACTTTTTAACACTTAGCACATCAAAATATATAGGAAAGTTGAGCTAATTAGTGGTCACTATACTTATTTTATCAATTTACTCCTACTTGAGAACAATAATTGAATATATATGTTTTTTATTAAGTTGAGGCAAGTAAAAAATATAAAATACAAATATGTGTCAGAAGAATAAGATCAAAGGAATGTGAACATTTTGTACCAATTATTTGACTCTGAATATTTTTTTTATTCCTTTGTACTTAGTTACTTTTTATCCATTTTTATCTGACATTGTTGTCTCTTTCTCTGTATTTCCTTTCTTGTGTGTCTCTGTTCTTTTTATGTTCATCACAGGTATCCCAGTGTGCATGCAATAAATAAGTTTTTTGTATATTTTCATACAAGTCTGATGATATTGTAGGTGCTATGAGAAATGGCAAAGTAAACACGTTTGCATTAAAGAACTTTATATTATTGTTTGGAAAGTAAAGGTAGTAAAACTGGTGCAGAAAATAAAAGCATGATGTTTTCCAAAGGTCTTGGTCTTGTTATCTATTGCAAAGGAACATGTTATCCTAAGCATACATGTTTAAATCCATAAACATATGCCAGGCGTGGTGGCGCACGGTTGTAATCCCTGCCCTTGGGAGGCAGAGACAGGAGGATCTATAAATATTTATTATTTCACAGGTTTAGAGATTAGAAACTCAGGGTCAGCTTCTTTTTTTTTTTCTGTTGATGCGTTGCATTTGCACATTACAGTGGGATTCATTGGCATACATTGATAGAGGCACAAAGCATAATTTGGATGCCTTCATTTCCCTAGACCTCATTTACTTTTCTCCTCTTCTAGTCTACTGGTCTTTCTTCTCTTTTAATAGGGTAACTTTTTCTTGGACCACACTTTCCAAAATTTTGAGGAAACAATTTCTGGTTGTAAACCACCCATCGCTTAGCAGGCAAATAATACACATCGTTCCTTTAGCTTGATTGAAAAAGAAAAAAATGCATCTGCTTGTTTCCTACATAATCTTCAAACCTCAGCAAGTGCCAGCATCTCTCTTCTCTTCCAAATATCTACACTGTACATTTCCCTCACAGACCTTGGTTGGGGTTAGGCATAGAACATTCCCTGTATAACTCAAGTATTAATGTTCAGAGTTGAAATCAATGAGCCTCAAGGATTGTAATCTCCTGAGTGTGTAAGTCCATGGTGATGGGTTTACTGGGTAGTAACCTAGGCAGATCGGATGCAGTTGTGGCTGGAGAGGGATTTGCTGGGAGTGTGGCTTTCAGGACTGTGTTTTGGTCTTTGAGGCCTCTTGCTTATTTGTGCTGTTGTTTCTGGCCTCCTTGATGTGAGACTAGAGCCTTTCTGCTGTCCTCCCTGAGCTCCATACAAGCAGCCCAGCCTGACAGAGACTGACACCCCGAGATCTCCAAACATCTGTGTGCAAATAAATCTCCCTTCCCTTAAATTGTGTGACCAGCTGTCTTGGACTATAACTGTTAGGATGTTGACCTAGACACCTTGGGTGCCTGCCTCTCTCTGCAGGAACATTTTATGTAGTCTTTCTTGCTTTGGGGAAAATTGTACTCAAATACTTGAATCAGTATTTCCTTTATTTTCTTTTAACTTTCTTTTTAATTTTTTCATTCCATTTGGTAAAATTGCACAGGTAAATGTTTTCATATCTCCCCTTTCATTTTGTTTTTAGTTTATATTATTAACTATTTTATTTTTGTGTAGAGAAAACAAAAAGTATTATGTTTACAGTTTTTTCTAGAGGCAGAATTTTCCACCTTTTATTTCAAACATTTACACTGCATGATTTAATCCGTGCACATTTTTTTTTCTTTTTTGCAGTACTGGTAATGGAACCCAGGGACATTCTACCTCCAAGCTACATCCCCAGTCTTATTCTTTATTCTTTATTTTTTTTTTGAAACAGGTTCTCACTGAGTTGCAAAGGGCCTCACTAAGTAGCTGAGGCTGTCTGCTAACCGCAATCCTCCTGTTTCAGCCTCCCAAATGCTGGAATCACAAGCGCGCACCACCACGTCCAAAATTTTATTTTTGTAAAATTGTAGTTTTTATAACCAGGATTAAATTGTCCTTTTTAATATATCTTCAGAATTTTCTCCACTTGAATATTTTCAAAGCATTCTCTTTACATACCTATTATCATTACAATACATAAGAATTATTTCCACAGGAAGAGTGACACTTTTGTCTTAGAAGGGTGTTCTGCTTCTGATATATATCCCCGGATATATTTTATTTTATTTTATTTTTATTTTGAGAAAGGATTACACTAAGTTTCTGAGGGGTTTGCTAAATTGCTGAGGCTGTTTTCCAACCTGTGGTCTTCCTTTCGTGGCCTCCCAAGTACTAAGATTACAGAACTGTACCATCGTACCTTTTCTTATATGATGATATATTTTCAAAATCTATGTACCTTTTAAACTGAGGACCACATTTTCTTTTTTGACAGCCAGGAAGCACTGCATCAGATAAATACATGGCAATGAACTTGTAGGGTGCTTTTAAACTGGCATTCAGATTTTGGCCTGAGTTTTCTTGTTACAACAATGTTCTATAGTGAAGTTGTCTATGTTTGAAAATGAATTTCTCTTGAAATAAAATTATAGGTAAAAGGATGTACATCTCTTTAGGTTTACTAGATTAACTGTTCTTAATGCTTCTGTTTCCCTGTGACCAATCATCAAATTCTGCTCCAGGCTGATTGTTTGAAATTCTGCAGAAAATACACTAATCATCCCAGCATTAATAATCTCAGAGAAGGTTCATTTGATTCTCTCAACACCTCTGTCAAAGACTGGGATAAATACATTAACTTCAGTTTATATAGAGTCCAGAAACTAGGTTACAGTTTTAAACTGAGACTAATGAATGGCTCATATATTTAGCCCATATATTTCCATTTAAGTGCACATATGTATTCCCTTACATTAAAAAAATATTTAAAGAATGAGTAGAGTCGGACGTGGTGGAACACACTTGTAATCCCAGCATTTGAGAGGCTGAGACAGGTGGATCTGGGTTCACGGACAGCCTCAGCTACTTAGTGAGGACCTCTGCAACTCAGTGAGATTCTGTTTCAAAATAAAGAATAAGAAATAGGGCTGGAGGTGTAGCTCGAAGGTAGAATGTCTCTGAGTTCTATCCCCGGTACCAAAAAAAGAATGAATAGTCTTGTAATAAGTACATTTCTATGAATATAACTTTTGTATACTTTCCCTGTTGTATTGTAAGTGTGCATCATAGTGCTGTATGAAGTGGTAGGAATGTACATGCACCCAGCACTTGGTGTGCTCAGATACATACATAGCATTATTTTTAATTACATAAAAATATGTAAGATCACTATGTAATTTGGCTATGCGAATGTATTATTTAAATAGTATATAAGGCCAAGCATTTTAGGATAAACCTGCAACCCAGTACTGGAGAAGCTAAAACAGAGAATTTACAGATTTGAAGCCAGCCTCAGCAACTTAGCAAGGTTCCCAGCAGTTTAGTGAGGCCCTGTCTATAAATTTAAAATTTAAAATATATAGTTGCAGGATGTAGCTTGTAGATAGAATGCCTGGGGTTCCATCCTCAAAAACACAATAAAAAATAAATATATGCATAAATATATACATATATATTATATAAACAATGTAATGATGTTTATGTACTCATAATAGTCTAAAACATTTAATATGAAATGTATATGTAAAACATGGTATTTCTTTATAATATTGATAATATTATTATAAATTTTTAATTATGTTATAATTTTCATAGAATAAAATTTATTTATATTAATTAAATTTTAATTTATAATTATAAAATGCAACATTATTAATATAATAATATTCCTTTATAATATAAATATTTAATATGAAATACAATATTAAAATTTTAATATAAAATTCCATTCAATATATTTTCAAATCGATTATGTACTAAGGAATCATGTGGAAATGATGAGTGATTATTTTCATACTGTTTATATTATTTCTTTTTTGGAAAATAGTTCATAAATGTAATGTTTATAAATTGCATGCTGTCTACATTACAGGTAAGAAATGCTCATGAGAACATAATATTTAATATATGGTTATCCCCTCCTCTTGTTATTTTAGGATTTCCTTTTATATCTTCATTAAGTACAGGTAATAGTAATTTTAATTTTGTAATAATTGCTATAGACTATGATTTACTTGTATTCCTAAATATTTAAAGATGCTCTTTTAGAGTCTTACTGTGTAGAGAAAATCAGTACTAACATTTTTAAATTATAAGTAACTGGGCATCTTTTTATTTAGCTTTGATAATGAGGTAGAAAGAATGAGGATTATTTTAAAAATCCAGGGTATCTCCTTTTCTATGAGTCTGGATGTGTAGGATATCCCAAGAAAAGCAAGAAAGTAAGACTGTTCTAGTGATATTAAACTGAAGGTGTTTATGTTTCTCTTTCTTGTGTCTTATGGTTTCCCTCTGTTCTGGACCCTGCACATTATATTCTTTCCCTGTGACCATGGGTTTTTTCTACAGGTTAGATACATGAGATCCAGTATAACTTTAAGGTTTTCTGTGCCATGCTTTCATACCCAACTTTTCATCCTCTATCTAGCACACTAAGGCAGAGATGCTCCTAGCAAGATTGAAAACTTGAAGCCAGGAGAGATGGCACACTCCTGTAATCCCAGTACTTGGGAGGCTGAGACAGGAGGATCATAGGTTCAAGGCCAGACTCAGCAATTTAGCAAGATTCTCAGCTTAGTAAGACTCTACTTAAAGAAAATTTAAAATGAACTGGGAGTATAGCTTAGAGGTGGAATGCCTTTGAGTTCAATTCCTAGTACCACGTGTGGCAAAAGAGTTTTTTAAACTTTATGATTTTTCTTTGTGTTTACCAAAACTAGAGAAATGCAAGAATTTGAAGAAATCTCAAGAAACTCAAACTTTTTACTCATGAGCAATGTTGGAGAGAAAATAATCAATGGAGTGATAGCCACTTGTCTTAGATCACTTTGGAAAAAGATAGAATGATAAAAGGTAGAATTCATTTTAGTTATAAATGGGTCTAGGTCCATGTAGGAATAAAAGGTAAAACTGACACAATCAAGACAGTATTTTTATTTTATTTTGAGAAATAAAAGCCTTTCACCAATCCTTCAAAAATACTAGTATGAAAGTGTTACATAACTAATAAATGCCTTTCAGATTGGATTTGCAAATTTTTATTTTGATGTAACACTATACTGAGTCTAGTCTGAAACTTGCCTTGTTTGATTCAGATTATATATAGTTCCTCCTAAAATGACAAATAAATAAATAACCATTTTTGTTTCATGAAACCACCCCAAATGTAATAATCAGCATCAAATTTTTACTCACTAGATTCTTGAGAGAAAAGCCTGCCTGGGTCATTTTCATAATTTGCTGTATTTGGGCGTAATTAACTGCTATTAGCAGGAGTGTATCACGCAGAGGGAAGAAAGAGGTTAGAAAATAGTTATATCTTTTCGTTATTGTTGTTGGTTGGCACTACAGATTGAAACCAGCAACATTCTACCTCTGAGCTACATCCCCAGCCCTATTTTTATTATTATTTTTTTTAAATTTTAAACACAGTCTCACCAAGTTACTAAGGACCTCACTCTGTTGCTGAAGCCAGCCTTGTACATGTGATCCTCCCTTCTCAGCTTCCAAGTACTGGGATCACAGACACACACCACTGTGCCTAACAAAAGATTTCCTATTATGGGTATCAGTTAAAGTACTCAGCCTTACTTGTATATGTGGGAGTTCAGGACTTAAGGATGTCTCTTTATAATTTCTTATTTTCTAATATATGTTCTACTGTTGACTTGATAGTATTCCCTCATACACCTATTAAATTTTCTTTGTAATCTGAAAAATAAATGCCAGAAATCATTAGGAGTTAACTTTATAATGCTTTCACACAATTACTTAATAACCTTACTGTAAATTTTGCTTCCAGTTGCTTCCCATTCAATTAAAACACACTGCCCAAATATTAAAAACAGTTTTCATTTTACTTTAATCAGTCATCATTTTGAAACCCTTAACAGTTCCCTGCTCATTAAAAAAAAATACATTAGATTCATCACTGAACTCTTTGCCTTGTAGGACCCAACTCCACCCTCATTCCAGTTTGAGTAAATCTTCTGACCCAGATGCACTGCTGTATCTTTTGTATTTTTCTCAACTCAGCCTCACAGTTATTAAAGAGTTCTAAAAACCAGGGATGAAACTAAGAGGAATTATGTTTCTAACTAAAAGGAACATTTTTTCCCAATCAATACATATAAAATACACACTAGAGTAGTTGACTCTAACCTCTCAGTGATTCAGTTATAGAGCTAGTGTAAAAGTGTTCTGATGCCCAGGTATCAACATCACAAAGGCGCTATATCAAAATTGCCTGCCTCCTCTCTTTTTTGGCAGTTCATTGCGAGTAGCTTGTGTGTTTATTACTGTTGGGAAAAAGACAAGATAAATTTGACTTGGGACAACTATGCAGCCACTTGATTTGGGGTTTCTATGTTTAGATGACAGATACCAATAAAATTGGTAAGGTTTCAAATCCCATCTGCCCTCTGGACAGGGAGGAAGACCTCACTGAATGGTCAAAACTTCTTTATCAAGGGAGAACAAAGTTAGAAAACAAAAAAGAGGAAAGAATTGATAAAGCAAGAAATAAAATCTCTAGATTATGATTAAAGAAACATCAAAAGGATACAAATCAGAAAAATACCAATAACCAATAAATTACCACCAAATTAACAAATTCAATTACATTAACCAAGACATTTTTGTGCTGCTAGGGATTAAATCCAGGGGCATTCTACCTCTGAGCTACACCCCAGCCTGATTTTTTATTCTTTATTTTGATACAGGTTCTCACTAAGTTGTGGAGAGCCTCTCTGAGTAGCTGAGGCTGGTTGTGAACCCTGATACTACTGTCTTGGCCTCACAATAGGTGAGGCCAAAATAAACAGGGCATTTTTATGTGTAGACCATAAAATATATCCAATGAAACCAATGGAGTTGTCATACATTATATAATCAGTTCTTTTTTCTTCTTTTTCATTTGAATTTTTTTTCTGATTCAGTAACCATCAGAACATATACCAAAATGTTAATATAATATAAAATACCAAACAAGCACCTTTTAAAGTTAAACCATAAAAAAGGGCTTAAATTTACAAGCCATTTACCCACATGATTACAAGTGTGTTCCACCAGGCCCAGCTGACCAAGACGTTTTATGGACTCTGGAAAATGACTATAAACAATTGAATTTTTTACCAAAGACATCCGTGTTGTGCTATTATATACAGTATAAATAGGTTCAGAAATTCCTAAATTCCTAAAGTAAATTCCTAAAGAATAAGAGAGAGAGAGAGAGAGAGAGAGAGAGAGAGAGAGAGAGAGAGAGCAAGTCCAGTTAGGGAGTCAAACCTGTCCAATGTTAAGCAATAAAATTACCTCTCTCACCATCTTCTTCATCATCAGAGTCATCATTTACTGCTTGAAAAACTGACTAGACACAGGATTTGTCTCTGAGTCATACTAAAATATGCACCGTACTATGTGTGTCTGTTTTCCTATGTGGGGAAAGAGTCACATGACGTATAGGAGGACAAGGATCCTCAGCGGGAGAGCAGAGGAAATTGATCAAGGACTGAACTGAAGTCAACTCCTGGTGGGTCTGCATCAGTGAAACCTGAATTGTTTCTGTTCACTCTTGAAGGTAGGGAAACCAGAACAGAATGTTTACTGGTTATAAAGTTAAGTAGGGCACAATTTAAAACATTTTATATAAAATAATAATATTATATTTTATAATCTGATAAACAGTATGAGTAGTAATCATATTACATGTGTGTGAATATATATTAAATTACATATATACATATATTTATAGAGAAAAGTACAATATAATTGAAATAAATGACCAAACTTTACCAAGCGTCATGGAGGAACACTTGAATAAAATAAATGACAAACAGGAAGATTCTCAAGTGTTATCACAATTGTGTTTTTTAACATATTTTTGGTAGAGATGGTAAATAGGAACAGCAGGATAGTTATTATTTTAACTGTTTTTATATTAATTGACCAAAAGGTAAAACAATCTTTCAAAGATCCTTGATTCTGCATGCATTTTGTGTGATCCCAAAGTGAGTCAAGATTCAACTAGAATGAAAAATCCTCCTCAACTTTAAGCATTTCAAAATATGAATTTGATAGAATTACATTTTCATGTCCTGCCAAAGTAATTTAATGGCTAGTTTCTAAAGCAGTATTTACAGTGGAAAATTGGTAGGCTACCAGATAGCTCTTTAGTTCAATATTCTACAAAGAAGTGTAGCTACCACACTGTGTTTAGCAAGCAAACATTTTTCTTCCAACACATTGAGGTTTGGGATTAGTGGCAACTCTACTATTTAGGTGCCACTAATGTGCTTCAAATTATTTGAAAAATTTTATTACTTTGTGTTTTCATTATAAATTGCTATTAGTGCATACATTAGTTGTCAGTTTAGTTGTAGGTTTTTAGTTAAACCTGTAACAATGTGTTTCTGCATGAACTATATTTATGGGTTCAGTATTTCACAAGTATTTAAATTATTTCAGATACAAATAATCTATATTTCATTAAAAGATTAATGTAACATTGTTAATACAAATAGTTTAACTAAAATAAAAGAGAAGGTAAGTAATGTGTTCCACTTAAGAAGGTGCCTAGGTCAAAATAAACAGGGTATTTTTATGTGTAGACCATAAAATATATCCAATGAAACCAATGGAGTTGTCATACATTATATAATCAGTTCTTTTTTCTTCTTTTTCATTTGAATTTTTTTTCTGATTCAGTAACCATCAGAACATATACCAAAATGTTAATATAATATGAAATACCAAACAAGCACCTTTTAAAGTTAAACCACAAAAAAAGGGCTTAAATTTACAAGCCATTTACCCACATGAAAGATTCCCTTAATGGAGAGCTGAAAAACACAGGGTGCTGGTTAGATGTCTTCTCTTTTATAATGGTGGTGCATGGCTCAGGCCCTGCCGACTTCATTTTCTGTTAAACCCCTCTATCAACTGCATATTTACACCTTTATGGTGCATATATCTTTTTTTCTGCTTTCTTCACTTCAATTTTATTTTTTTCCACAACAAAATGGACTTGAATAAATCTGCGCACTATTTCAAAGAGTGGTGAACTATTAGAAAATACTACAAAGCAGAGTTGAGGTAGCATTTCCTATGAATTTTATTATCTACCAAGGAGATGGAAAAGGTGTACTTCCCAGCCTTTCTTACATTTAAAGAATAGCACCCTCTAACTCACCCATCCAGTGAAGTGGGAGGCAGGGAACATGCCTATTGAAATGAAATTTTTTCATAATGATGGTTATTAGAAATTAACTTATGAGTACCTACACCCTAGGCTTATTTGTTTACATTAATATGGATATAATTTCCATTTCACTTATGTTCACCCATGAGCTGCACTGTGCAAATTATTAATTCAAATCAAGTATTGCCTGAAAGATGGGGGGCCTTTAACTTAGAGCGAAACTTAGGATTGTTCTCTTCTTGATTTTTTTTTCCATCATAAATGGACTCAAGGTAATTCAAAAGCAGCATTGGGTTTTCTAATCACATTGTAGAGCAAGCAGCCTTCAGCTTCTGATTTCAATGACCCCTCCCCTGGCCTTCCTGGAGTCTGAAGCATCCAGCTCAAGGGCAGCTTTCACCAAGGTGTCTACAATCTGCCTCTGTGCAGGAACCTCTAACGAGCTGCTTGTTTTGAGACCTATTACATCTGTAATGGGATTCATTGCTTTCCTAAGCAGCCCTTGTAATTCTCAGCAAGGTCCTTTAACTCAGTTAATGTGAAACATTTGTTCATGCCTAATTTGTCGGAGCCGGGCCATGTTTGTGTTTTCTTTTGAGTTGCAGAGGGTTGATTGTGGGGGTAGAACGGCTGCTTCCAGTGAGCACGCTTTTCTTTGAATTATAGTAATTACTGCGGGTTGCGTTTGGTTGGCGCTCTCTGCAGTGGCCCTCCACGACAAGGTTAACAAGCAGAAGGTAACCCGGCACCCGCGTGTGAGTGGCTCATCACGCACAGGCAGTGGTTGACAGTGCGATTTTGTTCTGTAATTATGATAAGGCTTCATAATGGATGCAGCGGCTGTAAAAATGCCCTGGGATTTAAAATACAGAATAAATAATTTAGGGAGAATTTCGGTACAGAAATAATGTTTTCCTGCAAATTGTAATTGATATATGGATAGATAAATAGATTTGATACTGGAAGATGACTCCAGGGGCATTCTACCTCCAAGCTATATCCACAGCCTTATTTATTTATTTATTTATTTATTTATTTATTTATTTATGTTTTGAAACAAGGTCTTGCTAAGTTGCTGTGGCTGTCTGGAACCTGTTATCCTCCTGTCTCAGCCTCCCATGTACTGGGATTTCAGGCATGCAGCACTGCCATGCCCAGCTGATATTAATACTTTGCATGTGTCTGTAATTAAACCCGTCCATGTGTCTGTAAAATTTTGGGTAACCCAACCCATACCGAATGGTGATAAATCGTACAATTTCAGATGCATACTCTTCTTGGCTTAATAGGTTTATTCAAAGTAAGAAGTGAACATTTTTTTGGCAACAACTCTAAATAATAGCTTAATTCTTATTAAAATTTTCAGCCTAACGTGAGACATCCAAATGAATCTTGTCATTTATGTATCATCTGAAAGACCATGTGTTTTATTTTAATTTGAATTTAAATAAAATTTGAGTTAGTTCCTTTCTCTCACTTCTTTCTGTCAAGGCTAGAAAACTAATTTTTCAACTCTGTAGCATTATGATGACCTGAAACCTATTGCTGTGAGATTATATTAGAAAACTAGCCTCTAAGTAATTTTTGAATAGGGGATATCTGCCTAATAAACATGCAGACATTTGAGATTTAACATAATGTTCCTCTGAAGTGTCATTTTAAATGTGTATACATATTTTATCACTACACACAATTTATTAAAGTATGATGTGAAATATATAAAATATTCTCCCATGCAAGAAATTAACATTTTAAATATGTATGCATCTGGTGCATACATATGGAGATATATCACACACTTATTTATATTACTAACTGTATACAGGAACATTGCATGATATTCTTTTTATTTAAGAAACAAAATCTTAAAGCTAGGTTGTTTGAGTAAATGCCGACAGTAAATAGGTTTCATAATTACTTCCAAGTTTTAAAATCAAGTTATAAAATACTTTGAAAGAAGGTGTCAGTTTTAAATATCAGAATGGTGGTTGTGCATTCTGCAAGAAGGACATCTGATAAAAAGATAACTGAAAATCTGTAGCAAGAAAATAATGTTGTTCTTTCTGGTTTAGAAATCAAGAAGTATAACGTCATTGTGTATGTGTGAGTATGTATGTGTGTGTGTGTATGTATGGTGTGTGTGTGTGAGAGAGAGAGAGAAAGAGAGAAAGATTTATTCTATATGTGGGACTCATAATAAAATCATATAATGCAGTATAAAATGTATTTTACATGGTCAACAGCTAGTAAACGGAATTAAAATAGGTACAATGCCAGGCATAGTGGTGCATACCTATAGTCCCAACTACTCAGGCGGCTGAGGTGGGAGGATCCTCTGAGCCCACAGGTTTGAGACCAAGCTGGACAACATAGTGAGTTCCCACCTCAGAAAAAAAAAGATATACAGTTATTAGAAACATATAATTAACAAGAAAACACCCAATGAGAGCAATATCAACAAATACAGATGTCTAGACACAGTGGAATGAGTCTGAGAGACAAGCAAAGGAGGAAGAAGAAAACATTCAACTTTTAAAAAATCAGATGCTTGAGTTTTAAATATCATTTTGCTTTAGTTAGTAAAGAACCTACTCCATAAGGACAAATAATCACATTGTCACTGTGTGTGTGTGTGTGTGTGTGTGTGTGTGTGTGTGTGTATGTGTGTGTGTGTATGTGTGTGTATGTGTTGCTGGAGATTGAACCCAGGGCCATTCCACCTCTGAAGTACACCCCTAGCCCTATTTTATTTTATTTATTTTATTTTATTTCATTTGGAAACAAAAGTTAGCTAAATCATTAAGTCTGATCTTAGCCCCATGCCACCATGCCTGGCCATATTGTCATTCTTCATTATTATTATCTCTGTTGAAGTACTTTTGCTCCAGAACACAGTGTATAAAATTCAGGTCGAGGTTTGATAATTTTCATATTCAAGCCCAGAAATCAGTCCTTCATTTTATAAAAGTAAAACCTTGTTGTCCTTACTAACAACAAGGATATTCAAGCTCATCAAGTTGGCTTTTTCTTTAGTTTGGTAAAAGCAGTTACACTGTGTGGGTAATTTTGAATAATACAATCAGAAACGGCCTTGTGACCTAACTTGGCTTTGTTCTGTTGAAATTCTTGTCCTTATACGAACACTACTTCCCATAGAAGAATTTTATAACTGTTCAAAGAAATCTCATAAGATGGGTCAGAATCTACAAAAATTATTATGATTTAGACAAAATGGGCTACAAACCAAACACATGTAGTTTGTTAAGGACAACTTCTTTTCATCTATTCTTTTTCTAATATTTGAGAACTGAAAATGTAGGGTATTTTCACAGATATGGAATCAAAATAATAAAATGTACATGTAGGCAATATCATCTATTGTTTTTTTGTTGCCTATGTGATAATAAGTATCGACATAACAAATACTTCTCAGAGAGGATGCATGAAGTCATTTAATTGTGATAGGGAAGCAGAAATGTTCTTTCTGCCACAGTCCAATGGAATAATCACCAGTTGAAATGCTATTATGTTTTTTATAATTGTCACTCATTACTCAAAATGATCTCATATTTACTCTGAGGTGACACGCATTAGCATAAGGCCTAGAAAGGTTAAATAACATGAACTATATCCCAAGTATAATAGTTAGCAACATATTCGGCCTAGATCTATTTGAAGTTAATAGTTTATGTTCTGTCCACTCCAACATTTTGAAAATGGACATAATGCATCAATAAGTAAGCAAGCCCTTAAAATAAGCCTTTAACACATGACACTAACTAAGTGAATAAAGCCAGATACCAAAAGCAAGCCTATTGTATAATTATCTGCGTAGGAAATGTTCATGAGAAATAAATCCATAGAGATAGAACTCAGGGCCATGTTTGCTAGGTTGTGGAGAGATGCTGGTAGAGGAAAGAGGGAGGTGTGTGTGTGTGTGTGTGTGTGTGTGTGTGTGTGTGTGTGTGAATTGGGAAATGAATCCAGCAATATTCTACACTTCCAGTTCTTTTTATTTATTTTTATTTCATTTTATTTATTTTATTTTGTTTCGAAGCAGCATCTCATAAGTTGCTGCGAGTCTCACTAAATTGATGAGGCTATTTTCAAACCTGTAATCCTTGATCATTCTGGATCAGCCTTCTGGGTACTAGGATAACTGTAATGAAACATCCACCAGGCTAAGGGGGAACTTCTTAATGGACAGAGAGTTTTGCTGAGGAGTAATGGAGACATTTCAGAGCTACATAGGGGTGCCAGCTTTCAAACAGTGCATCCATTTTAGTGCTCACAATATGATTAATTTTATGTTGTGTTTACCAAAATTGATTTTAAAAACTATGAAATATGACTCTGTTGGCCAGACATGGTGGTACATGCCTGTAATCCCAGTATGTAGTAGGCTGAGATAGAATGATTGCAGGTTCAAGGCCAGCCTCAGCAATTTAGCAAGACCTTGATTTAAACCAAAAAATTAAAATAGGCCTGGGGGTTTAGCTCAGAGGTAAAATGCCCCTGTATTCAATCCCAAGTACAAAAGATAGGAGTAAAAAAGCAAGAGAGAGGGCAGGGGAGAGAAGGGACAGTAAAGGAGGAAGGAAGAAAGGAAGGGAGGGAAGGAGATAGTGAAGGAGGGAGAGAGAGCTTACTGACAAAGAATACAAGATTTTGGCTTACCAGTATGACAGTTAATTCACTCAGATATCTCACCTTTCTCTGTACAATCCACATTCTCTATGATCATAATCAGACACATTTGGAATATGGCCATGGTCTCCCAGGAAGCCTTCAGGTTAGAGTCACTAGGTGTGGCTGGTGATGCACAGCTATCGTGCTAAAGACCTCTTAAAAAATCTGGCTGAATACTCCAGCAAAATCTGGAAGATTCAGTTTAGAAATCCATGAGCTATACCAATAAGCAGTTACAAAGTTTAACAAAGCTATTGCATGTCTGCTACAGAGGCCTGCAGAACCTTTTAGTATCATGATTCAGTGGCTCATTTCTGAGCTTCATGGAAGATATATTCCCCATACTCCCAGGGTGAGAGTTGAAAGAGGATAAGTAGAATTAAAATATAGCTTTTTGGTGAAAGTTAAGTTCTTTGGTATCATCCATCACATAATAGACCATGTTATTGCTACATATAGATTATTTACACTATAGCTTATTTCAGTCGATGAAGTCTTTTTGCTGTAAATAGCTCTATAAACATCAAACCTTCTTGTTACAGATAATCAGCTTCAGTTTGCTGCTTGATTAAAGAAAGAGACTTCATCTTTCACGAGGTGACACTTTAATGAAGAAAAAGAAAACGCTGCTGTCCATTAAGAAATGCAGGTAACAAATAGTTTCTTGCAGTTGCCAAGGATGGGCAAAATATGAGCGGATGAGAGGAATTCAAAATGAACACGGGTTTTATTCAACCACTTTTGAGAATGCAGCCAAACACAGTAATTAGTCCCATGTGTACCTATTATGGACCACAAGTAATAAAAAAATTATAGTGTCAGGCAGCTTTGATTCTTTATGCTATTGTATAAGTTCTCACATGGAACTCAAAGCGTGAATTTAGCATAAAACAGAAATCCATCAGTGACTGAAACCCTAAAACCTGAACACGTCGAATGTTTTTACATGAAACAAAGACTTATTTTATAAAATTAGGCTGTCAACAGATGAATAGAAAAACAAAATGTGGTAGCAAAAGAGAATAGTGTTTTCCTCAGCCTTTATAAAGAACCAAAGAATGGCATGTGTAGGAAGATGGGTGAAATTGGAGAGCTTCTCGCTAAGTGAGATCAGTCAGATTTAGAAAATCGAGAGTCACGTTTCTAGAAACATTCAGATCTTGATTTACAAAATCAAGAGTCTCTCATGTGTGAAAGCTAGAGAGAACATAGAGGCAAAAAAGAGACCTCATAAAAAGGAGGGGGGAAAGGAGGAAAGAGCAGTAGAGTAGGAGAAGTGAATTGGAAAAGAAAGAGAGGGGAGGGAAAATGGAGGTTGGCGAGGGAATCAGACAAGTAGGGCTATATGCTTTTATGAATGTATGACTATGACTCTCATGTTGATGTAAAGAGGAAGGAGACAGAGGAAGGAAGTGTGGGAACAGAAACAGACCAAGTGATGTTGTGTGAATGTATGATCATCTCTCCATGAACCTCACGATGACGTATTCTTGTGCTGCACCAATAAAAATTAATTTATAAAATCTTTTGCGGCACTTGGGGTGGAACCCAGAGGGTTCTACTTCTGAGCTGCACCCCCGACCCTATCTTTTTATTCTCTATTTTAAAATAGAGTCTCACTAAGTTGCAGAAGTCCTCACTAAGTAGTTGGGGCTGGCAGTGAACCTGTAATCCTCCTGTCTTAGCCTCTCAAGTACTGGGATTACAAGTGTATGCCACCACACCTGCCTAATTTATAAATTTTAAGCTGAGAGTGATGGCATATACCTGTAATTGCAGTGCTTGGAAGGCTGAGAGAGGAGGATGGCAGGTTTGAAGCCAGTCTCACGGACTTAGCAAGTCTTTGATTTCAAATAAAATATAAAATAGGACTGGGGTTATAGATTGAAAGTAGAATGACCCTGGATTCAACCCTCAGCACTGAAGAAAAATAATTAACTAAGTCATTATAGAATGACCCAACGTAGAAAAAAGCAATGAGAAAATAAATTGCGTATTCGCCATATCTACATAGATGCATTCAGAAGCTGATTTTCATCAAACAGGATTTATCATAGTGTGAACGGTGCTTTTAAAGTCAGTAACTATTTACATATTAGTCACAGTGAATATGCCAAAGGTCTCTCTGTCCTCCTGTCTCTCATTTTTCTTCCTTCACACTTTTCCTGTCTTGTTCTGGCTTCCCCAGCTTTCAGCCATCCAAGGGCCAATCTGTTTTGAACTTTGGGGAATGCCTGATGCTTCAGCAGGGAGGATTTTAAACAGGACTTTGAAATCTTTGTTGTATCCCAACTTTAAAGGTCAAGGTAAAAATAATTTAAAGTATGAAGTTTTAAAAAGGGGCAAAAATAATTCTCCAATTCTGCTCAGTCATCTCTGCAATAGTGCAAAAATACCTAATAAATAGCAAAACCTGGGAAAGGTCAAAATGGAAATTATTAATAAATGCTAAATAACCCGGAGCCGGTGCCAGCAATATATAAAATGATGAAATGCCAATTTAAAACCACCATGTGAAGCAAAAAAAAATCTTTATATTTAATTGAAAATGTCCTAAACAGCAAGAAATAAAACAAATTTTCAGCTATAGCTTTGCAAGACTTGATTATTACAGCGCAGGCAGGAATGCCATCTCTACTTAGGATGCTGGTATGCATGAAGAGCCTTCATAGATTGTTATATATCTCATTGAAATAAATTAACTCATTTATCATATAACCCATCATTTGTTCAAATGTTAGATAAGAAATGAAAAAGGAAGACTAAGGGATTAAAAATCTTGGTCTTTTTTTTTTTTGATCAGCCAGTGGGTATTGGTTACTCTTCTGCATAAAATAACACAGTAATATGGTATACTTTGTATGTACACAGCGATACAATGATTAACAATGAATAGGTAGATATGGCCGCTAGAAATTTAAGAAGTTTTTAAGCTTATTAGATTTAAAGAAACCATTTTAGTTGCTACAGCATAAAAATACATACTGCATACATTTCTTCTACTGCCATATGAAGTCTTACAATTTGATACTTAAAAGAATTCTAACTGGATACTTGACCTGGGCACAGGAATGAGAAAAACATTACAGAATTCTGCCTTTTAGATGGAATTCAGAAACCTAAACAAAGTGATTTTAAATTGACAACTTAGCAAATGCACACTCTTCTACCAAAAGAACTCACCTGTTTTGTGTTTAACTCTGGGGCTTATTAATTGGGTTTAATCCATTACTATCTATTTCCTGGATCATTTCTGTTTGTGTTTGTATGTCAAAATGATTTTATAAAAAATTTGAACTTCATCATATGTCACTATTGTTAATATTAACTAATTAATTAATTCAGTGGGGCCGGGCGTGGTGGCGCACGCTTGTAATCCCCGCGCTTGGGAGGCGGAGACAGGAGGATGCGCAGGTTCCAAGTCAGCCGCAAGCGCTGGCTTAGGAGACCCTGTTCCCAAATAAATATGCAAAAATAGGTCTGGGAGTGTAGCCCGGAGGTAGAAGGGCTTCCAGGAACCCCAGTACCACCACCAAAAAAAAAAAAAAATTAATTCAGTTGTACTGGAGATTAAAACTCAGAGGCATTCTTCCTCAGAGCTACATCCCCAGTCCTACTTATTTATTTATTTATTTACTTATTTATTTACTTTGTGTTTTGTTTTGTTTTGACACAGAATCTCACTAAGTTGCTTAGAGTGTCACTAACTTCCTGAGGCTGCTCTCAGATCCTCAACCTCTCAAGTACTTCATCCATTATAGGAATAAATCACAATGCATGGCTTATTATTATTTTATGGTAACTGGCTTCAAATGATATATGGCTTATGACGATATTGTTAGAGCTGCTTATACAAACTGCATTATAATTTGCTAACTTTTCAAGCTCACTTTACTTTTCAATTTTATAATTTCTTCTTCCTGAATGTTTTTAATTTGTTGGTAAAATTTAAAAAAATCCACCAAAATATTTAAAACTCACATACCACCGAAAAAGAAATATCTCTATTCTATAAACAATTAACTAAGTGGCTTGTAGAGATAATGAATGGTAAGTAGCAGCCTATAAAAGTATCTTCTTAAGTTTTAAATAAATATTTATAGCCTTTTATCATTGTTGTCATTATGAATGAATTTTATAAAGTGAGATCTAGCCAAGAGTGGTGGCACACATACGTAATCTCACTACTTGGGAAGGCAAGACAGGAGAATCACAGGTCTGAGGCTAATCTCAGCCATTCTGGATTCAATACCTAGTACCATAAAATATAAATAAATGAACAAGTAAATAATAAGCAAAAAAAAAGAGTAGAAATCTAGAAAGAATAATATTTCAAGAAAATGGTTTTCTTTGTTTGGAACTAGAGATTGAACCCCGGGGTGTTCTGTCTCCTAGCCATACACAAAGTGCTACTTTACTCTCTTAAATTTCAAAACACGGCCTTGCTATGTTGTCGTGACTCACCTTAAACATGAAATCCTCTTGTCTCAGCCTCCCAAGTACTGGAATTATATAAATGTGACACCACATCAGGCTGAAATGCTGTTCTTTAATGATAGATATTTCAAATAATAAGAATCAGAAAATGTATTGTTATTACATTTAAACATGTTTATACCACATACCATTGGGAAAATTTGCATTCTATGTAGAAATTAACATTCGGTACCTGCAGTAATGAATAGTTTAATGTAGAGATAATTCTAGCTCTATAGTAACAGCATCTATTTAGTGGATTGAAAAGCTCTTTTGAAAACATGAAAACAAGCCAGGCGTGGTGGCGCACGCTTGTAATCCCTGCGCTTGGGAGTCTGAGACAGGAGGATTGTGCAGGTTCAAAGCCAGCCTCAGCTACTTAGTGAGGCTCTCAGCAACTTAGTGAGACCGAGACCCTGTTTCCAAATAAAATATAAAAATAGGTCTGGGAGTATAGCCCGGAGGTAGAAATATCCCCTGGGTTCCACCCTCAGTACCATGAAAACAAAAAAGAAAACATGAAAACATAGGTGACCTTAATTAACTGCTGAGTCACAACTTAGAACACTGGCAGACAATATGAAGATTAAAGCAAAAATGAAATCAACACCATCATGCAATAACAACATATTCCTTTCCCAGTGCCCAGAAGGTATGAGAATTCCGTGAGAACGTTTTCAATTTGACGACAATATGGTAAACAAGTTTGTTATGGCTTTGGAAAACACGTTTAAGGCAAAATATGTAAATAAACAAACAGCAGTGCCTGGAAGGCACTCAATACATGAACACAACTATATCTCAAACAGATATTTTGTAGTACTGAAGTCAGGTCATGTAAAATTTATTATAAAATAACTCAACTATTTATTTGATGGAAAAGGCATCCTTATTGAAACAGAAACAATCATCAGAAATCAAATAAAATTTTGGTTTGGTTACATATACACTTAGTTTGTTGAACTGATAGTAGGTTGAAATAGCTGTACAGGAAAATATAAGATAAATAATGAACAGCTCATATATTAGCAATTATTCAAGCATGTATGAATATTTACTTATTATATTGTAGAAATTTTAAAGAAAGTTTAAAACAAACCAATTATGACTGCTATGTTTGGAAAACATGTTAAAAAAAATTGGAAGTTTACCCATAATATTTATAGTACAATGTAATCCAGGCATGCCTGTCTAAAACAAGAATGTGAAGATAATGATATATAAGAAATCTAAGTGTCTTTATAAATTGTAGTCAATATTTAAAGTAAATAAAAACTTAGCATGTGTTTTTTCTTTCATCAAAACACGTGTGAATATATTCTCATCTAAGGGGTGATGAGGATATATTTAGATGGCCTAGCAAGAGGAAGCAGTTGGGACCAGGGACTGAATAACGGTACTTGCTATAGAGAAAAGCCTTCTCTCTTGTGACCTCATGCACACACTTGAAGCAATGGAGGGAGAAGGAAACATCTCCCTTTCCACTTGAGCAGCCAGCCAAATCAGTCTTCAAAAAGCAAGAGAGTGATAGCCACATTGCCCCCAGACCAACGTTTAGAAGGTGCTGAAGAAATGCCGCGCTGTGAGAGCAGTCACATGGCCTCAGTTAGTGCATGAGATGAGCAAGTCTAGTGGGATGGGGAGCACGCAGCATCCTGACGTCAAAGTTACGTGCAGGCGCTGTGCACACTGGGTAACTAAGGATATCCTCCACTTGTAAAAGCAGAGTTAAGTAGAAGGAAGTACTTGTGAGCAATCAAGTGGTGATGTTTCTGATAAAGCATGAATTCTTGAAACCCTGAGGTATTTGAAAGCTACTATGCTTTCTTTTTCTGAAGTGATTCATGCAGAGAGCCAAAAAAATTGGCATAGATAAGGTGGTAAAAAACAGGAAGAGTATGACAAAATCGACGTGTATATTAAGGGCAAAAGAGCATGTTTGAAAGAAATTAACATACTGCTTTCAAAAATGAACTAAGTTGTAAAACTTTTTGAATCGACAATATAGATACTAAGTTGTTATTTTTATATGATTTTATGTAAGAAAATAATGTAATAACAGAGGTACAGAGATTGAGATAGAAAGAGAACATTGTGCTTTTTAAAGAAACCTTTCCTTTAAGAATAGTAAAGGACAGCAGTAACATTTTTAGTCCAATGGGTCTTTTCCAACAAGAAGTTTCTTCTATCTTATCCTTATCCACAAGTCATTTCAAATGAAAAAAAAAAAAAAAAATAGGGGATGGGATGGGGCCAGGGACTAAGAAATGCCTCCCTTTATAGGGAACATAGAAACCAAAGAAACAACAGACATTGTTATCTTTGTCATCATAATTACCTAATCCCATTTAATGCCTACAAGAATATTCTCAAGTAGGCAATGTTAGACAAATTTGTAAATATGAAGAAACACAAGCCAAGAAGCAAATCCAGTTCTGTTTGATTAAATAATTCACATATTCATTTCATCACATTACATTTTGTCCAATAAAACAAAGCCTCAGAAACGTCAAAGTAATTTTGTTTTCACTGTTGGTTGAGATAAATTGGCAACGAGGAGCCATGACCACAAATAGTAATCCCAGGACTCAGAAGGTGAGATAGGAGGATCACTGGTTCAGGTTCAAAGCTAGCTTAAGCAATGTAACAAGACTTTATTTCTAAATTTAAAAAAAAAATATGTAAGAGCTTGTGATGTAACACAGAGGTTGAACGCTCCCTGGGTTACACACACACACACACACACACACACACACACACACACACACCTATTTTTCTTTTCTTAATTGCACTCTGATAAAATACAAATATTTCTGAAACAAGGAAGGTTTTCTTATTTTTTTCTCAAAAGAAATTTTCTGATTTTTCAAAATGTTTTAGTCTGAATTATAAGTAGCTTTGAAGTGTAAAAACAATCAATATTCTCTGAGTGTGAAATTACTTTTGAACAGACAACGATGGCATTTTTACCAGACCAACTGTAGAAAAAATATTACAAAAATTTAGCCTAGTATATAATTCTAGAACTGAATGTGCTGATAAACACCCATGTTATACTGGCTCTTGAGAGGCTGAGACAGGAGGATCACAGGTTGGAGACTGTCCTCAGCAACTTAATAAGCCCTCAGCAACTTAGTGAGGTCTTGTTTAAAAAACAAAACAAAACAAACAAACAAAAAACACAGGGAGTGGGTGTAGCTTGGAGGCAGAATGCCCCTGGGTGAAATCACCAGTATCACAAAAAAAGGAAGAAGGAATTAAATAAATTGTAATATTAATTATGTGCAGGAAACCTCAGAAAAACTTTTCAGCACTGAAGTAGGAGAAATACTTGACTAGAGACCTTTAAAAGTAAAATAAAGTTTTAGCCATTTATGCAAAAGTTTTAAGATATAATCTTAAAAATTACTTATAAAATGCTTCTCATTAATGTCTTCTGGATTCCTAAGGCATTTTTCTTTTTCTTTTTAATAGAATATTTACTATATTATCCAGAAGAGAAAAATATTATAATGTTATGTGTAATTAACTGTTTTAGCAAGGAGTCTTAACATGATTATCTCATTAGAGTTTACATGTCCACATGAGTCTTTTTTAATGTGCTTTTTTTCAGATGAGGAAATACAAAATTATGCGCTTAGTAATTTTCAAAATCACACATTGTTGTTATTTGAACCAGTTTTTTTTCGGCTGAAAATTCTTTTTATGTTGCATATTCCTGTCACTATTTTGCTAGTGATAATTTATTGGAATAACAGAATTTTTATTTTTAATATAGAATTTAAACTTTCTCAATAATTATTCTGTTTGTGCTAAACTTTAAACACCAAAAGTTCACTCTACCTTATCAAGATACCACTAAAATATAATGTATAATTTGATTAATAAAAACTGAGAAGCCAAGTGTGGAGGTGCAAACTTGTGATCACAGCATTTGGGGGGCTGAAATTGGAGGACAGCGGTTCACGGCCAGCCTCAGCTACTTAGTGAGGCTCTTTGCAACTCAGTAAGACCCTTTTACAAAATAAAAAATAAAAAATAGTAGTGAGGGTGTAATTTGGAGGTAAAATGACCCTGAGTTCCATCCCCAGTACCAAAGGGAAAAAAAATAAGATAGATTCATGCAGTGAGAGTTAATATATTTATAGGCTTTATTTTATATTACTCTTCTGGAAGTGTTGAAAATAAATCAGGGGCTAAAAAGTGAAAGGTTAGGGGAGGAAGAGAGAGCCCTAAGGCAGAACTTCTTTATTGAGGTAAAACTTTAAAATTTGTGGGGAGGGGGTGTCTCCAGGACAAAGCTTCCTACAGCCACTTACAAGCTGAGGGTTAAAATGAGTTCATTAAACAAGCGATTCAATTTTTCTCTCACAGGTAATTCTTTCTTTCTTTTTTTTTTTTTTTCAGTATTAGGGATTGGAACTCTGGGGTATTTGCCTCTGAGCTATACTCCCAGCCCTATTTTTTTTTTTTTTAGTGTTTTTTATATTTGAAACAGTGTCTCACTGAGTTGTGAAGGGCTAGGGTCTTCCTAAGTAGCTAAGGCTGTCCACAAACCATGATCCTCCAGTTTCAGCCTCCCAAAGGCTGGGGTTACATGCTTGAGCCACCATGCCCAGCCAGGTATTTCTTATGTTAAAGAAAGAACCAGGAGGTCCTTGGAGTAGGAGAGGGGTTACCCAGAGGTCCCTTTTATTTGCGCCAAGTAAGATATCGGGGAGTTCCAATAAGCAAAATATGGGGTCTCTTCTAAAATCAGAAAGCCTTCAGAGTGGAGTTGCTTTTGCTCTGACCAGCCATCTAACAAGAAGAAATATTGGCTATGATTCAAGATCCTCAGAATGTATTGTTTCTGTGCCTGTCTATAAGCAATGTGGTCCCCATAAACAACTTAGAAAGGAAAAAGAAAGGAAATTTTTCTCCATTGTCTTAACTTGATGTCATAGGTTCACAATAGCAAAGTACGTAAAAATAGAGAGCATATTCAGCTCAACAATGTGTCTAATTCAAAGCCCAAATATCTCATTTTTACAACTGAGTCAGAGTTTTCTTTTTATTTTATTTATTTATTATTTTTGCAGTACAAAGGATGAAACCCTGGGGCACTGTACCTCTGAGCTACACCTGCAGCCCTAATTTCTTAGTCCTTTTTTTATCTTTTGAAATGGTCTCACTGAGTTGTAAAGAGCCTGGCTAAGTAGCTGAGACTGTCCTGGAACCGCAATCCTCTGGTCTCTGCCACCTGAATGTTGAGATAACAAGTGTGCACCCAGCCTGGCCTGAGCCAGAGTTTAAATTAAAAATATTTATGTATTATTTAAAATTATGAAAAATATGATGGATCCATTTCCAGTTTTCTAAGGAGACTCCACACTGATCTCCATAGTGACTGAACTATTTTGCACTCCCAAAAACCACGTAAAAGAGTTCCGATTTTAGAAAACCAGGAATAAATCCACCATATGATCCAGCTATACCACTCCTGGGTATCTTTCCTAAAGGGTTGAAACCAGAGAACTACAGTAACATATGCATACCCATGTTCATGGAAGCACAATTCATAATAGCCAAAATATGGAATCAACCTAGGTCTCCATCAACAGATGAAGAAATTGCAAAATTATGGGAAATACACACAATGGAATTCTACTCAGCAATAAAGAAGAACAAAATGATGTCGTTTGCAAGAAGATGGGAAGACCTGGAGAACATTATGTTAAGTGAGATCAGCCAAGCGCAGAAAGAGAAGGGACATATGTTTTCTCTAATATGCCCAAGCTAGGGACTATTACAGATACCAGACTTCAGATAATGGAGGGGAAACCTCAGCAAAGCTAGAAAAGAAGGGTAGGGGAAGAAAATTGCTGAGGTTGCGTAATGGAGGAGCTACATTTGAATATGTGTGTAACTGTGAATGTAACATGGTCAACCTGAACACTCATTGTTGAAACGGGGGAAGGAGAAATTGGGGGAGCGAACCAAGTACTGTGTGAATGCATGACATTGTCAATATGATGATGCACATTGTTATGTGAAACTAGTATACCAATAAAAATTAAAAATTAAATTAAAACTTAAAAAAATATAGATTAAAATTTATTTACTTTTTTTTTTTTGTGTACTGGGGGTGGAATCCAGGGGCTCTTCTACCTCTGGGCTATACCCTCAGACCTATTTTATACTTTATTTGGAAACAGGGTCTCACTAAGTTGCTGAGAACCTCACTAAGTAGCTGAGGCTGGCTTCAAATCTGTGCAATTCTCATGTCTCAGCCTCCCAAGTGCGAGGATTACAAGTGTGCACCAACACGCCCGACTAGATTAAAATTTGAAATGTAGTTATTGAAATAATATCCAATCGGAAAATATAAATTAGTCATTTAATTCAAATTTTCACTTCAGAGCATCTGTTGCTTTTGTTTCACATATATTAGCAAATTAAATTTAGAGCTCTACTTTGTGAAATATTTTATAAACTACCCCAAAAGTTTCAGCTGTAGCAAATAAAATCTACACAGTGTCCTGGCTTAAACATTACTTTACGGTTTTTTCCCTATATAGATTTTCAGAATTATATTATTTTTTGCTTTAACTATTATTTTAAAAAAATGTCACTGGACATAATGACCCATCTTTGTAATCCAGTACTTGAAAAGCTGAGATAGAGGATTGAAGGTTCAAAGACAACCTCAGCAACTAATGAGACTCTCATCAACCTAGTGAGACCCTGTTTCAAAACAATTTTTAAAAGGGTTGGGGGCGTAGCTAGGAATTAAAATACACCTGAGATCAGTCCCTAGCAATACTCACATGCACACACACACACCCACACACCCACACACACACACACACAGGTATTCTTTGAGCATCCACTTATAAATTAAACAAATCTTCATGACTGAAAGTGAGCTGAATATCAAAACCCTGAAATTGCGAATTTTGCTCTTAACTTTTGCTTTTTGGGGTCTTCTGTTTCCCCCTTTTTTGGAATTGGGTATTGAATCTAGGGTGGTACACTTGAAATTTGCCACTGAGCTACATCCCAGCTCCTGCAAATCTAATTTTTAAGTATTATGTGAGTTGTAACTTGTAGATGTTGACATTGTCTCAATATTCAACATGTATAGATTTGGATCCATTACATATTTAAGCCGTGTTTTAAATATTTGAAAATATTTGGAATTTACCTTTCAATTGACAATAATTTTTAAATTTTGAATTAGTGTCTGATGCTCATAGAATTGTAAACAAATAGAACAGGTCTCCAAAGTAAATCTATATTAACACTACTCGATGTGGTCATTAAGATAGAAAAAAAAATACTAAACCACATGTCCAATCGGGTTCCTTTAGGAGAAAAACCTTACTGAGGTGACTTGAAATGTGTCCATGGGGTTTAGTTAGCCTCCAATTGGCTGTAAAGTTCTTCTATTAAAATGCAGGACAAGCCGGGCTTGGTGGCGCACGCTTGTAATCCTTGTGCTTGGGAGGCAGAGACAGGAGGATTGCACAGGTTCGAAGCCAGCTGTGCTGGCTTAAGAGACCCTGTTTCCAAATAAAAAGTATAAAATTGGTCTGGGAGTGTAGCCCGGAGGTAGAAGGTTTTCCAGGAACCCCAGTACCACCAAAACATTTAAAAAAATAAAATATAAAAAATAATGCATGACAAATATCCCTCTCCATTCCCCGAACCCTTCATTATTTAAGTCCTAATTTCAGTTGGCTCCTTCATTAGAACATATATCCCAAAATCTAGCTTTAATTTTTTTTTTTTTGGTGGTACTGGGGTTCCTGGAAACCCTTCTACCTCCAGGCTACACTCCCAGACCTATTTTTATATTCTATTAGGAAACAGGGTCTCTTAAGCCAGCAAGGCTGGCTTTGAACCTTTGTGATCTTCCTGTCTTCACCTCCCAAAGCACGGGGATTACCAGCGTGAGCCACCACACCCGGCTTAGCTTTTACTTTTAATGTACTATACAATCATTGCGGACAGGTGATAATCCGGAAAGACAACACACTCCAAGGCCTATCTTGGGGAACCTCAGGGGTCTTGCCCTTTCCTAGCAGTGAACTGTGGAACAAAGCACACATTCTAGAAGCAATCTATCATGGAATGCGATGGAATTGTTGACCCTGATTAGCCTTGCAGTTTACACCTGCCACAAAATCCATACGGTAAATTCAAGAGGCCAGAAAGAGTTATGAACAGAGAGATGTCTTAAGAATAGGAAATCGGAATCCGTATTCTCTTTGATTCATAAAGTGCAAGCTATTTTCTAGGATCCTTTTTTTCCCACTTTCTCCACCACTGCTTCCCCTCATCATCATGTGACCTTAAAAGAAATACCTGCTGTGCTTAAATACCACCTACGTAATTAATATTCGAGGTTGAATAACTTTTAACTAAATATTTAATGACTACATTTGAAATCATAGTTCACACATTCTTGGGAACATACTTATCTCTAGATACAAAAAGTCTAATTTAAGTAACTTCTTTGGAAATAAAAAAAGCTAAAGAAATTTTCAAATTTTGTTCGATTCCAAGACAGGTTATAAGTGGTGTGTTTAACTTATGATATAACCTGAATAGCCTTAATAATTCAATTTTACCCATTTGTGTCAAATCTAATATATGGGGTCTTTCTCTTGACCTTTACCTCAGGTCCTAATTATATTATGTGGATCCGATGAAGGCTATGTTAAGAAACACATGGTTCTTGGCAATAATGACTCCTCTGACCTTGTAAACATATACACAAGAATGGGTCATAGGGAAGATTTTCTGTTTGGAAGCAACTTCCAAAATCAGTCATATTTTATAAGGGAGCTTTCAAAACTGTATTATGAGAAAAACCACTGAGAGTCAATAACAGCTTAGCTGCTTTAAAAGAGGAAATATCGTCTATGCATAATTGCAAAAGTGTGTATTTAAGTGTTTTGGAGTATGTTTATGAACACATGTAAATGAGTTTGCAGCATGTACAGGATCATACATGTGGCCTGAGTTTGTATATATGTGAGCGGTATATATATGTGAGCAAGAACGTCCTATTTTACAAGCAAACATCAGTGTGTGAGTGCACACGTGTGTGTATCATATGGAAGAGGATTAAGTACGTTGTTCCTAGTCTGAAGTTAGCAAGCCAACAAAAGGGATACAAGTGCAACTCACAGCGATTCCACACCATATGGCGGAATTATGGGAAAATCTGGTGGAGGAATATGTTGAACTTGATTGTTCAGATAGCATTCATCTAAGGCATTTAATTTCAGTATGATCATTTTGCATTAAAAGTAAATCAAAGGCGAGCTCTCAATAACCATATGGAAGGAAAATGACGGATTGGATTGCATTAAACGGAACCTGTGAATTGAGTAAAAAGAGAAGACATTGAGTGGAAGAATATACTTTTTAGTCACCAACAGAGGCTAAGTTTATAATACACTTAAAAATCATATTATTCAAGAAATTGGATGCTTTCCCTAATATGCGAAAGCTAGCTAGGGAGAAATGGGTAACAGGCGGAACTCTAGACGAAGATCCTATAGAGGAGGAAATAAGGCGACCTAACTGAGGGGATGGGAGGGGGGAAAGAGGGAAACTCTCTAAAGCACAGGATGTACTTAAACACATCAAAGTCAATCACTAAGCCAAGCATAGGAAGGAGGGAGGGGAAGGGAAAGGGGTGGGGATCGGGCAAGGGCTAATTGGGTGGTGTGTGCATGTGTGTCTACACAAGTCTTGTATCCCATTAAGATGTATGACTACAATGCAACAATTAAAAATAAATAAATAAATAAATAAATAAATAAATAAGGAAAATCAGGCACTTTTTAAACAAAATAGAGAAAAATTTTACCTGCTATTTTTCTAAGGGAAACCTCCCCAAACCAATCTGAAACATTTCTCAGCTTTTTCAGAAGATTACTATATAAAACCATGATGCGATGTCACTACAAGCAAAAAGACTGGTTGAAATAACCCAACTGACAACTGGATTTGTACAAAGCATCAACGTCCCTCATCAGGGGTCTTGTCTGGCTCTCAGCTCTCACAGGAAAGCGATTGGGGACCAAAGACAATGTGGGGGACTTTTCTACAGGGACCTGTCACTCCCACTCCTCCCAGACCACACTTCTGCTACCATATACCCTGTCCAAAGGGCCTGGCACCTGTTTCCAGAACACGCTCAAAACTTTCTCCTGGGACTTTCATCCAGAGGGAGATGATGGTGTGTGTGTGTGTAACGTTAGAGCCATGAAATTGGTGCCACTGAGGAACTTGACGTTAGAGCTTCAGTGTGTGAATTTCTTCCCCTATGACGATCTCTGGACTTGGAAGTGCTCCCATTTTTTTTCTCACTCATTAAACACTATCAATTTTGCACTTTAAGACTTCTGTAGCTCTTAACTTCCATTAACACCTAAAATATCCCTTTGCTTTTCATTCTTATGACTCTTCATTGTTTCTGCCTAAAACAATCTAGTGGCTTAGCATTGTTCATGAGATAAAGAAAAATATTCTAGATTTTGAAAGCCTGCATATCCTCTGCTGAAAAACATTACCAGCCTCTTTTATTACCACTCCCGGCTTCACTCTCTGCCTAAAAAAACCTTCCAAAATTTCTCCCTCCTATCATTCCCTTTTCAACTTGAGACATTGATTCAAATTGTTCCCCTTCCCCCTACCTCCTTGAACTGTCTGCTTTCAAAGTGCATCTTTCCTGGTTAATCCTTGGAAATATACATAGAACAATTCAGATCTATTTAGCTAAAAGAAGCCTTAGGCCGGGTGTGGTGGCGCACCCTTGTAATCCCTGCGCTTGGGAGGCGGAGACAGGAGGATCCAGCAGGTTCATAGCCAGCTGCGCTGGCTTAAGAGACCCTGTTTCCAAATAAAAATATAAAAACAAAATATGTCTGGGAGTGTAGCCCAGAGGTAGAAGGGCATCCAAGAACCCCAGTACCACACACACAAAAAAAGCCTTAGCTGTTCTCTTCCCTCTATTTCAGCCCTCCTATTATAAACTAATAGCATCCTGAATTACTATCTTAGCTTTAATAATAACCCTAATAATAATTTCATTATTTTTTGTTAACATCTGATCCCTGAAGCAACATTAAGGTTGTCTATGAATTCTTAGAATAAAATCATTTTATATAAGTGCTGTAAGAATAATTGTTTAAACCAAGTTGGTTGTATAGCATGCCTGTAATCCCAGCACTTGAGAAGCTGAAAGAGAAGGATTATAAACTAAAGGCTAGCCTCATTGAGTGAGTCCTCCAAAGTCTTTGTGAGATAGTGTTTCAAATACAAAAAAAGTGGGTAAGGGTATAGCTAAGAGGTAGAATGCCCCCAGGTTCAATGCCCATTGCAAAAATTAATAATTATTTAATAAATTACTATAAAACTTTGGAAATATGATAGAAGGCTGAACCCAGAAGCATTCTTCCTCTGAGTTCTGCACTAGCACTTTATATTTATATACTTTCAAATAGTTAACTCCCAAAACAGCAACTCCCTATATTGCTCACCCTATAATCTTCCTGTCTCAGCTTCCCAAGTACTGGAATTATAGGTATGTGCCATCATATTCAGCTTAAATAATGTGTAAATAATACTTGCAGCTATCAATCATTTGTCCATGAGTTATTTAAAATAATTTCATTCTATATAATATATTAATTTTTAAATACCCTGAAATTTAAATTACATGAACGATTATAGTGTAAACCACATAAATTTAGACAAAAACCATACACCTAATTATAATTAATATCATCATGTAAACAAAACAAAATATACATAGGCATAAATTCACAAACCATCAATTTTCATACTATAATAACAGTGGTACAGTTTAAATATATATTATATTGTAATATGTAATTTCATGTCACATAAATAGGAATCATTTTTCAACAATCTAATAAATACAAGACTTTTTTTTCTTTCTCTCACAAACTCACAAAATTTACACAGCACACAGTATTTTCCCTACTTCACTGGTGAGGAAATGAGGATTTCCTTATGAGAATTGCAGTTTCATAATGTGCCTTTCTGACTCCAAAGTTTGGACTCCCCCAGTGTCACTTTTTTATTTTGCTAGAATTGTGCTTTTCCATTCTATAGATTTTTTTTCTCAGAGCTTAACTTTTCAAAACACATACATTGCTTAATCAAATCCAATGAATAAGTTAGCAACATGCACACACACACACACACACACACACACACACATATATATATATGCATATATAAATATCATGAATAGTGCAGTAATGTAGGAAAAATAAAGAAGATAAACACTAACCAAACAATGAACCAACCAAAGAGAATCATTGTAAACAGATCCTTTCTTTCAACAATGAGCATTTCTAATAAATCACTCTGCATTGATTGCACGAACATAGATGCAAAACCCAGAAGGCATTAATAATGTAATGTAATGTAATGTAATGTACAGGAAAACATACCGATAAGATTACAAAAGACTGTAATCTGCTAAGAATTAAAGCTCATTATGTTAGTGTGCAAGTACAAATTTCCTTCCTTGACACACACCAGTAATTAGTGAGGATCAAGTGTATGGTATGGTAAGAAATTGTTCACTGAACACGGTGGCTCATTTTATGTTAGAATTGCAGTATGCAATCTATTTCAGTCGTCGTCTCTTTATCTATGGAGGAAGGATACACATGCACATCATAAAATGCCAGATTGTTCCTTACATTTTCTTAGGAACATAGCCATATTGAAGAGACAATTAACCACATGATGTTAATTACTGAAGCAATTATCATTGCTAAAATAAAATGAGCGTTGTCATATATATGTATGTAAAAATTTTAAATTGCATATAATGTGCAATATATATTCTAACTATATATGATATATTCTAATTATAAATAAACTCTTAAAAAACACATGCACGTATATGAATGAATAATGTCAATGATATGGCATGGGTTAATTCAAACTATAAACATTAAAACTAAAGAAACTTTAACATTTCAATAAAAAGACTTTCATATAATTGTATTTTTACATGGCTCTGTGGTAAATATATATATCAAATATCTCAAATTTTATATATATATATATATATATATATTTGGATAATAACTCTTAAACACATCACTTCACACAAAGTAAATGCAAGGAGATAAATTAGATGTATAAAAAATGAGGAACTGCATAATGATTACTTTTATAAGTAGAACCCAAAAGAAAAAGAAGTAACCAAAGAATTTTTTATAAATAACCTGCTTTAGAAAGGAATGTGTTTTCAGTTGATGCCACTGATTTTTGCCTGCAATCTCAGCAACGCTATCTATGATGTGTTTTGCAGAGGTAGTGAGGGAGGGGTTCCCTGCTTTTCTCTATGATTAAGGATATAATCATAGTTAACTTGGAATATTCAATATCTTAGAGTGTATGTCTTCCCAAATTTTCTGATATTTTTCCAATACTATGGTGAAAGTTCTGATTATAATAATCTGATAATGGTGCATACATTATTTTACATGTCAACATATAGACTTTATTGCAAAGTTTTAAAAAGAAATATCTATGTTTTCAAAAAATCAATGAAAGTTTTTATTTTCAAGAGGTGTACATCATTAGATATATGTATCACTAATACAATATAGTATATTTCATTACAATCATCATTCCCACCCTAATATAAATTGGTATAGAGAAACTGCCTTCAAGTTTTATACCAATAAGCTTAATGTTGGTTTTACTTAAGAATCATCTAGAACACCTTTAAAATTCTAATTCCCAGGCCACACATCAGATTAATGACAACATAATTCTGGAGATGTGTCTCCATAGCAGAGCACCACCATGATCCATATTCGCTGGGATCACAAATACTTAACATTAATTTTTTGCTCATCACATGAAAATAAAGCCGTGCTTTCTTGATCCTAAGTTTAAAAAGCATGTCACCGAAGCTCTGCCATAAAATGGCGACATTCTCTCCAATAGAAATGGAAAACCTCGGTTCTATGCCACTTTACCATCACTGGCCATGAACATGGTTAAAGGTAGCACCCGTGGCAAAAACTGTGACCCAAAGTACATGACAACCCCAACTTAGAGGAAAGAAGAAGTATATGCTCATATTTCTGAAGTTTCATCCCATCATCCCATGTTTGGCTGTGTCATGTCTGTGGAGTTCAGGGAATGCCTGTGAGGAGAGAGAGAGAGAGAGAGAGAGAGAGAGAGAGAGAGAGAGAGAGAGAGAGAGAGAGAGAGAGAGAGAGAGAGTGAGTGAGTGTGGGGGGAAGAGGCGGTGACCTGTGTCCACCCCAGGGACCTGTCTCCTTTAGACTTGCCCTAGCTGCCTAACTGTAACTCAATAAATCCATCTACTCATCAGAGATTAGAACCCTCATGATTTAATTATTTCACCTCTGACCATTTTCTCTTTGCCAATGGAGGAGCTTTTCCAGAGGAGATTCTATATCCAAACCATAACATAATGTAACAAATTTTTATACATTAAACAAGTTCACTTAATACAGTATATATTGACACATAATTATTTAAGATATTTTATTAGATCTACATAACTTAAAGCTATTAATTTCACTACAGTCCTTTGGAAACAGGAGCAGGCTGAAGCATTTTCTACCTAATATGGGCACATGTTGCAAAGGCTTTTAACCAGCTGGGAAAGGAGAGCTCATTCACACAAACTCAACTTCCCAAATTTTGACAGAATGCTAGCTGTTTTCAATTAGCCCTAAGCTCCAAACACTCATTTTAACTATTTCCTATTGTACGGAGGACAATTAACCTTGATCATATAAACAAGTAGATAAAGGACAATAGAATACAGACAGCTTTAGACAAGATATGTATACCTTGAATTTTCTAAATACTTCCTTCAGCTTTTTGACATCAAAGAGACATCTAGGTGGAAATCTAGGTGGAAAAGTGGTATTTACTTTAAGAGATTGTCTTTGTTCTCTTATTTACCATTGGATGAAAAAAAAACGTTGTCATTTTTGCCACATCTCATTTGTAACATATACCTAGAGGTATGAATGTATCAATTTTCTTTTCATGCATTTAAATGACTAACTCAAAAACAATATTCTTGGAATAACTAAGTAAGTTATGTTATATGGAAATAAATATGCCCCCTAAAAATCATAAGCTGTATACTCCTGTAAGAAGGCTATTGGGACTGCATGGTTTTACAACACTTAAAATGCTCAGTATTCTATTATATTTACACTGTGTTCTGTCACAGATAGTCTAAAAGATGAAATCTGGGTAGAAGTTTTTGTAGTTCATTTTTCCAGTGGGATTGATCTACTATATCAATTGAATTGTCTATCATCCCATACTCTTTTAGAGATGGCCCAGACATACATAAACATACTTATTCCAAATATACATATATACTTGGTATATGCACGCACATTAATGTAGGCACATAAAACACATTTTTATCTAAGATGAAGGTATAGCGTTTTATAGGTATTTTCATATGTAATTTTAAATCCCATACTTATTTATGCAAATGAAGTTTAAAGTATGTTTTCCCTCCTATTATTGACTACTTAAAAGTGAATATGAGTAGTTTAAAGTCTAATAAAGAATGCATAAAAGAGTTTATTCTTTAAAAGTATCACAATAAAGAAGACTGATAGAGATCATTTGTGAGAATGTATGTGAGTGTGTGTGGTCACATGTGTGTGTATTTGTGTTTGTGTTGAGAAAAATAGAACATTATCCTTAGCTATAGATAGAAAATAATAACAATTTCACAAAAATGTTGGGAGGTTTTATTTACCATTGATATAGTATACTTTCCAAATAGTAAATTTGAAGATCCTTGTCTATACCTTTTCTCTCCACCTTTCTTGAAACCCTATGTTAAAAATTTCCTATCCTTTAAAATGTTATTGATAAAACTCAAACATTTATCACTTACTGTTTCTGTATGTATGTTAAGAAAATTTTACACAGTGTATTTAAATATGCAAATATATTCTCATGTTTATTTTTCTTTTCTGATATGGCTTTGTCCAATTTCCTTAATATTGTTAACTCTTGATATGCAACCGAATGAAAAAACATAAAATACAACTAATGTATCAAAATATGATAAGTGGTAGATATCAAGGAAAAGTGAAAAACAAACTATTCATACTTAATAAATTACTATAATTGGTTCAAAAACAAGTTGGTCAAGAACAACACATAATGAGATTAAACGGGAGGGAGAAGAAAGTATTTTTAGGAAAATTTCTACTATTAGTCTCTTTTGTGTTATTATCTTTTAGGAAAGCAACTGCTGTCTTGTGAATTATTATCTCCATTTATTTCTTTAAGTCACAGACTTGGAAGAGTGTCTTAATTTGTTTTACAGAAGTTGGAATTAAAATGGATAATTTTTATCTTTCATTCAGAAATAAAGAATAGAAATTTTATAATTTATTCTATTTACTACTTATAGAATAACAGTGACATGTGCCAATATGTAAAATTACAGAGGTTTGGAAATAAAAATGCATCAAGAAATCCACATCCAAATTTCTGTAAAGACTGAAATAGTAATGATAATAATTAAAGATCTCTTTGCCTTAAAGGGTTTCGTTTGTCATATAAGTTTCATCATTAGATATTTGTAAATAATTATATTAATCATGAAATGAAGAAAATTTTGAAAACATTAAGGATAATCATAAAGGTTTTAAAACACTGTATCTCCATCCACAGATGTTCTATCCCTGCTCGTTTTAGCTGCAGTCACAGTAGATGAAATTTTTATGACAAATATTCAGTCCTTTTTACTCCTCGCCAGCAACTGCTATTTTTCCTCTGAGATAAAAACACTTTCAAGAATTAATTATTCATAGGTTAATTTATTTCAGACTCAAGTGAGATGTGCTTTCTCGTATATGTTCATTTAAAATCTAAACTTCCGCTAGGCATGGTGGCACACACTTGTAATTCCAGCATGTTGGTAGGCTGAGATAGGGGGATCATGGTTCACAGACAGCCTCAGCTACTAATTAGTGAGACCCTTTGCAACTCAGTGAGACCCTCTTTCAAAATAAAGAATAAAAAATAAGGCTGGTGGTACAGCTTTGACGTAGAATGCCCTTGGATTCAATCCCCAGTATTAAATAAATAAATAAATAAATAAATAAATAAATAAATAAATAAATAAATAAAGTGTATTCATTTCGAGTCACCCCTCCATTCCAGGCTGGTATGGAGCTGTATTTCTATTTTCTGTATTTCTATCTTTCTAATAAACTTCTTTAAATCTTAAAAAAATAATAAATTCTAAACTTCCTATTTTAGAGTGATATCATCTTAAACATATTTCATCGATTTTTAATTATAGAATTTAATTGAACTTTACCTAAAACATTTCTAATTTATGTACTTAGAAAAAGAAAGAAACAGCAGGACTTGGTGGCACATGCTTAAACTCCCTGCCCTTGGGAAGCAGAGACAGGAGGATCACTCAGGTTCAAAGCCAGCCTCCCTGGCTTTAGAGACCCTGTATCCAAATAAAAATATAAAATAGGTCTGGGAGTGTAGCCCAGAGGTAGAAGGGTTTAGATAATGGTTATATTTTCCTTAAAAGAATAAAATTATCTTATTTTTATCATTTGAATTACTTAATTTATAAAATAATATTTCCATTTATAACAATATATAGTGCTGATCAGAATATATTGGTGTTGGTAAAAATGGAAATAATGGTAAAAATTAAAATCTTGGGTCATGCAGCGATAGGGCAGGCTGAGGATAAATTAATGGAGAAATGAGAGAGCTTCAACTGTCTTGCTGCCATGGAATACACTGACACTGATTAAACACCTATCCATTAGTAATTAATGCCAAATAGTATCAAGTAGGAGAATATCTGTTACATGCTTAAAGGACTAATTGCATTGCATTAACAAGTAATTGCACTATATGAAGCTAGATGCACTATCACACATAATTGCAGTTAGTCAAAAGCCATTGTAGAAGTGCGATTTTCTGTTTCTTCGTGTAGCACAGAATACATATAGTTACTGCGTTTTTATTTCTTGAAAATCACGGTATATATTTGGGTAGTTCTGATGCATCCAAATATACCCCGCTTCACATTCCAAAGCAATCATTACAAAGTAGGCTCTTTTCTCTCTCACTTCCCATTGGGATAAGAAAACCTCATTTCTTGACTGAAATTTGTTTCTACTACAAATGGCACGGTAATTCAGCTCATATAGACCCTTGAAACGCAGTTGAACTATAAAGACATCCATTTTGACATTGGGAGCTCTTTTTCTTAAAAGCTCCACAGGTCTGCTTAAACTCTAACCAAACATTTTTCTTCAAATCTAATAGAATCTGGTCGTACACTTGGAAACACAAATCAGCTCACTCACACAGATAGGTCATGGTAGACCGACTCGTTGATTACAGATCAGAAATCTCCCTGCCCTTCACCATGAAACTGTGGTTTTTAGCCACCCCTAGTAAAAGTGTACACTTTTCTGCCTTGTGACTTTTCTCATCGACAATGAGATGTTAACAGAAATAATATAATGTATTGAGTTTCAAAATAAGTTTTACAGTCAAGATTTGCCTTTTGTGTGTCCTATCAAGGCCATATGTGGTAGAAGGAAGATGTCTGCAAGTCCTCTGTCACCTCTGCTCCTGACAAAGATGTCCATGCCCTCCCTCCTGAATCTTGGCTGGTTTGTAGAAACTGAATGGTGCTTGAGAGACGGTTACAGAAACCTGAAAAATACCTTGAGAAGTTTTTCAGCGAGAGCTGCAAAGCTTCAGGAAGACTACTGATAAAATATTTAAGGACCATGAGAAAGAAGAGTGTTATGCAATCCGGAAAATGGAGGAGCTAATGATTGCTGAGGTTTGGCGAAGGGCATTTTCAAGCCAGAAGTTTTAAGTTCCTAAGGCCTTCTTGCTTTCTACTGTGAATTACAGGGGAGATATGAGCTCAGTGTGGCTCTGTTCTACTTTTGAGCAGACCTTAGGGACCATATAAGGGCCCCAGGACTCAGTGAGTTTCCTAAAAAAATTTATCATATAACATATTGCCTTAGTATCTCTTGGCAAAAGACTCAATGTCATAAATGAATGCAGGTACAAAAAGAAACACAGGGCTTGGCCAGAAAGCTAGGGCTACAAGATCACGAATGTGTCTGTAAGATACTACGAAAAGATCCCCCAAAGATAGAAAACCGTCTAGTAAGTCTTTAAAAATATAAAGTAAATGCCTCTCAGATTCTGCCTACTAAACATAAAGGTCTTTGAGATTCTCAAAAAGATGAATTTTTTTTAGCATTTTAACAGTAGATGACTTTATGAAAAAATATTATGATCCCAAAGCACTGTATCTTACAAAACCACGTGAGATAAATCACTGTCTTAAAAATCAGTGTTTAGAGCTGGGCATGGTGGTGCATACTTGTAATCCGAATATTTGTATTCCCAAATACTTAATGATATTTAATGAGAACCTCAGCAATGTAGCGAGATTTTATTTCAAAATAATAAAATAAAATAGGGCTGGGAGTATTACTCAGAGGTAGAGTACTCCTGGATTCAATCCTCAGTATCAAACTTTTTTTTTTTAAGTTTTGGTTCTTAGATGATTTAGAGCTCTGTCACAAAAGCATTATCACATCTTTCTACAATGTCTATGATCAATTCATGTAAATGAAGATCATACGGCCTCTCAAACTTGAATGCTTGGATGAGAACTTTAAGGTAAATAAAGCTCTCTGTAGGTGTGTAGGTATGTATGTGTATACTTGAAAATATATTGGCTTTGAGATAATATCACATCAATTATTGGATCTAGATAATATCACAGTAGATATTAGATCTAGATGTTAAAACTAGATTAGGTGTTAGATATTAATTCTTTGTGATAATATCAAATTAGATGAAAGAGGTCCTGATAGTTTATAATGAAGAGTTATCTCTATCCTCTGTAGTACACACACACACACACACACACACACACACACACACACACACACTGGTGATATAACCAAAGGGCATTTTAAACTCTGAGCTAAGCACTCAGCATAATTTTATTTTTGAAACACAGTCTTAAGTTATAAGGGTCTCATTAAGTTGTTGAAGCTAGCCTCAAACCTGTGATCCTTCTGTCTTAGTCTCTCAAGTACTGTATTTACAAGCATGTGCCCCCATGAGCATCCTCTCCTTTATTTTTCTATGAGTATTAGTTACACAAACTGAAAACACAACTCACCTACTACAAACATGGACTATTTCTTAAGGTGAAAGGAAGTAAGACAGATATAAGAGCCATCAGGAGTAATTCCCTGGGCAAAGGACTGAGTTCTAATAAAGAAAATCCAACATTTTCTGAAGTAGGTTTTGAATTACTGTGGACCCTAAGAGAGTCAGAATATACCTCATTTAGATAATTAAATCTTGTATTTGAGTTGATTATTTAAGGGAATGAGTCTTTTGGGATCTTTGGAGGGGTGAGTAAATTTTTATTAAGGGAAAAATATTAATTTAGGCTCAGAGCCTGGACTAAAGTGAGTTAAAGGTGTCTAAAAATTTGTTGACAGTCATAGATAAACACACATACACACACACACACACACACACACACACACACAGAATTTTATCTTGCCCTTGTGAGTTGGCTTGAGGTTACTTTGATCTTGTATATTAAAACAATTCAGTCATTTTTCGCTGAAAGATCTACATACACTCAAGATGTCATTTTTTATGTTTTAATAATTATTAAGCTTCTTGGTAGTTTTTTTTAACCCAGTATTAGATAATTAAAAATTGTAAGAAGGCATTGAAATAGTTTTTTTAAAAAAAAAATACTTCTTATTTTATTTTATTTTTCTCAGTACTGGGATGGAATTTAGTGACATTCTACCTCTGAGATACACCTCCAGCCCTACTTTTTATACTTTATTTTGAAACAGGGTCTCACTGAGTTGCAAAGGGCCTATGTAGCTGAGGCTGATCTCGAACCGCTATTCTCCTGTCTCAGCCTCCCAAATTCTGGGATCACAAGCACGTACCACCAGACTACTTCCTGGAGTTTTGTTTGAGGGTTGCTTTAACTCTTTAAATCATTGTGCGGAGAATAGATATCTTTATGTTACCCTACTGAGTATTACAATTCATTGATATTATTTCTTTCAGAGCCATTTTAGTTTATTTGAAACCTCATGTATATTTTTGATTATTGGTTGTTATTTGGTACTGTAATTTTCCTTTTGTTCATTACTAATTTCTAAATTTAGATTTTTAAAACACTGATCTTATGCTTAATTATTTTGTTTAATTATTTGCTGATTAATAATATTTTGCTAGTATTTTGAGATATTTTATATGTATTTATCCATTATTTTTTCATACAAAGAAACTGATAGTATTGAAACATTCAATGACCTTTCATTATTTCTTAAAGTCATGAGCCTTTTTAAATAGATTTCTGAATTCTGACATGTAGAGGTTCATTACGAACTTAACTGTTGCTAGTAGTATACATCAAATGAAATTGTTGAGTTTATACAGCAGAGTGAATACACGTTTGAGGCCAGCTGGTTAGTAAAAAATAAAAAATAAAAAAATATAAAAATAAAAAAAATAAAATAAAAAGGGCTGGAGATGTAGTTTAGTGGTAGAGCAATTGGCTAACATGTATGATGACTTGTGTTCAGTCTCCAACAATGAAAAATAATTAGTTAACCTTTTTAAAAAATTTACATTAAATAATTTAATTTATATTGAAACCTAATTTTATGTTAATGAGTAAATATACCAAACTATAAAGTAGTGAAAACCTATCCTATTGACAAGTTTATATTGATAATATTGATACAATGTTATATTGGTAAAAAGTTCATATTGATAATATGGATAAAATATTTGTCTTCCAAATCATTAGACTGATTAAATTGATAATTAGGGTTTCATAATAATTAGTTTCAATGAATTTATTCATTTGAACATTGATCAAACAACTTTATGTAAAAATACTTATAAAAAATTACAGAAGTTTAGCTCTTGCATTGTTATTATTCTAATTTTTTCAAAATAGTAATTTAAACATATAATAATGATAATAATGAGTTTACTATGCAGAGATCATTTTATATGCACTATTTAAGACTCTATAAAGCTGATTCATACAGTTTACATGTGTATTCATTTTCTATTGTTGCTTAAGAAATTACCGCAAAGGTAGCATCTTGATACTGCATACTTATTATTGAATAGTCGTGGATGAGTTGAGACCTGACTTAGCTGTGTCCTTTCTCATTATGTGGTGGTCTGGACCCATTGATAAAGGCAAAGTGTGAACAACATATTAGCATAACAGCTTCGTCCTTTTAAAAAGTTTACAAGATGTGACGTGTTTATAGAGCTAAAGTCCATCTTACTTAGAAGCCTTAATACTTTGCTTTATTAAGTTAATTTGGGAGAGATAATTCGAACTATGAACTTCACAGATTAGGAATCAGAAAGCAGCTTCTTACTCTGATATCAACAGAACTCATTTTTGTGACCTTGTAACTCACTCTGTTTTCTTGTATCTCATTTCTGTGTTCTATGAATTAAATGACAAAAAGAAAATTTCCCCACACCTTTGTGATATTGAAATGTGTGACATTAGCCCTGTGTGTTTCTTGGAGCTTTTCTACCCTGAGCAAAGCTCTAAGTCCCTTAGTGAAACAGCAGGATGCCTTAAAGATGGGTAAGTAATTGAGGACTGGAAAGAGTAAACCCATTCAAAACAAAACACCTCTCTTTTTTTTTTATGCAGTACTGGGGATGAAACCCAGGGGCACTCTACCTCCAAGCTACAGCCCAGCCCCATTTTTTATTCTTTATTTTGAAACAAGGTCTCACTAAGTAACTGAGGCTATCAGCGAATGGAGAACCTTCTTTCTGTCTGAGCCTCCCATGTACTTGGATTACAAAGATGTGCTGCCATGCCCAGCATCTTTTTTTTTTTCTTTAGAGTTACAAGAAAACATAGGGAATAAAACTTTGCTTAGATTTGTTATGTGCTATGGTATGTCATTGGTTCTTATTTTTTCCTAGAAGAAAGATTGGAGAGATGGGATTCATATTCAATTTTAACTGATTCTGGACTGAAAATTTCAAATGAACTGCCACACTTCAGGCTTCATGACAGCAATGACAAAGGACTATTTTCAAAATGCCAAAGGTGCAGCTCAATGCATCACACGGACCTGCAACTGAAGAAGTCAATATGACGATTGTTTTGTGTTCTCTTTCTGTGCAGGAACTCTCCAGCCATCCTACCTCTGTTCACGCAGTTGACACACCACGTTCTCTTTAGAATCACAACGTGCAGCAGTGAAAAAGATTCTTGATACATAAAGGCCTTTCCACTCCCAAGATACCTTACAGGAAGGATGCAGGAGAATTAATTGCTGGAAAAAAAGCAGAGGCCGATTTTGACCTCTCTCCTCAGGGGTAGAGGGGACAGGCCCTTCTTCAGCCTCTTCCTTAAGTCAGCAGTGATTAAACTCCTCAAGGAGCCGGGTTCACACAGTATTATATCAAGACTTTCATTCTGTTGGCAGTGTCTTTTCTTTTTGTTCCCTTTTTCTTTTACTTTTTTTTTTTTTTTTCTCCCTGGAGAAAGTGATCAAGAGACAGCTTTACCTTGAACTCGACTCTCTGTAGTTCCCTGATCTTTAGTTGGGTTTCAGACCTGTACTTGCAGTCCCTTCTTCTCTGCTTTCACTTTGCAGACTCCGGGGATAATCTACTTCACTTATCACTGAATGCAAAGGTAAAACTCACCTTAGAATCTCTGTTAAAAGACAAAAGACACAGTTTCCTAAAGAAGTACCGCTGTACATGCTATAGAGCTTTATGATAACAATTATAACAGAAAGGACGATGTAAAGATTTCTCTGGATTTCATGAAGCTGTTTCTCAGATCTTATTAAGCTTGATCTTGCCAGTGCCTGTGGAAGACAAGATCATTTCCATCATTATTTTATAAATGTGAATACCAAACCCAAGGAGATTAAGTCAATTCCCTCAAGTCTGCACTTTTAGAAAGTGTCAGAATTGAGAAAGAAATTCAGACGATCTTGTCCTCTATCCAATTATTTATCCATTTTACTCCTTGCTGTATCCTCAATGTGGTGCCTCAAAAGCACAGATGTCTGCTCATCGAAGTTTCAGCTACACAGAAGGTATTTTCAACAGGGTTTCATCTGCTTTTTATATCAAGGAGATACTTAACTATTTTTCTTATTGTTAGTTGATGATTTGACTTAAGTGTTAGTGGAATTTTGGTTACTAAGTAATATGCCAAGGTCTGTTGTTGACATGCAGCAGGTAGTTGATGCACAGGGGAATCCACAAACAGGTGATTCAGGAGATAAGTACATTAAAATGACATAGAGTGGAAGCACACTGGTTCTTTCTCCACTTCACTGGGTTAATGGGATTCAGCGTTATTGTATCCATTTTTTTTAATTTACTATTATTGCCCTTCTTGTTTTTCATAGTGCATATATCACTCTGGCTAGACTATCAAGAGAAATTAACAGATCCTCTTGGTACTCTACTTAATGACTTTAATTTTAAATTCCTATTGCTCACTGGTGACTTCTTTCTTTAAGTTCTAGTTCATTCATTGATTGGAGGTTGTTTTTTTTAACACAGAGAGAATGTACTGTGTTCTAGTCTCTGTATCAGATATTAGGGATAGAGCTGTAATTATAGTAATATATATTACTATAATATAGATTACTATAATATAAATTATAGAAATATAAATTGCTTTCTAATTCAAGGCTAATGAGCAGGGGAGAGGAGAGAGAGAGGGAGAGAGAGAAAGAGAGAGAGAGAGAGAGAGAGAGAGAGAGACAGACAGACAGACATATACAAACATAGAAGATAGGGGAAATATGTATTTCTTCCCAACACTTTTAAAACTGCTAGTTTTGGTGTTAGCAGGAACATATGGAAGGAAATATGCAGAGCTCATGACTGGCATTCTTTTTATTAAGATAAGGTTTGTAGAAAGGGACAATTTCTAGAAATTAAAGATCCATTTTCGGTCATGCTAACTTTGGTATTTATGGAGAGTTATATTTTCGTAAAAATTTTTTACTTTAGTAGGACTAGAGGTTTCATTTAATGTGCATTTGCATGGCACCCTAAAAAGCTGGTGAACATCCAATTATCTTAACAAAAGTTGTGTAATAAATGAAAAATTTTACACAAATTTGAAATACCATGAGCTGTTGATTAGGAAAATGATACTTTCAAAATTATGTTTCTAAAACTGCTTACGTAGTCTTTTGTAAGTTTGGTTGATAAAAGCATTGATTAATTTAGGGATACATTAAGAAGACTTGGAGATAAATCCAAACTAGCAATAATTCTTACCTTGGAAGAATTCCTATTGTTAATGAAGGGATAATTTAAGGGACATAGATTAGGAACTTGTTTAGGAGGTCAGTATCACAAAACTAGCAATCTAAATGATGACACTAAGTAACGGTGGTGAATTCAGCATTACTTTCAAACCCATGGCTTGAGAATTAGGGTAATTATTCACTAATGTGTAATTATTCACTAAAAGATAAAAGGACAGCAAGAGAAATGCTTAGGTAGTGCAATATTCAGATTGCAGCATTCCAGAAGAGATCATTGTGACGTCAAACATGTGGTCCTTGCATTTAAGACAGATTCTGAGTTTGAAATATGGATGGCATGTGGATAAAGACCGGAGTGCTCTTAAGCTATGTGATTACCCGGGGAAGGACCTAGGAGAGAGCCCGGACTAATTCCAAAATGTATAAGATGGAAGACCATACAATGATATAGAGAAGATGCAATTTGACAAGTGAAAGAGACACAAGTAAGTGGTGTCACGAAAGTTAGGGTGGAAGGATGGTCCTATTTGGAAATTCCAGGCTCATATATTTTATGCTTATAATTGTGGGAGGAAAAATCACCTGTAAGAAAATACTCATCCAACATAAAGTTTCTACTTAGATGTTTTAGTTTTTAATTTATTTTATTCATGCATTGTAGTCATACATCTTAATAGAGACCAAGATGGTAGAGACTCTTATGCACACATCACTCATTGAGCCCTTCCTCAGTTCCCACCCCTCTCTTCCCCTTCCCTCCTTCTCATGTTTGGTTACTGATATGTTTGGCTTTGATATGTTTAAAAATGTATATCATATACATTAGGAAATTCTCTCTTCCCCTTTCCCATCCCCCTTAGTTAGGCTTCCGTATTTACTCATCTTCAGTTTCTCCTTTTCCTTGACCCTTTTTCTCCCTAGCTTCCACATATTAGGAAGAAAATCCATTTTTTTTTTTTTACTTTTAAATTGAACTCATCAATCCAATCTGGGTCAATAATTAACACGTTTATAACACTACAGGGAAAAAACCCACATGTCCCTTTCCGAATTTAACCCCTTTAAATTTACTTTGCACATATATATTTTTTTACTTGGCATTATGTTTGTGAAATTCATCAAGTTGGTATATATGACTAAAATTCACTTTTTCATTATTTTCTAACAATTAATTAACACTATCAAAATTTATTTAGCCACTAGAATCTGATGGATACTAGCTTTCATTCTGAACTTATAAAAATAGCCATATTTCTCACATTTTGGTGCAGATGTGTAGGCATTATGAAGCGATTTTTTTGAGAAGGTAATAATCAACATAAGCCAAGATAATTGGACATCTAATCAGTAGTGTGATTATCTATTTGAAGCATCCAAAGGGAATCACTGATCGTCATTGTTAGACCAAGTTCAGTGGCATGCATAGAGATTACAGCAAATTGTATGGGGAGAGGTAAGGTGCAGGAATGGAAAAACCTCTAGGCATGAAAACAGCTCTTCCGTGGTGGTTGGGTCGCTCTCCCTGAATAAGCATTGGGTCTGCATCGTTATTCATTGGATTACAATTAACCATTGCATCTGGGTGAAACCATCAAGTTCTCTTCAATTATTTATAAATCACATTTTGTAAATGTTATCTATACTATCATAAAATGTCATGCCGGGCTTGGATTTTTAACAATGATTTCTTCTTTATCCTTTTGACTTGGCATTTACCATATGTATGACATATACATAGCTAAATGAATTGTATACGTTACCTGTACACATCAGATATCAGAACACAAGAGGGATGTGCCCTGACTGCCACTCCAACATTGACAACAAAGTAGTGCTGAATTCCACGTCTGTTTTGCACATACAGACTTGTAATTTAATGTGAATCTTAATAGCAGTAACATGTTTAACCTCAAATATGATCTTAATAGCTACTATAGAAATATTGAAAGTATTAAAGCAATGTTATATGTGACAACTAAGACATATGTTTGTCACAGTTACTAGAAAGTTACATATTATTGTATATAAATAAGTATGAATATATAAGTATATCTTCATGCAGAAACTTCCACAAGCACACAGGCACACAGACTCCTTCCATGGCTAAATAATTGACTAGTGAAATAAAACAAACTTTATAGAAACCTAAAGTTTTCCCAGCAAGTAAACATTTTTAGAACCTTAAACCATTTTTTATTATCTTGAGTAATCATGGAATTCATATTGCTTTTATGTTTCACTTGCAAATTAAGAATGTGTAGGGGTGAGGCAATCTCTTGCATTTTTCTCTAGATTAATTTTCTATGGTTTCATAACCTATTTTAAAAATGGGTTATAAATGTTTCTGATTCCTTAAGCAGAGGACATTAAAGATAATTTAATTTTTATATTGTTGATTCAAGGTCATCAGCAAGAAAATCTCAACATACTACATCAAGTTTTTCTTATAGCTCTTCTGTCTCATTATTTGATACCAAACTGTCAAATTGTCATTTTTCCTGTCTCTGAGCTGAAATTTTTTCAGCTGTCATCACTCCCAGACCCTTTGTGCTCACCTGAGCTGTGCTAGCTAGAGACTGTAAGGAAAAATAGCCCAAACAATGATATGTTAAATTATACATAAGCAATAGGATCCTGAGTGAAGACAAAAAAGTAATAACAGAGTTTTAAATATGGATTTGACAAGAGTGATGTTAGGAGTTTGGCAACTTTTCATATATTTAATTCAGTCACAGTAAAATGAGTTGCTACAGAACAATCCACTAAAGTAAGGGGAATAACACTGGACACTGGCACTTTCAGAGGATATGGATCTTATAAATGAGTGCTTTCAGAATTATATATGACGCACCCCAATGCAAAACAGCAACCAGAACCCGAATTTACATGACTTCATAATTTGTAAACAGTAATGTGCTAAGCTCTTATCTTTTCGTTAAGTGTGCTTATTGAATTTACATTTTTTAGTTATAATATTATTTTTTCCATTTAGGGAGGTTTTTATTTTCCTAAATGCCTCTACTGGCAGGTATAATTCTATGAAGCAGAAAACTAACTGACCTCTTCCCCAAATTATGAAGTAGAGGCCAATAGGAGGAGCTGACTCATCCAGGGTCAGGAAGAAATCACAGATTCAGAATGAGGGCCCAAGTCTATATGTTGGTCTACGACTATAATCCAGTACTGTGGAGGAGGACTGCATGTACTCTAAGTCAGCACACAATAAATTAGCAATACTCTGTTTAAAAAAAAAAATTTAAAGGGGTTGGATGCATTGTAGCTCAGAGGTAGAATGCCCCAAGGCTCAATCTCAGGTTAAACAACAATAACAACAACAACAAAAAAACCCACAAGTATTTCTGATTTTCAGCTATGATTTCCTATACTGATAGATCATATCACCAAACTGAGATTCAAAGTTAGAATATAAGACTTGTTACTACTTAACCTCAGTTATATAAATATTCTAAATAGGAATGAAAGGCCGGGCATGGTGGCACACGCTTTGTAATCCCCGCATTTGGGAGGCAGAGGCAGGAGGATCGCGCAGGTTCGAAGCCAGCCGCGCTGGCTTAAGAGACCCTGTTTCCAAAAATAAAATAGGTCTGGGAGTGTAGCCTGGAGGTATAGAAGGGCTTCCAGGAAGCCCAGTACCACACAAAAAAATAAATAAAATAAAAAATAAATAAACAATAGATAGGAATGAAAGGAAATATACATTCAATAAAATATAGTTTATTTTATTTAAAAACATTGAAAATCATATTTCTTATAGTGGAATGTTGAAGTGGATTAACATATTTGACACAGATATTTAGTAATGAAAATATATTTTCTATAGTATTTCAGTCCTGATCTTTATCAAGCACGTATCTACATTTTGCAGCTATTAATCCAAATGGGTACATATCTTATACAATAATAAACTGGATTTTTAAAACTTTTAGTTTATTAGTTATATATGCATCTGTAAGCCAAAAGTTGTCATCGACATAGATACATTGTTATCTTATTGCTTCAATTGCCAAAATAATAATATAAAAGCTATTTAACTAAGTTCATTAAACATCTACTTATGTTAAAAATAAAACATTAGGAGATAATTCACTTCTCATCACCAGTGGTTATTTGCTTTGACTTGAGAGTGGCAGAAGGCACACACTATGAAATAAAAATTGAGTCTCTTTAGTGAGTAAAGGCATACACACATTAGCATACTCAATTCTTTGTCTCTACAAGGCACAAGTATTTATCTTAATACAATCTATTAGTATGAAATAGTATCTTCATACTACTTTAATGTGTTACAGAGAGTTGTTTTTAGATTTTAAGGATATCCATAATCAGTGAACAGTTAAAACATCATTTTTCTTGGGTTCTTAAGATATATCACCAAGTATGCAAAGAGCTACATATACAAAAATCAATAAATGCAACACTTAGATGATGAATGTTTACAATTTATTCTTTCAGTGCTACTGTGTTAAAATAAAAACAACACCTAGAAAAGAAAAGTGAGGCTACAAAGTGAATACCTGCCGCCAACGAAATAGTTTCCTTGCAGTTAAATTCCATAACTTTCCCACTGCTAACATTTTACATTATTACACACAAATTGTAGAGTTAGTATAACTCAGACACCTCATTCAAAATGAAAAAAAAACACATAATTTGGGAAAAAGTTGGAATAAATTTTATTACACAGTTTGAGTAAATCATTTGTGCATTTAACAAAAGCAAACCATAAATTGAAACAAGTGCAGTTCGGTTATCTGTATCTCTGCTTTGGAAAACTTTTTTTATGGATGAAATATCTGAAAGTTAAATCACTCAGTATCACGATATTTTATGTAGAACAGCTGCAGAAAGCTTCACATGTTTTTTAAAGGTAAAACAGCATCATGTGCATTTTCAAAATGACATGAAATTTTTATTATGTATGAGTACTTTTTAAAGCCTCTTAAATTAATCCTTTTCTGCACTGGAAAAACTGTCATACAATGAAAATAATGAAAATAATTCAATTTCTTTTCTGTTGATGATATAGTTTCTTATGACAACAAGGTAGTCACAAATCATATCCCTTGACACTACTTAAAAAGCAGTTTAGCCGGGCGTGGTGGGCAAGCTTGTAATCCCTGCACTTGGGAGGCGGAGACAGGAGGATCCAGGTGGAACCAGGAGGATCTCGCAGGTTCGAAGCCAGTTCTGCTGGCTTAAGAGACCCTGATTCCAAATTAAAATATAAAATAGGTCTGGAAGTGTAGCCCTAAGGTAGAAGGGCTTCCAGGAACCCCAGTACCACACAAAAAAGTACAGTTTGCATGTATACTATTTATTTTCAATTAAAATTTGTATAAAAAATAAAAATTAAATAAATATTGAAAGTAAAAAAAAGAATTCTTTATTTTTACAATTTTAAAAATATGTAATATATATGTTTTTCAATTTTGAAAATAATTACATGCACTATCTTTCTACTCCTTTATTTTCAGTGAAAAAAATACAATGCTTACTTTGAAATGTAAGGCTTATGCATTTTTTTTTGAAGTTGTGTGTACTCTTTACTAAAGCACACATTAATGTTTTATAGTGGAGTCCAGCAGAAATTAAGAGGTCATAATTTAAGACTGCTCAAGGTCACACAGTGCACTGATATCTTTACATAAAGACCATAGACCCTGGGTAAAGTAGTTTATTTTTATAGACTGCCATTCTTCCCCTATCCCTAGTTAATTCACAATTTGTTTGTTTTCTTATTGATACTAGGACTGTAACCAGGGGCATTGTATCTCTTAAATACACCTTTTTTTAATTAAATTTCAAAACAAGGTCTTGCTAATTTGTTGAGGACCTTGCTAAGTTACTGAGGCTGGCCTTGAACTCGTAATGTACCTGTCTCAGCTTCCCAAAAACTGGGATTAGAGGTGTGCACCACTGTGAAATATAATTTTTTTTTTACTTATTACCTACAGAAAAAATAAAATAAATGTTGTAAAGTCAGAATTTTTAAGTGGAATCTCAGAAGTGATACATGTAATAGTGTTTTATGCAACTCATTAGTAAGTCTAATGATTAAATATAAGAAAAATCCATAATTCCTAATTTTATTGGTGCACTGTAGTCATACATCTTAATGGAGTAGAAAATGGTAGATGCATACATGCACACAGCACTCAATTAGCCAAATCCTACAATATCCCTCCCAGTTTATACCTTTTAACCAATATTTTCTCTCATTTCTTCATCTCTGCCCAACCCCTATAAACCAGTATTCTAATCTCCACTCCTATGAGTTTGACTTTTTAAAATTTCACATATTAGTGGGGTTGTATAGCTTTTGTCTTTCTGTATCTGACTTTAACTTAGTGTAACGTTCTTCCAGTCCATTCATGTCATTGTACATGGCAGGATTTTTTTTTAATGAATGAATCACTGTTTGTAACACGTGCTTGGAATGACATGTATGATGGAAAGGTATATAATTAAGTATAATATATTAACATATTTAATTTAATATATTAAATATAAAATATTAACATACAATATATGAATATATAACATAACAATATATAATATATTAAATGTGCATTTATATATTATATTTTTTCTTGCAAAATGTATGTTGTGTGTATATCCTTCTTCATTATAGATCTGTTGTATTTCTTCATGATTCAGTCTATATATTTTAGATGATGCTAAAAATGTGCCCATTTCCTCAAGGTTATACAATTTATAGCACATAATTATTCCTGGTATTATCTTCTGATACATTTTTTAACATTTTTATTGGGAATTACAGCCATACATCTTAAAAGAGTACAAGATGGTAGAGGTATACATGTACACATCACTCATTTAGCCCTTCCCCAATTCCTACCCAAATCCCTTTCCCCTCCTTCCTTCTCATGTTTGGCTTAATGATTGACTTGATATGTTTATGAAGGTACATTAGGGAATTTCCCTCTTCCCCTTCTTATCCCAGTCTTTTAGTTTGCCTTATTTTCTCATCTGTATTTTCTCCTTCTTTTTCTATATTTCCCTTATGGCCCTTTTTCTCCCTAGATTCTGCATATTAGAAAGAGTATCCAATTTCTTACTTTTTGTGACTGAATAATCTCACTTAGTAAATTGTTCTCCAATTTCATCCATTTTTCTGCAAAGGACATAATTTTGTTCTTCTTTATAGCTAAGTAAAATTCTATTGTGTACATATACCCTAGTTTTGAAATCCATTCATCTGTGGCATCTATTGATGGACATCTTGGCTGGTTTCATAGTTCGGTAATTTTTGCGAACTATTTCTCGTAGAAGACCATTATGTAGAATACACAGAGAACTAAAGAAACTCAGCACTAAGAAAACAAATAACTCAGTCAAAAATGGGCAAGTGAACTAAATAGACACCTCACAAAAGAAGAAATTCAAATGGCCAATAAATGTATAAAAAATATGTTCAATATTATTAGCAATCAGAAAGATGCAAGTCACAACCACTCTGGGATTTAATCTAACTCCATCTAGAATGTCAGTTATTAAAAAAACAAACAACAAATACTGACAATGTGGAGAAATGGGAACTCTAATACATTGTTGGCGGGACTGAAAATCAGTGTAACCATTTTTGGAAAAAGTATGGAGGATCATCAGAAAAACAGGAATAAACATACCAAATTACAAAAGTAATGTATATGCATCTATGTTCATAGCTGCGCAATTCACAATTGACATTTTCTTTTTATGAAATAGCTATTTATTTATTTATGCTCAAATCTATTTTTTCTTCTTTCTAACTTTCAGAACTAACAAAGATCTTTTCATTTCTACTTTGCTTCATTGGTTATTCAAGAAGGTACTGGTTAATTTCTACTGATTTCTGAGTTTTCCATTCTTATTTTATTTTATTTTATTTTATTTATTTATTTTGCGGTACAGGGGATGGAACCCAGGGTCATTCTACCTCTGAGCAACACTTCAGGCCCTATTTTTTATTCTTGATTTTGAAACAGGGTCTCACTGTGTTGCAAAGGGCCTCACTAAGTAGCTGAAGCTGCCTTCGAACCTGTGCAATCCTCCTGTCTCAGCCTCCATTTTTACTCTTAATGGCTAATTAATGTCCTAAGGTTAAAAATGATACTGGGCATAATTTTAATCCTCTTACATTTATTAAGGTTTGTTTTGTTGTTTAAAATATGATGTATCCTGATGTATGTTTCACATATTCTTAAGAAGAATATATATTCTGTTACTATTATTGGGATGTCTGGTACATGGTCTTGTACATGTGTTAGGTCCACTTTGTTTGGGGTATTATTCAACTCCACTCATTTTCTATGGATTTTCTCTCAAGATAATCAACACTTTGTTGAAATAGAGATTTTTGAAGGTCTCTACTATTATGATATTGATATTTCTCCCTAAATATGTGTTAATAGTTTCTTTAAATAAGTAGAACAGGATTGTTTTCAGGTCTGTAGCTGGGACTACAGCTAGTGAGTCTGGCTGTTGGATGATTTTATGCCTAGAACCCAAAACATCTCTCTGGGTCTTTTTCTGTATTGAAATTGGGCAGCCTTTCACCTGGATTTCAAAGACAATTTTTGTCTATGGAGGGCTGGAAAATTACTGTTTTTGGGGGATAGAATGAAGGAACTTATATTTTGTCATATTATTGTCATTCCATAATCTATATCTGTAATTTTCAGTTAGTCAGTTTTTTGAGAATGTCCAAAAATATTTGCATTTCCATAATGAATAATTAAGTGATACTACCTCATTCATTAAACTATTTGGCCATGTACTAGGGAAGATGTAGTACAATGCTAGTGTCAAGGTTGGTATAATCTTTTCGTAAAAGTATATAATTTAAGTGTCTTGATATTCTAGAAAATCCAGTAAGCTATTTTCAATACCTGGTGCTAAGATATGAATCACCATCCCATATGTATGTAATAGAAATTTATTATCATATAAAATAATCTTCACAAATTGTCTATGATTTTATTGCCTTTCCTCTTTCATTCTTAGGTTTTAGAAAAATAGTAAAATAGAAAAATAGTCTATTGATCAGTCAATTATTCTATACTTAAGTTTGTGAACCTGTAATTTATATTCCCAATCTGCTTCTATTCCCAAGCAGCTGGACTTTTCTGACAATTTCTGAGAATGTCTGTCATTCCAAATCCTCCCTTCTGTAGGCATTGTACGTTAGAAGTTTCAGGAAGGGTATAACATATCAAGAATCCTCTCTGCAACTTGCCAAACCCTGCACAAGTTTGATGAAGGTTGGTACCACTCTCTGTAACAAAGATCTCAAAGTTTCCCTATCCTGGCCATCACAGGAGGACTGTCATTTCTTTTATCTTTTCTCATTGTCCCTGGCTTATAAGATTCCATCTACTCCAGCAAAACTATTCCTACATACACTTCCTGTGATCTTGAGAATTTGTGTAGGTTCACAGTGTATGATTAACATAGAATATAAATGGAACTGCATAACTTTAAATCTTGATTTGATAGATATTTTTTCTAAAATTAATGGTCTACTTTTCAAAGCAGCTAAGCTAAAGATGTTAAGATACAAAGTCTCTCTAGGGTTCACAAGGAATCATAGGCATCTATGATAATTGCCTTAATGTTGACATGGGAAGATTTTAAAAGCAAATTCTTTGTAACATGAAAATTACTACTTGTAAGTACTAATTGTTTTGTCATGATTATGAAATCTGCAAGTAATGCACTAAAAATTGCTAGGTTATGCTATGCAATGTATGTGTCAATTATCATGAAAGCATTTGATTATATTCATTCATATTAATGGTGCTGTCTTCGTTTATAGGTTTGTAAACATTTTAGACTCTATTACCTATGAACATTATTTCATTCTGTTGACAGAACACATTATATTTTGTTTTATGGTCGATGTATAGTGCAGCAAAGAAAAGAGTGGCAAAATATATGTAATCAAAATACTTGGAAGGCGAATTGTAAATTTATATTGTGCACTGGCTGCAATATTCTAAGCTTTTGAATTTTTCTTGGTTGCTGGTATTATTTTATAATGATAAGTCAATTCTGGAATGCTCAAATTAATAATCTCTTTGATTTAGAATGTCAGAACATACTTAAGAGAGTATTTATGTAATTTGTTCACACAGCAAAAGTTAATAATCTGGTCAGATAATGTATACATCCTTGATTGTTTGATGATGTTTTAATATTCATTATTTAATAAATAGTTACATTTTGAAAGTTTTATTGTTTGTATATCAATAAATGTCTTCTTGATTTAGGTAAAACCTATTTTTTCAGATTTAAAATATTAGAAATAAAAGTGTACTAAATATATTGTAAATCAATGGCTTACGTTAAAGGGATAACACTAAAAATAAATATATTAAAACATAAATTATTTCAAACTTTTAAATGAATTTTTTGTGATTTTGTCTATAACAGAATGTTCCACATGGACCCCTTTTCTGTGATATAGCTGAATACAATTTGGTTTATTTCCATGGGAGAGAATGTCTCTAAGTCCTCACGCACATCACACATGCCTCCCCACTATGTACAGACTTGTAGTCTACTCATAGACATTTAAAAACCTAAATACAATATTTCAGTTTCATTTATTTTTACATTCAAACACTTTCCCGCCCATGCTCAGGGGAAGGGCTGAGTGATGTGTGCATGTATGCCACTGCCATCTTGTACGCCATTAAGATAAAATTATGACTTAAGATGACTACAAGACACCAATAAAAAAACTAAAAACAGTATAATAAAAAGGTCTTGCAATTTTTTGTAATTTGATGTCAGTAGTGCTGAGACTTAAATAACATTGATGCTTTTGTGTCAACCTGGATTTTCTTGAAATGTACCTTGGAAATCAATTCCTTCCTCACAGTGTTCTGCAAAAGCTAAAGAAAAAATAATAAACTGGGCATGGTGGTGCATTACTGTAATTTCAGAACTTGGGATACTGAGACCGGAGGTGCACATGTTTGAGGCCAGCCTCCAGCAACTTAGGAAGACACTGTTTCAAAATTTAAAAAATAAAATAGGACTGGAGGTACAGTTCAAAGGTACAATGCCCCTATTTTCAATCCCCAGTAGCAATAAATAAATAAATACCTAAATACATAAAATGCCTAATATAACACTTAATATAGCTCTTTAGAGCTCAGATTCCACATCACAATCACAATCCAGTCATGAGTACATCCCCTCTCTTCCTCTTCCTTTTCTCACCATCTCATGATTTAAAAAAGACTTGGATGAAGAGAAATAGTAAATTAAGTGTTGAAATTATTAAAAATGGATATTAGGGAATCCTTACTTGGAAAGAAAACATATACCTTTCTTTTTTAAATTATTGCTGCATTAAATATTTATGCATTATAGTTACATTCAAACAATATATTAATATATGAACATGGCATTATTTGGTGTGTTACCTCCCTGATATCTACTCATTCCCCAAATTTTGTTTTACTATTCTATTGATATCTCTCTGTGATTTTTTCATAAGAATCTTTTTATTTCATTTTTCTTTCTAGCTTTTCACATGAGAAAATACATATGACTCTTAATTTTCCTTCTTTTTCTTTTTTTTTATTTTTTTTTTTTGCGGGTCTGGGGATGGAACTCAGGAGCATTTGACCTACACCACCTGCCCTATTTTTTATTCTTTATTTTGAAACCGGGTCTCACTGAGTTGCGAATGGCCTCACTAAGTAGCTGAGGTTGCCACGAACCGCAATCCTCCAGGTCTCAGCCTCCCGAATGCTGGGATTACAAGTGTGTGCCACCACTCCCAGCATGACTCTTAATTTTCTGAGTTTCAATTATCTCACTTAACGTTATGTTAATAATGTAGTGATAGATGCATATCCATTTTAGAGCAGCACGATTCACAATATTCAAGTTATGAAACCAACCTAGCTGTCCATCAAAAGTTGAATGACTGTTGGGGGCTGGGATGTAGCTCAATGGCAAAGCACCTGCTTTGCAGGTGTGGCGCTCTGGGTTCAATCCTGGTTCCAAAAAGTCAAAAAAAAAAAAAAAAGAACCCTTTAAAAGATGAATAAATGGTGAAAAAATGTGATATATTCACCCAATGGAGTTTTACAAAGCCATAGAGAACAAATAAAAATACAGGTGCAATGTTTGAATATTTTACTATAGGGTTAAGATTATCATTTACAATGAAAAATAAATATGAAAATTACTATTTATATGGATTGCAAATGTATCTCTTATAATAGAACTTTTCACTCAGTCCTGGATATTAGAAATCTGAATTCAAGTAATGACCAGGGAATGCTTGCTCAGACACTGCCCTCCCTCCCTCGCCCCCTTCTAGCTCTTGTTGGTGATCTCAATGCTTGGCACTTCTTGGCTTCTATCAGCACCTCTCTCATCCTTGCATCTGACATCATATGATCTATCTCTGTCTTCATATCATCTCCTTACACACACACCAGTCACATTGGCCCACCTTAGTGACCACGCCTTGATATAATTATGTCTGTAAAGGTCCTGTTTCCAACTAGGAACACATTCAAAAGTACCAGAGATTATGTCTGCAGGATGCATTTTAGGGAGAGATAATTCAACAGACTGGAAACGATAATCAGTTTAGTCTAAGATTTAAACGTTTTGTAGTGAGCATCTGTATTTCTACTTACAAATATCTATTTTCTGAGATCACTGACAACCTTAGTAGTAGAATCATCAACTTTCTGGAGTCATTCCCTGACCCAAGAGTCTAATTTTTCTAGCCTGATTCTACAGCACTACACACTTTAATTAGCATTATGGGTCCAATCAGAGTTAAAGGTGAGAACAGGCAGGAAGTCTTGCTACTGAGTTTTTTTTTTTTTTTTAATTTAACATATGGCTCAAGGTTGTAGAAATATGCCGCTGGAAATCAGCACCCACCTATGAAAAGTGCCTGGACAATTCAGCATCTCTACATATATTTTCTTTTACTTTTTTGTTGTTGTTTTTTTTCTGTGTGTGTGGGCCTGAGGATGAAATCCAGAGGCATTCTACCTCTGAGCAACACCCCCAGCCCTATTTTTAATTCTTTATTTGAATCAGGGTCTCACTAAATTGCGGAAGGCTTCACTAAGTAGCTGAGGCTGTCTGCAAACCGCGATCCTCCTGTTTCAGCCTCCCAAATGCTGGGATTACAAGCCTGAAACACCACACCAGGCTTTCTGCACATATTTTCAGCAGTGAATAAGAATAGAAAATACTCATTTTTACCAATCTGGGTAATTATTTTTTTTTTGAGGTTTTATTTTTTTTTCCTTTTTTTATTTTATTTTTTTCTTTTAACAATTTTTTATTGAACATAAATAGTATACATTTAAACTATATTTGGTGCCCTCTTCCCCCCGCCCCCGTTTTCCCTACCCCCCTCCCACCAATGGTTGTCCAGGTTAAACATGTCTTATTTATAATTTTACACATGTTCAGGTGTAGACCCTCATTAATCAAGATCGGCCTTCCTCCTCTCCTATCTTACCATTCAAACTTAGCTAGTATTTCCCCTCCAATATCTGGAGTCCCACTGGTATCCTTTGTGTTTCCTAGTTTGGGCATATTAGAGGAAACATATGTATCTTCTCCTTCTGTGCTTGGCTGATCTCACTTAACATAATGTTCTCCAGGGCTTTCCATCTTCTTGCAAATGATATAATTTTGTTCTTCTTTATGGCTGAATAGAATTCCATTGTGTGTATTTCACACAGTTTTGCTATCCATTCATCTGTTGATGGTGATCTGGGATGTGTGCGTTTGTTTCTGTATCTTCTATTCTAATCCACTGGTCAGTATATCTGTTTTTGTGCCAGTACCATGCTGTTTTTACTACTATTGCTCTATAGTATAGTTTGAAGTCTGGGATTGTAATGCCTCCTGCATGTTTCTTATTATCGAGAATTGCTTTGGCTATTCTAGGTCTTTTCTTTCTTCATATGAAGTTCATGATTGATTTTTCTAGGTCTCTGAAGAATGTCACTGGTATTTTAATGGGAATTTCATTGAATCTATAGATCAGTTTTGGCAGAATGGCCATTTTGATGATATTTATTCTGCCTATCCATGAGCACGGGAGATCTTTCCATCTACCAAGGTCTTCTTCAATTTCTTTCTTTAATGTTTCATAGTTTTTGTTGTAGAGGTCTTTTACATCTTGGGTTAGGTTTATTCCTAGGTATTTTATTGGTTTTGAGGTTATAGTGAATGGAATTGTTGTTTTTGTTTCTTTCATTGTGGATTCGTTGTTGGCATAAAGAAAAGCCACTCATTTCTTTAGGTTGATTTTGTAACCTGCGACTTTGCTGAATTTGTCAATCAGCTCCAGAAGTCTTTTGGTTGAGTTCTTTGGGTCTTCCAGATAAAGGATCATGTCATCTGCAAATAAGGATAATTTTAATTTCTCTCTTCCTATGTGAATTCCTTTGATTTCCTTCTCTTGTCTGATTGCTGCAGCAAGAGTCTCAAGGACTATATTGAAAAGGAGTGGTGATAGTGGGCATCCTTGTCTTGTTCCTGACTGTAGCTGAAATTCTTGCAGTTTTTCCCCATTCAATATAATGTTGGCTTTGTGTTTGCAGTATATTGCCTTAATGATGTTGAAGTACTTTCCTTCTATCCCAATTTTTTGCAGTGTTTTTTACATAAATGGGTGTTGGATTTTGTGGAATGCTTTTTCAGCATCTATTGCTATGATGATGTGGTTTTTGTTCTTGGTTCTATTTATGTGGTGAATAACATGTATTGATTTGCGTATGTTGAACCAGCCTTGTTTTTCTGGGACGAAACCAACTTGGTCGTGATGTATTATTCTCTTGATATAGTTTTGAATGCGTATAGCTAGTATTTTGTTTAGAATTTTTGCATCTATCTTCATTAAGGATATTGGTCTGTAGTTTTCCTTTCTTGAGGTGTCTTTGTTTGGTTTGGGGATTAATGTGATACTGGCCTCATAGAAGGAATTTGGAAGAGTTCCATCTCTTTCAATTTCCCGGAATATGTTTTGAAGTATTGGTATTAGTTGTTCCCTGAAGGTTTTGTAGAATTCAGCTGGGAACCCATCTGGGCCTGGGCTTTTCTTTGGTGGAAGAATTTTTATTGCCATTTCTATTTCTTTGGTTGTTATTGGTTGGTTTAGGCTTGCTATGTCCTCTTGGCTGAGTGTAGGAAGGTTAACTGTGCTTAGAAATCTGTCAATTTCTTCCAGGTTTTCAAGTCTATTGGAGTATAAATTTTTAAAGTAGTTTCTGATAATATTTTGAATTTCTTCACTATCTGTGGTGATATCTGCTTTTTCATTTCTAATTTTGATAATGTGAGTTGATTCTCTTTTTCTTTTGGTTAGGTTGGCCAGGGGTTTATCAATTCTATTAATCTTTTCAAAGAACCAACTTTTTGTTTTATTGATTCTTTGAATTGTTTTTTTGTTCTCTATTTCATTTATTTCTGCTCTAATTTTGATGATTTCTCGCCTTCTGCTGGCTTTGGGAATAGACTGTTGCAGAATTTCTAGATCCTTGAGTTGTGTCATTAGGTTCTTTACTTGGTGGTTCTCCGTCCTTTTTATGTGGGCACTCAATGCAATAAACTTTCCTCTTAGTACTGCCTTCATGGTGTCCCATAGATTTTGGTAGGTTGTGTCTCTGTTTTCGTTTGTTTCCATAAATTTCTTTATTTCTTCCCTAATTTCTGCTCTTACCCATTCGTCATTCAATAGTGTATCATTCATTCTCCATGAATTTGAATACTTTCTTTCGAGTTTCCTGTTGTTGATTTCTACTTTTATTCCGTTGTGGTCTGAAAAGATGCATGGAATTATATTACATTTTTTGAATTTGCTGGTATTTTCTTTGTGTCCCAGGATGTGATCTATTTTGGAGAAGGTTCCATGGGCTGCTGAGAAGAAAGTGTATTCTGTAGTTCCTGGTTGAAATACTCTGAAAATGTCTATTAGGTCCATTTGGTTTATGGTTTCCTTTAGTTCTAAAGCGTCTTTACTCATCTTTTGCCTTGAAGATCAATCCAGTGGTGTGAGAGGCGTATTAAAGTCTCCCAGAATTATTGTATTTGGGTGTACTTGGGATCTTATGTCCAGAAGGGTTTGTTTTACAAATGTGGTTGCACACATATTTGGGGCATAAATATTCACTACCATTATATCTTCTTGGTGTATTGTTCCTTTTAATAAAAGGAAGTGCCCTGATTTGTCTCTTTTGATGTTTTTTAGTTTAAAGTCTGTTTTGTTGGATATCGGGGTTGCAACCCCTGCTCTTTTTTGGTCACTGGTGGCAAGGTATATCTTTTTCCATCCTTTCACCTTCAGCCTGTGAATGTCTTTGGCTGTGAGGTGAGTTTCTTGCAGACAGCATATATTTGGATTATGTTTCCTAATCCACATTGCCAGTCTATGTCTTTTGATTGGTGAGTTAAGTCCTTTGACATTAAGAGATATTATTGAAATATGATTTTTGTTTTCTGCCATTTTGCGTTCTGTCTACTCTTGAGTGGTGTGATCTTTCTTCTTTACTTAAATGGCCCATTTATTAACTTCCTCTCCTCTCTGATTCTGAAGTCTGCTTCCTTTTTCTTCCTTATGGTTTATTTCTTTAAGAATTTTCTCAAGTGTTGGCTTTGAATTCATGAATTTTTTGAGATTCTGTTTATCCTGAAAGACTTTGGTTTCCCCATTGATCTTGAATAGTAGTTTTTCTGGATAGATGAGCCTTAGTTGGAAGTTATTTTCTTCCAGGGTCTGAATCACGTCGTACCAGTCTCTCCTAGCATTCATGACCTGGGTTGTATAGTCTGGGGTGATTCTTATTGTTTTGCCTCTATATGTCACCCGTCCTTTTGTTCTCATTGCTTTTAAGATTCCTTCCTTAGCCTCTATATTTGTCATTTTGGTTATTATGTGGCATGGAGTGGTCTTTCTTTGGTCTTGTCTCAGTGGAGTTCTGTATGCCTCCTGGACATGAAGGTCAAAGTCTCTTTCCATATTTGGAAAATTCTCTGAGATTATTTCCTTGAAGATATTACAGATGCCCTTGGTCTGTACCTCTATCCCTTCCTCAATGCCTATTATCCGTAAATTAGGACACTTCATATTATCCCATAATTGCTGGACGTTTAGGTTTTGTTGTTGTAAAGATTTCTGTATATCGCTGACTTTGTTTTCGGTTTGGGTTGTGCTGTCTTCTAATATTGATATTCTGTTTTCCATTTCATCTAATCTTCCAGAATTTCTTTCTATTGCTGTTTTCATTTCACTTATTGCCTCTTTCATTTCATTCCAGACCTCTTTCTGATTCTTTTTTAGTGTTTCTAATTCACCTTTAACATCCTCTATACTTGTTTTGAATCCTTTCATCATATTGAACATCAAGATTCTGAACTCCCCTTCTTGCATTTCTAGTAGGTCAGTATTCATGATTTCTGCTGTCTCTTCATAATTCCTGGTTCTCATATTTATAGCGTTCTCTGTCCTGTTTTTCTGATTTTTACCCATTGTTTGTGAGTATTATGCTTAGTCAAATCTTAATATTAGGAGTTTAGGGGTATCAGCAAGTCAGCAGAGCCTTTCCAGTGTTGAGGGTGGGTGATGTGGGAGGAGCTGGGGTGATTGGTAAAGGAGTCGGATTAGGTAGAGGATATGTTTAGGTTGAGAAAGACTTTAAGTATGATAAGGTAATATCTTGCTAGGAATGAGAGAGAGAGTTAACTACTAGGAATCTTGTCATTAGTAGAGTAATTATGGATATAAGAAATACTTTGAGTATTAAACCAGGAGGTATATTATGGGGAAAAGTTTTGGGGGAGAAAAATATGTAGGTTAGTGTGGGAAGGTTTGTAAATAGGGGTGATGGAAGGAGTAGACAAACATAAAAAAAATCCACACAAGATAACAAAACTATTATGTAATCCAAAAAAAAGAAAGGAAAAACCAATCAAAGGAGGAGAATGAAAAAAGGAAGGAAAGAGGAAGAAAGAGGAAAAAAGAACAAGAATAAAATAAAAGGAACTAGCAGCTGTGTGAAATCAAAAAATAAGGCAAACTACCCAATATATATATAAAAAAAACAAGTTAAAGTAAAAGAAGTGTGGGTTAAGAGAAAAACAATAAAACAGCAATAACCATACCAAAACAAAAGCACTGTAAAAGCAAAATAAAACAAAACATCCACATTAAAAGTAAAACAAACAGTCCTACTTATTTATGCATATGGGGTCAGGTCCATATAATATGTGCGTATCTGATTGCTTTGGTAGCTTTCAGAATATAATCCAATGTCTCTTAGTTTTCTTTGTACTCTATTTTTATCTTCTTAGGTCACTCTGGGTGTTTGGACACCTTTCTCTCCTTTAACTGCTTTAGGTTTATGTGTCCGGATGTCTGGTTTCACTGTTATTTGATTCTGTACAATTCACAGGTTCTGTGAAATTCCAACCTGTGGTCAGCACCTCTGCAATCACCACCCTAGACTCCGCCTGTGCTTCCCTACAGCAGGGGTGGAGGATGACCAAAGTATAATTGGAACCTCCCCCTGAGGTCCTGTGCAGATATTGCGGCCCGATGGATTTTCCTGTGTCTCTGGAAATTCCAGCTGGGCTAGCCGGTGTGGTCCCAAGATGTACCCTGGGCAAATGGATGCCGGTTCCTGAATGCCCACACTTACTGCCAGAGCTCTGCCTATTCCGAGAGTGCAGGCTGGGTGCGCTGCTATTACTGGACTCAGTTGTGAGTGGATGCAGCTGCCTATTGCTGCATGTATGCTCATCCAAGGTGTATTGAGCTGTGTTCTTGCTTAGAACTAAGCGTCTGGCTATCAGGCGGGTGGGAACACCCAGCGGTGGGCCAGGGGTGCAGGATAGGTGCTCACAGGTCCAGGTGCACAGGCAGTGTGTGGTGTCCAGCAATGGTCTCTGCCTCCCGCGGGACATAGAAGCTGGGGGTGCCCCAAGGAGATTTCCCGGGCACACAGGGCTTTCACAGCCTGAAAGGCAGGCTCTGGCAAGGTGGCGGGGGCTAGATACACAGGCAGGCTCCGATTTAGGGGTGACAGTGGCACAGGCACTGACTACTAGCAGGGGACCAGGGCGCAGACAAGGTGCGTGAGGAGAGTGCTGGGTTCTGAGGCTTGGGCCAGTGCTGGGGGGTTGGGGCTGCGGCGCACGCTAGGACCCGTACTTTCCCTGGGCGGACTCAGGTACCTGGCGTCCTTGGTTCAGGCTTCCGTGGAGGTCTCTGTGCTGTTGTGATCCAGTCGCTGGTGACACACAGAATTCTGACATGGGTGATGCTCGATGCTTAAGATGAGGTCCTAAGTCCATTTTCAGTTCCGGAGTATCTTGCTGCGGTAATATCAGGCAGGCAGCCGTGCAAGCAGCCCCGCCGATCAGCGTTCCAATTGTATCTGCAGCAGGTCCGGTGTCCGATCTTTGTTATTCTTCTTCTTCTTCAAGTTCAGGGTTCCGCCGAGGTACCTGGATCTGTTTTGGTTCCTGGTATGTATTTATTTTGTTGATTAAGACACTGCTTTCTAAGTATTTGAACTTTATTTGCTTCAGCTACTGAGAAGTGCTGTGTCCCTCAGTCACCATTTTGAAAAAAAAAAAAAAAACTCTGGGTAATTATTTATGTTAATGTCCTAAATAAAAATATCCCATGGTCTATTTATTAATCATACCATGTTCACCAGTCAGAGAATAATTGCAGTGTCTCTGCCTATGTGTCTTTACCAACATTTTTTTCATCAATAAGCCAAAATTTTTGACCCATCAATTTTTCAAGTGAAAGGTCCTGAAGCCATGCTTTATGTTTAGTACTTGGAAGGCTGAGACAGGGACATCTCAGCTACCAGGGCAGCCTCAGCAACTTAGTGAGACTCTCCAGAATTTAAGAAGCTGGGCCTGATGGTGCAAACTTATAACTCCAGTACTTGGAGGCTGAGACAGAAAGATTACAGGTTCTTGGTCAGCCTCAGCTACATATTGAGGCCCTCTGCAACTTGGTGAGGCCCTATTTCAAAGTAAAGAATGAAAAATAGTGCTGGGGGTATAGCTTGAAGGTACATTGCCCCTGAATGCAATTTCCAGGACAAACAAAACAAAACAAAACAAAACACTAAGGAGACAATATTTCAAAATTAAAAAAACAAACAAATAAAGCTGGCAGTATAGCTTTGAGGAAGAAGTCCCCTGAATTAAATCCCCAATACAAATAAAAGGAATTAAGTTTTCTATGTAGAAAAAATGTTACTGGTACTCCCAGTACTCAGGAGGCTGAGACAGAAGGATCACACATTCAAGGACATCCTCAACCACTTGTAAGATCCATTTTCAAAATAATAAATAATATACAGCTGAAAGCGTATCTCAGAGGTAGAACACCACTTGATTCAATCCCTAGTACAAAGAAAAATTAACTTTAAAGAAGGACTTAAAAATTCCTGTGTAGAATCAGTGATATCTTACTGGGAAACATACTAACCTTAAGACAATCTTTTGTAATGGTTTCAGTCAAACCAAAGGTAATAATGTTGATTTTTTTTTTTTTTTTTTTTTTTTTTGCGGGTCTGGGGATGGAACCCAGGGGCATTTGACCCCGGAGGTACACACCCTGTGCTATTTTTTTATTCTTTATTTTGAAACAAGGTCTTACAGAGTTGCAAAGGGCCTCAAAAAGTAGCTGAGGGTGTCTGCAAACTGCAGTCCTCCAGTATCAGCCTCCCAAATGCTGGGATTACATTTAGCTTATCTGCTAAAGGTAGTCATCTTCCCCTTCTAACTCCTTTGATCTGCTCTTGTTCTCAGCCCTGAGGTCCTTTATATCCCACATGATTCCATTTTCTCTTGTATATGTAACTAGTTTAATCATAGAAATTAAAGTAAATTAATTCATTTCCTAGGAAGTAAGCTTGGAAATATGAGTTTATGTTGGAAGTAAAATAGTAGTCACCAAAGAAAGGGGAGGCTAAGGGATGATACAGAAGATGACTAAATAGGCACAATGTTATATAGTAATGGAGGAACATAATTAACAAAATGCATTAATACACCTCAGAATAGAAGACAGAATTTTGAACATACTCATCAATAAAATGATAAAATTTTAGGGTATTAGACATGTTAATTACCCCGAGTTGATCATTGCCAATATACACATACATAAAAACATCACAATCCATCTCATAGCTATCTATTAATATTAAGAATTAATACAAATTAAATAAAAATATAAACTAAAATTAATGCTAAAAGGTAGCCTAACCTTTGGGCTACATTTGTAGCTGAATTTCATTGTTTTGTTCTGGTTGCCAAGATTTCTGTACTACTGCGTGTGCGAGAAGCCAGTATACATGTAGCACTACGATATGATAAAAGGTTATTTTGGTGAGGTGTTTTAATTACTGTGCCTGCATCTCCAGATTGACAACACAACAATTTAGCAAGAGTATTTCATCATCTTGAAGAGAAGATTGAGATACACAGACCACACAGGTATCATCTTATCTCCAGTAGCATAACCAGACCCAAATATTGCCTGATCAGTACGTCGATGGTAATCTGGAGAAGGATCGCTAGAAAGGAGAAGTAAAACATCCCTAATATTGTGAAGAATTTCTCTAAGAATTTATTAACAACACGGAATAATGTACGAAACTTGGAGAATAATAAAAACAAAAAAAAAGAAAACATATGGAGATTCAGGACAAAAATGTTTGAAAAGATTAAAACCAATTTGAATACTCCCTTTAAACCTAAGAAAAATTATATTTATTCAGGGAGAGAAAACTACAAAGACCTTCAAATATGAATGCATGAAGTAATTGACCTGAAGTTATCAATTAATGTAAAAATCCTCAAAGTTTTTAGTTTATTGCATGATCAGTAGTAATTTATGATACACGACATGTTGGCTTGCACTCTTTTTGGAGAGTAACATTTCACAAAATGTGTACTACATAATATTTCTAACAATTGTATAAAAATGAATTTGCTAAGTGCTCGGCTAAATATTTAAAGAGCTTATGTAGGGAAAGGCCTTGTAAGTGTTCTGGACTTCATGTTGACCCTCCTAAATGAGTGATATGCTATGAAATGTTCCCCAAACTGAACCAATATTAATTCATTAGTAGACAGCTTCAAGTTCGAGCACTACATTTTAAAAAAACTCAATGTACATTATTCACAAGATGATTTTGGAGAATAGAGAAAGATAAACAAAATCACATTAGATGAAAAAAATTGTTAGTGTATTCAAAACCTAATAGGAAAAAAAACTAATAGGATTATTATTATTATTATTATTATTATTATTATTATTAATTATTTTGGTGGTACTGGGGTTCCTGGAAACCCTTCTACCTTGAGGCTACACTCCCAGACCCATTTTTATACATTTTTTATTTGGAAACAGGGTCTCTTAAGCCAGCGTACACAGCTGGTTTCAAACCTGTGTGATCCTCATGTCTCTGCCTCCCAAGTGTGGGGATTAAAAGCTTGCGCCACCACGCCCAGCAGGATTATGTTTTTTTAAAACTAATATATTACAAATGCTGGTGAGGATGTGTAGAAGTGAAAATTCTAATATATTTTTAGTGAGATTGCAAATTATGCAACCACTTTGGAAAACAGTATGGAGGATCCTAATAAGAATGAGAACGAACCTACCATATGATCCAGCAATCTGACTCCTGGGTATCTACCCAAAAAGAAATGGAAACAAAACTACCATGCTAATGCTTGCTTGTATATGTTCATATCTGCAGAATTCACCATTGTTTAACTATGGAACCAGCCAAGATGTCCATCAACAGATGAATGAATTACAAAACCATGACATATGTACACAATGGAATTTTACTCTGTCATAAAGAAGAACAAAATTACGTCATATGCAGGGAAATGGATGGAACTGGAGAACATTATGCTAAGTGAGATTAGTCAGTCACAAAAGATAAAAACTCTGATGCTGTCCCTAATATGCAGAATCTAGGGAAAAAAATGGGTCATAGGAAGAGCTCTTGACAAAGAAGAAGAAACCAGAAAGGAACAAATAAGGTGACCTATCTGAGGGTGATGGGAAAAGGAGATAAATTCTTTAATGTACATGATGTACATGCACAAACATATCAAAGTTAATCAGTAAGTCAAATATGAAGAGGGAGGGGAGGGAATGGATAGGAATTGGGGAAGGACTGAATGAGTGATGTGTGCATGTGTGTCTTTACCATCTTGTATTCCATTAAGATGTATGACTACAATGCACCAATAAAAAATGTAAAAAGAAACACATTATTGTACACATGCATATGTGCAAACATGCACACATATATTTATATATAATAACATTTCTTGCATCTTAATCATTACTATGGCATAAATATGTCCAGTTTCTGTGACAAAAAATTTGTGCAATTGTTAATTGCAAAAAAAAAAAAATCGGAAAAGAATGGGACATATCTATGGAACCGAGGAAGAACAGATAAATATTCACTATGTGGGAGCAAACATTAGCAGATTTTTACTTTAATTGGTGAAAGAACTATCACTGTAGCCAATAGTAACCTTTACCAGGATCTACAACAACTACTAAGATGGAGAGTGAGTCCCAACACAAAAGCCACTCTTTGACTGAATAAAGCAATCTTGCTAATAATTGGGTAGATAATAACATTATAGTGATAATCACCCATGTTCTCAAAAGAGAAGCAGCCTTTCCTAGTGTAACCTACACAGCTCTACACAACTTAATGTTAGCAGTCACTCAAACATATTTCAGCAACTGAATATAAAGTGAGGGATATATCTTTCTTAGGTCGTATTTCTCTAACATTAACACACAATTATTTTAGTAGGCAAAGCCACAGATCATAGTTCTTGAGATTATGCCTTATTGCCAAACTTCAAGATGATGATAATGTTGCTGTCGACCTTCAAACTACAAAATGAATACAAAATTCATAGAAAGAATCTTGATTTATACGTAGGACCCAGGGAAACTCATATATAGTTGCATTTCCTTTATATTTTAAGGTGAAATAACTCTTACTTATATTATTCCTATATACATGTATACAGTCAATATATAGTTTTATTAATATGCAATTTTAGTCTGGGCATGGTGGACCACGCTGGTAATCCCAGCATTTGGGAGGCTGAGTCCAGGAGGATCACAGTTCAGGGCCAGCCTCAGCTATTTAGTGAGACCATCTGTAGCTCACTGAGACCTTGTTTAAAAATAAAGAATAAAAAAATAAGGCTGTGGGTGTAGCTCAGAGGTAGAATGCCCCTGGGTTTCATCCCCAGTACCGCAAAAAAAAAAAAAAGTAATTTTAAAGCTGTACTCCTTCATATGGACTTTTCTCAGTAAAATACTGAATAATAATATATATTTGATATGCTGGTTTTAGTCATGTAAATGAGCACATACACATATTCTAACATATTCAGTGTATTGCCAATTGAGCCCAATTGTCTGTTTTTCTGTTTTCCAAAGAAAGATGTAATTATACATCCAAAATCAAGAATATATGACCAGAGATTTCTGAAAAGGAAAGACCAGACCAAGCCTTTCCAGGTCGTGGAGCCTATAAAATCTCACCATAGCAATATCTTGGGTCCTTAGGACAGATTAAGAGGAAAAGCTATGTCTCCTCATGGAATTAACCATTCTCTGAGGATATTAAGAGAAAACTTAATGTTGCTTCCTTCTGTATTTTTAAATTAAAATTAAACGTTCATCATGAGACCATGATAAATTTTAACAATATCCTACCAGGTAACATAGACATAAAAGAGACCTTTGTTCTGGGTATCTGAGAGTCAGTTTTAAGCCACATTTGGGATGATGAATTGTTACCTTTGACAAGAGAAAATCTTCACGCTCTTTATTTCCGTAGAAATTTTTATTTCAAGTTTTGTGTATGAGTGTTTAAAATTTAATAAGAAGAAAACCAGAATGAAGATCTCAACGATAACACTAGGGAACAAGAAAACGTGCTTCACAATGTCTAAAAGGGGAGCTTTCTACCATGAAGAAGAGTTGAACGCAGCCATTTAGGCAACTTGTTCTGATGAGCTTTTAACAAAAGTACGCAGAGCTCAGGCCCTACGGTATGATTTGAGAGAGGGTTCAATTGAAGCCAGATGAGGTTCTCAGCCATTAAGGTGGTTAATCATCCATCAGTGAGAACTCTTTTCAATGTTTCATATCTGAAAAAATTGAATGGGTTTCCCTCTTCACCAAGTACTGGCTTTTGAGTTCTCCACAGTAATCAAAAAGACAAATCTTTTTCTAACAATAGGTTTCTTATATTCATTACTAACTATATGCTTTTCAGGACAAAAATTGAGACTATTATCAGATTGTTAATGTTCTTAGGGAAAATTGTGACTTGTAGATTTTGTTATCTGTCTTGCACAAAAGAAATTTAAAAACACAATCTTGTCAAATAAGGTATGTAATCTTTAATTTTATTAGTTTCTAGGGCTGCACCTAAGGATAATGTTTTAAAAATGTGTTCTCCTAAAAATGAAGTAACCACTATTTGTCTCAAACTGAATTATAAATTATTAGCTGCTGTCTTTCATAAATAGTTTGGCTTATGGTCTAATTCATCTAAATTATTGTGTTACTTACATTAATAGATGAAAACATCAATTTCAATTGGGTAATGGCTGAATTATATAGGTATCAACCTACAAAATTTGTCTTAGAGTATAAAAGCTCAGAAGTAATGCTATACTTAAATAACAACCAAAACTACTTAATTTTTAATCTAAATTTATTTTAACTGATAAAATAAACATACTTAAAAAGCACAATTCACTAAAAGTATAAGTCTACAACAGACTGTATGTTTTACTTATGATGATAAAATTCAAATGAGAAAAATCATTGCAATTATCTGAAATAAATTTCAGAGAAAACTTAAAGGAAGAAAAGTTTTATCAGAAATTAATAATGGCACTTTCAGCCTCTGTAGTTACTGCTCTGCTTTGGGACCCAGGCTTTGTCTACTGCTGAGCATACATTTTTGTGTATAAGATACTTATTTGTAAAATAAAAACTGAACTACACCTCTATTTCAGGATTATTTTACAAGCATTACTGGAGATGATATAGACAGGGATCTTGGCACTTTCAAGGTTTAGTTAAATCTAGCTGTAATTATTATTATTTTTATTGGTATAACTATTATTATTATCTTTAAAATTAAATTTTATAAAAGAAACATAAGTGTTAGTCTTATTTAGTTAAACCACATACTACTAGGGATTCTTTAATTTCCGATCTGCTTTATAAATGTTAGCTGAGTTCTTATAGTTATTATCATTTTTCTTTAAGAAAAAAATCTCATTCACCAGGACACCTAAGCTTTTCAATAAAGTATTTTCCCAAAAGTACACGTGGATGCTCATCATGGGAGTCTGTGGTTTTCTGGCTTCTTAAGGACCAGAAACATAGTTAACTAAAACAATACTATGAATTGTTTTTTTCATTTCAAAGCCAGTAGAACTCATATATGTCTCTAATTTATTTTGTTAATTTGCTAATTAAAATGAGCTGTGAATTTATGTACAAGTCATTCACTTATACAAAGATTCCTTCTTGTTATTCATTAGAACCTGATTTAAATCTGTAATAAACATAAAATAGATTTAAAATAAAGTGTTAAATTTTTAGAAAAAAAGCCTGTTATGCAATAACAATTTTGAAACATATTCCACTTCACTAATTGTGTTCATATTTCATGGTAATTTTAAGTGATACTAAATATAACTGGGCATTTATATATTTTTCATTCTACACATACCTTATCAAAATTATTTTCTTACCATCTCACATGCCCAAGTATATAATACTGATGGGAGCCTTTTAAAAATTAATCATCTTATCCCTGATTGGCCAACTAGAATAAAATTCACTGGGTAACTTTCAAAGGGCTTTCCATTTTTAATGACTCACAAGAGTCTTATAAATTCAAGGCATGGCTGGATTCAAATGCCTGGGAAAGCAGAAGCATGGGATCTACTGTCCTTATTTTCCTGGGTCTCATGCCCTCCTCCAGGAGGACTGGTGAACTCACCCCCACCGTGTGATGATGTTCTTGTGAACAGGACACTTGCTAGTTCCATATAGTTCCCAAAACTACATTTTTAACTTTGCTTTGTTCAAGTTACAAAGGCAAGAAAAGTTCTATCACACATAGGTTGTTTTGACTGAAATTCCCCAATGCAGGCCAATCCTGAGTCGAGCAGTAATTACCTTGTTATCCCCCAGAACAATGCAGCAGGTTACCCTCCTTAATCTCAAAAACTAGACATAAGATTTCCATTGCTTATCTTAGTACTTCTCTCACAAAAGGATCCTAAAATACTCATGTAAATTAATACAATTTTCTTGAGAAACCCACTGTATATAAAAAGGACAAAAAGATTCCTAGACTCCTTCTTTTATCTTTGACATCTAAAGCTCTAGGAAGTCATCACTCCCAGCCTTGTAACATAAAATGTGGGAAAGGCTCAAATTCAATGGCTTTTCTTAGACACATAGGAGAAGCAAAGTTGTGGCAAACCAGAACTTTGAAAGCTGAGACAGAAAAACCAAGAGAGGTGGAGTAAGATCTGCAGGATTAAAAAGCTGCTACTGAAATCACTAGTGGGTAGAAGTACAGAAATGCTAATTCTTATAAATTAATGGATGTTGGATGAGGTCCAGCTTAAGACAGATAGCGTCTGAGTCTGCAGACTCAGAGGACCCTCACCTTTATTCTCTGGAGCCACATCACATTTCAGTGTAAAGAGCAAAGAGATCCACTCCTGGTTCTGGAAGAGGCCATGAAATATACATGCCGAATGGCCCACAATGGGCTTCTGTTCTGTAGGGGAAATGTTGCGGGTGAAATGTGCGTGGTGTGTGTGTGGGAGAGAAGTAATTCCCCCACCACAACCACACAAATAGACATACAAAAAAACCGTGGATTCTTGTTCTAAGCTAAGAATAAATATTCATCGCTTGGACAGCTGCTGAAGATTTAAAGAAGTTTATTAAAAAGATAGAAATATAGGATATAGTTACAGCCCTGTGCTGGCGTGGAGCACAGGAGGGCAATTCAAATGAAAATGCCACAGAACCCCAGTATGGTGAGTTCTTTTCCTGACTAAGTCTGGAGCAGGTCCTTTGATCCATAGACTAGCCCATATATCTACCCTCATCCTGTTTTTGCTATCTCTCTAGCCTGATTTGGGGCAGGAGGGGGAGCAGTCCTGTCTCCAAACACAGGCCTCTACCTTTTGTTCCATCCCCCAAGATGTGTGAAATTGTTTTAAAAATGTAAAAAAACCTTCTTTTCTGGCTCCAGGATCTGGGATTTCTTCCTACCTCTGGCTCCAGCCTTCTTTTCTTTAAAATTTAAATTACAAGTCTCTTCTTTTTGTTAGCCCTGGCTTTCTTAGTATAAAAGATATATTTTTAAAATTGGACTTCTTTCCCAACACTGATACATTAATACATTTTAAAACCTCTTCCCAATACTAGTACAGGAAAGGACTATGATAGAACTTTATCTGTCCTAGAGGATGGCCTTCCTCTCACCCCATCCCTTCTAAATTCAAGTGTCATCTAAAGGTTACAGAAAAAGAGCTTTGTGAATAGAGAAACACCTGTGTAAGTGACAGCTCAGGAGCATAAACCCCCCTGAAATTCTCACTTTTTATTATTAGATTACTGGGTGATCCCCACCCTTTGCTCTGCACCAACATGGCCCCAGCATAACAGTAGTATCTTATAGCTGAAATATTTGCCTGATACAAGATAAGAGATACTTAGGATGCCCACAGTCAAGAGGAGAGACAAAAATAAAATAAAAATCTCAAGGAATGTGGAGTCTCCACAAGAAGCATTGTCTAAGGACAGACATGAAGGCATCATATATTAGGATGTATTATCTGATTCAACAAGCATGGCCATCAACAAAAATGTAAACTGGCATTCAAAAAGTAAAACGCAAGCCAAACAAAAGCTTCACGGTCTGAACACACTAAATATGAATAAAGAGACGAAGAACCTGACTATTTTTTAATACAGATATTGGACTTCTTAAGCAGGGAACTTTAAAAGCTTTAAAAAGCTAAGATTAATATGCTAAGGGCTCTACAAAGTGCATGAAATGGAAGAGTAGATCTAAACAGGAAGATTACCACTCAAAGGAAGAATCAAAGGGAAATTATAGATATCCAAAATCCTGTAACTGAAATGAATCCCTTTAATAGGCTTATATCAGGTGATTGAACTTAACCAAAGACAGAACCAAAGAGCTTAAAGCTAGGTCAATAGAAACTTCTCAACTTGAAATTTAAAAAGAAATATGAATGTGAACCTATTCACACAAGGGGTTGGGGATGGAGGTGAGGACGGGGGTGGGGGAGAAACAAACAGACAGACAGACAGACAGACACTGATACTGAAAAAGAAAGAATGAAGCAGATGATATATGTGAAATAATAACTTCTGTACACTTTTCAAAATTAATGACAGATAACAAACCACATAATATGTATGTTTGCATAATTTAGAAGAAAACCAGAAATAAAAATAAATATTTTAAAGAGGAAAGAGCATGAATGATAAACGGTGTGCCTAAAGATCTCTATTCTGAAGTATATGGCTGCATAACAGATAAGATTAGGGAACGATTGGAAATGTTCTATTATAGGGCAGTGTATCACATGCGAACTGGTATAGTGTTATTTGAAAATGGACTGAAATTGGTTGAAAAATGCTATTTTTAGGCAAATGGATCAACCTGATGAATATCATGCTAGGCTACATTAGCCAGATGCAGAAAACCAAGGGCTGTATAATTCCTCTTATATGTGGAAGCTATAGAGAAAAAAAGAAAGCAAAGAGACCGCACAAAATTCAGGGAGAGACAAGTGGAGGAGTGGAAGTGGTTTGGGGTAGGGAAGAGAGAAAAGGAGGGGGAGGTGTAGGGAAGGAAACAGGCTAAGTCATGTAATGTGTATGTACGAATTAATTGCTGTGAACCTCATTATCCATGTATAATTTCAATGCAGCAATAAAAGATTTGAATATAAAATAAAATAAAAATTATCTTGGAAATTCTAGAGACATTTCAAAATAATTATTTTAAAGTGTAATTAATATTCTAAAGGAAGAAAAAATGAAATGATATGAAATGGTCTGTGATATCCAGAGAAGACTGAGTGTGGTGAAACACTCCTGTAATCCCAGTACTCAGGAGGCTGAGACAGGAAGATCACTGGTTTGAGGACAGCCTCAGCAACACAATGAGTTTCTCAGCAATTTAACAAGATCCTGCTTCAAACTAAAATGCAATATAATCCTGGAGATATAGCTCAGAGTTAAAATACTTCTGGGTTCAAGTCCTAGTACCAAGACAAAATAAATCTATAGATAGATAGATAGATAGATAGATAGATAGATAGATAGATAGATAGATTAAAATTGCTGTCTTTCTAAGTATGCATTATGCTTAATAATTAATACCATAATGAGATACTTTATGAATGCATTCTGAAGACAGTATAAAAAGCTTTGGGCATAATCATATTGTGATATTTTAATTGAGGCCTAAGTACTTGCAATTTACTTGAAATTTATTTATACTTGTTGTGACAATTAAAAGGCTAGCTTGTTCATTCTTCCTTTTGTCATTCATCATATATTATAGTTCAGTACAAAAGTTATAGCACATCAGTGATAATGCTGGGAGAAAACACGACACCGTGATCAACATTTGGCTCAATTTACTTTATTTACTGGGTTTGTCAACTCAAAACATGTCTAATACAGACATTGAAGTTTATTCCTGTAATCCCAGTACTTGGGAGCCTGAGACAAGAAGAGTGCAGGTTCAAGGACAGTCTCAGTAGCACAGCGAGAGTCCCAGCAATCTAGGGATACCTTATTTCAAAACCAAAAATAAAAAGGGCTGGATATTTGCTCAGAAGTAAAATGCCCTTGTGTTCAGTCCTCACACACACACAAAAGTCTAAATTTGTTCATATGAAAGTGAATTTTTTTTTCGTTTGTTTGTTTGTGTTGGTGGTCCTGGGGGAAACCCTTCTACCTTGGGGATACTCTCCCAGCCCATTTTTATCCTTTTTTATTTGGAAACAGGGTCTCTTAAGCCAGCGCTGCTGGCTTAGAACCAGGGCGTTCCTCCTGTCTCCGCCTCCCAAGCGTGGGGATTACAAGTGTGCGCCACCACGCCTGGCAATATTGTGGTTTTTAACAGCTACATTGTATCCTCTCTCAGAGGTTGTGAATATTAAATAAGATAAAATATATGGAATTTGTCATCTCTCAGAAAGAAAATAGTCAATCTTCAAAGGTATCAGTTGTAAGGTTGATGAATTACTGATTTAAGAGTACTCACGGTCCTCCAATGAATTATAATTTTTGGTCAATGTGCCCAGTCATTGAGTTTCAGCCCCAAAGAATTCTCCAAGTAAATTTCACCTTTGAAAATGTGTTCTCAACACCGAGGCCTCTTTTGGCTCTCTCACTCATCTGAGTGAAATATAACCATATAAATGTTATGTTTTCCTGCCAATATGAACCCGGGCCAGTCCTAAAAGAAACACATTCAAAATGACACATGGTGACACATTACAGTAGAATCCGGAGGAGGCATAAAGTTCTGTGAAGTCCAAACTTTGGCAGTGCTTTGGGCTTCATTGCAAGTTCCCTGCCAGAATTTTGTTTGATAGATGAGAACAATTTGTCTTTTTGGACATTCATGAATGAGACACGGCAGACATTGAATTATATATACAGCGGTGGAATTCACTATTCATATCTAAATTTGCTAGATGAATATGCAAGTAGAATTAAATGTCCCAGATGTCCTGCCAAGCTAAACTACTATAAATCTAAATGTTTAGATTAGTTCAACTAAATCACGCTGTCCTATACATAGAAGCGTCCCGTATATGTTGTTGCTGGAGATACTAGTGACTTCTTTAAGAATATACCTAACTACCTCATCCATTATTGAATACTTTTAGTTTGAGAATATAATTTCCACACTCTAGCCTGTAAAGCTCATCTGGTGTGCAATTTATGGAGTTTTGTGTTTGGGAGCTTTTTTTCTTTTTGGTATATTACGCATTCCCAAACAGACAGAATTCTCAGGAGATTATAAATGATGTAAATATCTGAGAGTCTGAACAAGGCATTTGTAACATAATGTGCATAAAGCTAGCCCAGTCAGGATTTGGAAGACCAAAGTATATGTAACAATAAACTGGCATGCATACAAATATGCATAGAACAAAACCCAAGTGCTCAACAGAAGTACAGACCAAAATCCATGACATCCTTTTAAGAGAAAATAACATTTGAAGTTCTTGTTCCCTATCGTGTCTAGAGAAAACATAACTTAGTCTTCTAAATATCATTGCAATTTATGTCTGAAAAGTATCCATTGGAATTAAGTATAAAACGACATTTTTTGACAAGACAGCAAGATGCCTTGATTATCTTACTTTGGATTTCACTTTTTTCTGCATGCCATAAAGACTTCGATGGATTTTAATTTAAATAATGACAGATTGGATTTGTGTTTCAGAAATACGACTCTAGTCAAAATATTGTGAACCAATGAAGAGGGGGTAGAAAGAAGAGACTTGTAATTCATGACGTGAAAATTATAAGATATTAAATAACCTACTAACAATGACATTTTATTCAAGATTTTAGGGCTATCTGCATAGTGGAATTTACAAGAATTTGTGAAATATTAGATGTGGGAGATACAGGAGGAAAGGAAAAGAGATGCATTCATAATTATGGATATTTTCATCAAATATCTATGGAACGTCTTTTGAAATTTCAAATGTAGATCTCTACATTACAATAAATAGCATATACAGAATAACTTCATGCTTTAGTGAAAAATGAAATATTCAATTTATTGCACATGATTATTGGTAAATGGTTGCAATACCTGGAGTTATCTGTTACATATCATATTAAATACTTAAGTTTTTTTTCGGTAGTACTGGGGTTCCTGGAAACCCTTCTACCTCCGGGATACACTCCCAGACACCTATTTTTTATATTTGTATTTGGAAACAGGGTCCCTTAAGCCAGTGAGGCCGGCTTCAAAGCTGAGGGATCCTCCTGTCTTTGCCTCCCAAGCTCAGTGATTACAAGCTTGTGCCACCACGTCCAGCTTAAATACTTAAGATTTAAAGAAGTTCAAGCAAAATAAAATCTATGTTGGACCTTACCAAAGTGAATATTTATTAAATATCCAGGATGCACAACAAGGCAGAAATAAAACAGAGGAAGAATCTGTAACAAGGAGAGAGGAGATCTCTATAAAAAGGCATTGCACAAGATTACCTGTATATGTCAGTTTCTACACAGAGTTTCACAATTAAACGAGAACAAAATGAATCGTGAGCTGAACAAGTTATCTTGAAAAAGTAAAGTTTCACACTTTCCTAGAGATTTTGATCATTTTTCTTCTTTGACCTGAGTATGGCAGTAAGGCTTAGAATTTTGGAGTGTTTAAAAATGATTCATTCAGAAAAGGAAAGTATCCTCCCACCCATCAACAAAATCTGAATTAAGCAAAGTACAGTTTAAGTGACATTTTGTAAGAGCTTTAATTGGGAGATTAACCTAGGACAGGACTTCTTAATGAGTGGACTTACAGGCTCATACATCCTTTGTACAGTGATGCACTGTGTAAGGACACTCTGGCTAGTGATGGACTGAGCATGGGAGGGGTTGTCCATGGAGTAAAACAGCTGAACAATTCCTGTTCCCTAGGCACATGGTGGCTGTGGTCATGTTATAGTGTCATGTGTTCCTGAAATGTCTGTGAAAAAAAATAAATACAAGCCTACTGTGCTACCAGTCATAAAGGCACCACAAATACAACGATGTACAGTATCTAATACCTGATAATGATAATACACCACTATGCTACGAGTTTGTAAGTTTGGTTAACTTTCTATTGATATTTTAGAATACGTTTCTTCTACTGGTAGATAAGACGATTTTAAATAGGCTGCTGTGCAATGCCTGCTGCAGCCTCCTGTATCTCATCTTAATTCTGGTTCTAAAATGCATCAAGTGGCCATGTCCAGTCATTGACCTATAGCATCTACATTTGTGTGAGCACACTCCTTGAAGTTCATACAAAGACAACACTGTTTATTGACATCATTCTAAGAATATATCTCTGTTGTTAAGCCACACATGGCTGCTGTGTTTTTGTATCATAAGTATTATGTATTATTATAAGAATAATTTGAAATAAAACTTGCAATGACCTAAGCCATTCATGAATAAAATATTTACAATAAGCATGCGTAGCAAAGTCCATGCACAATATGGCTTTGAAATTCTTTAAGCTTTCTAATGTTTAAATGATAATTATTTTAATTTAGGGCACTATAAATTTTGTGTCAATATTTTCATGCCCCATAACATATGCACAGTAGATTTGCCAAAGTTTTACATATGTTAGCCTATTACAAGCTTATACATATACAGTTATGCCACTAGGGTTATATCTGTGAAGACGGGATTAAGAAGATGGGAAAAAATAGAAACTTCAAACAAACATTTGTTGCTAAGTATTATACCCTCTATGGTAAAGGCTGAATTAAAAAATACTTATAAATAACACAATGCAAAATATCTCTGTACCCATCATCTTAAATATTTTGACGTGAGATGATACTTAATCTCATTTTGCATCGATGGCTGAAAATCTCAAGGGAGTCCCTCTTCTGGATTCTGTTTCAGAGATATTTTACTGGTAAATTAATAAAATCAATTCAATTACTTTAAACCCATTCCTAATTTTAAACTCCAAATGGATTTTCTTGATGTGATTGCCGACCTTATTTACCAGACTTTAATCCAAAATACACTCAGCTATTAAGAGCAAATAAATTCACCCTTTATATGAGATAGTGAAATAAGACTATCAAATGATGCTCTAAAATATCTTAAGGTCCTTCTAAAAGAGTCCTACATTTTTCAAAAGTTGCATTTAATATTTTTATAACCTTTATTTTTTTTTTAAAAGTGTTTGGTTTACAGCCAAATTGAGTGAAAATTATGGAGAATGGTTGCTGCTCCCCATACAAACATACACAACCTCCTCCTCTCTGCACATCTCTTTATTTCTCATAGTAAATTGACTGTGTGTGTGTGTGTGTTATTGTGGTTTGAATCCAGTAGCATTCAAACTCTGAGCTAAATCCCCAGCAGTCTTATAATGCTGCTGAGGCTGATTTTGAGTCGGATTTTCCTATCTCAGCCTCCCCTCCAAAGTACTAGAATTACAGGCATGCACCACCATGCCTGACTCCATTGTATATATTTTAATAAATGTATAACATGCATTCACCATTGTTATACAGAATAATATTACTGCCCTCAAGATCCTATGTCCTTTGCCAGTTCAGCTCTCTCTCCCTCTTACCCTTACTTATTTTCTTATTTTCTCCATATAGTTACATTTTCTAGAATGTCTGATTATTGGAACCATACAGTATATATTTTATATTTAAATAATTTTATTTTTGCCAGGTGTGGTGGCACACGCTTGTAATCTCTGAGGTTGGGAGGCTGAGACAGGAGGATCAGGCAGGTTCAAAGCCCGCCTCAGCTACTTAGGCTCTCAGCAACTTTTTGAGACCCTGTTTCCAAATAAAGTATAAAATAGGTCTAGGAGTATAGCCCAGAGGTAGAAAAGCCCCTGGATTCCACACCCAGTACCACAAAAAAATAATTTTATTTTAATTTACAATATACAGTTTAGCCTTCAAAGACATTTGTGCTTGTTTGCTTGATGGCTCCTTTCGATGTTTGAAATTTTTTAGATATTAATCTGATTAAAGTCAATCTCCTTGTTTAGGAATCATGACTTTTTATACCTAAACTCATCATCATATTCCAAGGCCATCTAGTTTTTCTCCTATGCTATATTTCAGAAATTTTAAAATTTTATGTTTTACATTTATGTTGATGATCCATTTTAACTCAGGTTTGTGACAAACTTAAATCTTTTTTTCCAATGTATGTTCTTGGTCACTTTGTCAAAAATCAATTGGCTTTAAGTGTACGAATTTGTTTCTGAATCTTTTCTGCTCCATTGGTCTATGTGTCTGATTTTGTGCCAGTACCATGCTGTTTTTCTTACTATGGTTTTGTAGTATAGTTTGAAGTCAGGTACCGTGATGTCTCCTGAATGGTTCTTGTTTCTAAGAGCTATTTTGGCTATTCGGTGTTTTCTGTTGCTCTAAATGAATTTAAGGACTGGGTTTTCTACGTCTGTAAGGAATGAAATTGGTAATTTAATGATTATTGCATTGAATCTATAGATCACTTTAGGAAGTATGGGCATTTTGATGATATTTATTCTGCTTATTCATGAACATGCAAGATATTTCCAACTTCTGAGGTCTTCTTCAATTTTTTTTCAGTGCTTAATAGTTTTCTTTGTAGACTAGAATGGCAATCATTCAAAACACAAACAACAACAAATGCTGGCAAGGATGTGGGAAAGTGGGAACTCTAATACATTGTTGATGGGATTACAAATTATGCAACCGCTTTGGAAAACAATATGGAGGATCCTCAGAAGAATGGGAATGAACTTACAATATTATCCAGAAAAACCACTTCTCAGGATCTACTCAAAAGAATGGAAACCAAACTACCACACTAATGCATGGGTACCTCTGTTCATAGCTGCACAATTCACCATTGCCAAACTATGGAACCAGCCAAGATGTCCATCAACACATGAATGGATTACAAATCTATGGGATATGTACAAAATGAAATTTTATTCAGCCATAAAGAAATACACAATTATATTATTTGCAGGAAAACAGTCAAGTTGACAGATTGATTTCTATGGATATTTTCACTCTTATTCTCAGATAATACGACAGATACCACTATAACAGAAGTAGAAACACAACATTTAAAGATTTAATCCAAGAAAATGGGTTGAAAACAAGTCTTCAGTTTCTATCCTATTTTACAGAGCTAACATTGCAGAGAACTGTTTTAAAAGATATGAATCAATCAATGCAAAAGAAAAGCTAATCAAACTATTAGGTTTAGGGGTCTACCTTTCTACTAATCCCTCCTCTCTAACCATTATCATACTGTCAAACGGCTTCATAAATTTTTGGCATTCTTTCCATTTAAGAATTTTGCAGCTCAAAAATTGAAGAGAAAAAAGAATTGATTCTAGGTGAACAAATAATAGCTGTTACCTCTTCCAGGCAGCCTTCAGTATTTGTTAATTATTGATAATGTCCAGCTAACTTTATCTATACTGATTTTCCAGATGGAAAGAAAGTGAAGTGCTGAAAATTTCTGCTCTTAGGTTGCTCATCGCAAAGGAACCCACAACAGATAGCTAGATGAAGAATTTACTTTATATCTGTTTATTTATTTATTTATTTACTAATTTTAGTTAAGAACAATGCCCCATTGACCCAAACTAGAATTTAGTCGCAAAAGGATAGATAAGTAGAGATATCTACATAAACAACTTTCTGGACTTTTTAGAGTTTGCCCTAGAAGGGCATCAGTCAGTTATAATCATCCCAGCAATCTAAAGTACAGGAGTTAAATGTTGGATGATATAAATTTTGATCACATGGTCAAATAATAAATTTAGGCACTTAAGGTCCACATATGTAGATGCTTGCCCTGCATCAATTTTTTAGTTTTATTTTAGGTGTTTTAATGCAGTATTAACTCTGTCTAAATTTCTGTTATTCAAATATTGTATAAGAAACATTGATTTAATATATTCTACGTGGTGAATATCTATTCACTTTAAACGTTGAACAACCCAATAATTCAGGAAAATATGGCTGTCTATGTCACTCTGATTTCTATATTAACCAATTAACATATGAATTTATAATTTAATGTAGTCAAATGAGGCATGTGTTCATGATTCTTCTAGCATATATCTATATTAAAACTTTGTACATGTTTTCAATATCAACTAATTATTGAATGAATCTAAGTGGAAAGTCTATCACAGTGTTTTGTTTGTTTGTTTTGCAGTACTAGGGATGGGACACAGGGGCATTTACCTTCTCACCTTCTAGCTACACCTCCACTCTTACTTTTTATTCTTTTTATTTTTGAAACATGTTCTCATTGAGTTGCAAAGGGCCTTGATAAGTGGCTGAGACTGTCTGTGGACAGCAGACTTCAGGTCTCAGCCTCCCAAATGCTGGGATTACAAGCATGTGCCACCATGCCTGGCTTCTGTCACCTTTTTTTTTTTTTAAGACTATCCACAATGAATAAGAACATACTTTTTTTTTCTGTAATACCTTCATGGTATATAGGTGTGTATATATCTGATAGTATATGTGTGCTTCTCTCTCTGTGTGTGTGTGTGTGTGTGTGTGTGTGTGTATTCGTAGATTGTATATAGAAGAAGGTATGAAGCAACTTCATGGCTGCTTCCTATGGGCTCCTTAGTTTCACAGTATTTAATATTTGATCATTCATCTCTTTAAATATTTTAGTATTATTGAAACATTTCCCAAACTGATAGTTAACAGTATATGATACTGGTTATAATATCTTGATTTAAACTAAATCATATAAACTTCTCAATATTGTACTGAAAATAGAATGATCTTAAGAATATCATGCATTGAGCCAGGTACAGTGGTGTTCACCTGTAATTCCAGCACTTGTGAGGCTGAATTAGTTCTTTGTTTGCAATTAGAACACCAAAACTTTTAATTCTGCTTGTCCTAGATATAAAATGCTATATACTTATAAAAGTTACTTAATTTTCAACATTTGTTTAAGTTGGCTGGCAATATGTTACATGAAGTTCCTGAAACCCAATGAGTCTTGTAAGGATTAACAAAAAGTCTAAGAAAACACCCAGAAGAATAACTTGTGCTTAGCTGAAATTAAATAAATATTGCTTCCCACTATTCAATCAAGAGGAAAGAAGACAAATTGGTATATTCCTCAATCTTTACATAACTTTCATGCCCCAGGCTTTTTGTCCTTATTTTGATTAATATTTATGGAAGGATTCTTGAAGAGTAAAATAAATCATGTATCCATAACATTTATCAGACCAATGAAACCTTGAATACTTGTTTAATGAAGGAATCAGAACATTTTAGGCAATTATTGTTTCTTTCCCTTTTCAAAGCATGTGTCATTGTTGTGAAACACATTTGTAAAGATTACAGAACTAGAAACGATGTAAAGAAACACAAGTCAAGCTGCTGGCACACACATGTACTCCCAGTACTTAGAAGCCTGAAACAAGAGAATCATAGGTGTGAGGTCTGTCTCAACAATTTGAAGAAAACCTCAACAAATTGTATGCTGTTTTAAAATGAAAAGTTAATAGGGCTGGGAGTGTATCTCAGAAGTAGAATAGTCGTGGGTTTGATCACTCGTCTCAAAAGCCTACAAACAGCAGAAACACAACGAACTATAGCATAATCATACCTAAAATCTTACATTGTCTATAAAGGCATTTGTTATTATCACTTTTTACTTTTTGCCAGTATTTGAATAGATTAATTTACTCCCCTGGTTACACATTCACAGACTGAAAATTCCTTGTATTTTTTTGATATGTTTTCTTTGAGAAAATGTTAATTTTGGTTATGGATGCAGTGCAATGCTATAGGTTATAATCATGCTGTGTTAAAATTTTCTTCCACAATTCTGTTCACACCTATTGTCACAAAGCGAGGGTTTACATATTGCTGAAATTCCAGTGGAATTTCAAAAGTGAGAACTGCAAAATTAAGAACATAATGATTCTCCTATTTCATCATATACTTTATTTTCAAGTAACAATAATATTAATGTATAATAAATTTAATTCACTACATCTTTATAGTGTATACTGCACATGTATGAGTGTGATTTTTTCAATATAGTGTACCATGAATAAATATGATTCTATCTTGGAGAAAAGATTTGATAGAGGACCCAGATTTTACACAAATACTTGATACTACTTACACAAATAATTAATACTTGATAGTAGTGTGCAGATTTTACACAAATAATTAATACTTGATAGTAGTGTGCAGATTGTACACAAATAATTAATACTTGATAGTAGTGTGCTTAGGCAAACCTACCCAAGGAAGTGACATTTAGGCCAGGATCAGAAGGAATCAGTTGGGGAAAAGCAGGAAGGCAGCTGAGAACTGTTTTACCAGCCATGGTCACTGGGCTTTGAATAGCCCTGAGCAGTCGATGAGAGGCTATAGCAGCTGAAGAAAGTGACCAGGGAAAGTGTGAATCGTTAGAGTGCGTGGTGAGATGGGGGGCATATGAGATTCAGTCATGCAAGTAGTATTCGGGAGTTAAAGTTTTAATATAGAGGTCAAGGAGAAATTAAAAGTTTTAAGCAGGTGAAAGACCTTTATCATTTAAAATTTATATTTACCCTTCATAAGCGTATCCTCCTGCTATAGAATAGATGTATTTGATCCAGATTTAAAAGGAGGCATTTTTTCGGTGATTGCCTTTAAAATAAAACAGACACCTTTTCTAAGAAAGGTGATGATGGTGCAAAGTCAGTTTAGCAATAAGTCCCACAATATATAGACTTGACTGCCTTAAAATTCATGTTTCTTCTTCGTCCTGTTCAAAGTTTTTATATAATCTGAATCTGTACTTTTGATCTTTAATATCAATAAAATTAAACATTTCATAGGTGTTCTCTCAGTTTACAAGGTATAAAACCAATCTCCATATCCTGTAATGGGAAGAGGGGAGTGGAAATGGAGCCAGGGGAAAGCCCACCAAGGACTGTGTAGATGTATGTCACTATCATTGTGAACCACATTATTTTATGAGGCTATCATGCACCAATAAAAGTATTAAAATCTATTATTATCATTCTGTAAATAAGTTCTGAAAAATGTGCACACACACACACACACACACACACACACACACTTCTCCCTCCATGAAGGGTTCAACTACTCATTTTAAATTATAATAAAAATTATAGTAAAATATCTTTAAAATTATAAATAAAAAGCATATGTATTAAATTTGTTCAGAATAAGGAATATTATTTGTCAGAAGCTTATTGTACAAGAGAAATAAGTGGTAAATATTCATTTTACTTTAAATAAACTATTTTTACTTCAGAATTAGTCTTGCTGATTAAATTTGCACTTAGAGTAGTGCACAAGACATCTATATTTTGCACTATTAATATAAAAAACTATATTGCAACATGTTTGGAAATAAAATTTGACTACCCTTTGGGGACTACTATGCAAAGAAAGGTAAATTTCTAAACAATACAAACATACTTGGAATACAAAATATGTTCAACTCAGTTAGTTGCCTTACTGAGAAAAAGTCAGCCTTACTGTTAGCAATTTTCTTACACGAGAATGAGTTACTATCTGAACCAAAGATTAATTTGCACCTCAAGAAATATAAGCGAAGAGAGACTCTCCCAGCTGCCAGGTAAGAAAATGCTTTAAAATAGAACAAAAGTGTTACCTTTCCTTAAAGCTGAATTTGCACCTTGCTTCAATGGGGGTGCAGAATGAGTCATGAATTCTCTCTATTATGTGGTTTGTGATGTCCGCACGTATTTTCTATACTTTCTTAAAGGATTTCATCATGGAAATATAGAGAGACACATGTAGGCAGAGCCAACTACAGCAGAGAAATAAGGCGTTCAGGGGCCAAGGGATACGCACATTATCTGCTCTGCAGTCACTATTGCTCACCCAGCGGCCCAAAGTGAAGTGATTAGTCAACAATTTTTAAGCACCACTTTACAGGTGTTACCAAAAGGTCACAATTTATCGCTCACGTATCCTGCTACTGAATTTCAACCAACACATTGGAGAGACTCCCCTTTTTTTCTGTAAATATTACTTTCCCTTGAGGTTCTGAGAGGGGCCTAAATTAGGTGCTGGATTCAAGTCAAAAACTGTTAACGGAACACAATGTTTTGTATGCATATCAGCAGCTGTGAAGCACAGAATATACTGGGTGTGTTCCAAAAACAATGTTTTAATTATGGGGACATTAAGTTCATTAGAGTGCTGAGAAGCACTCTAATGAAATTGGGGGCGGTGGCACATGATTGTAATTCCAGTTCTGGGGAGGCTGTGAGGATCTGGATTTATGAGGACAGTCTCTGGTACTTAGTAAGGCCTTCTGCAGCTTAATAAGACCCTGTTTCAAAATTAAAACTAAAAACTCGGGCTTGAGGTATAACTCATATGTAAAATGTTTCTGGGTTCAATCTCCAGCATCACACACACACACACACACACACACACACACACACACACACACACCAGATATTAGGGGATAATTGCAATTCTTAAGCACATGAACCCTCTCAGCTATAATCCAGGCAGTATCCTTAGCACCAAATTCTGGGCAGTGTTTGTATTCATTCCATTCTCTTCCCACTTTAATTATTTGATTATAATAATTTTGGCATGTCTGAGGGTAAAATTATTCATTTATCTAACATTTATTGACAACAGCTATGTGTTTAGGCCACAGATCAAGCCATAAGGAGATGAAAGTATTTTTAAAAATGTTTATTGCTGCATTAAAATTATACACAATGGTGAGATTTATAATGATACATTCATTTACTGACAGCACGTTATTTGATCTGTCTCCTTCCCTGTACTTCCCTGTTTCCTGCAATCCTCCTTACCCCAATCCCTTCCCACACTGGTGTCCCTCCTAATTTCGATGAAGTCCATTTTTCTTTCCTTTATTCTATTTACCTTCCAAATGTGAAAGAAAGAATTTTTTTATAGTCTGGTTATCTCACATAGCACCATGTTCCTCCATTTTCATCCACTTGCTTTACGAAGATATAATATTTTTATGGCTGAGTAAAAGTACATTGTTTGTATATGCCACGTTTTATTTATTCATCTGTTGAAGGACATCTCGGCTGGTTCCGTAACTTGACTATTGTGAAGTGTTTTGGTATTAACATGAGTATCGATGTAGGCAAAAGTGTTTTATTTTCTTTCACATAGTTCAGAATTCTGAGCAAGAGACAGTTTAAAAACTTTGGAATTAAGATGTGTTGCAAGTTTTTATTAGGTCATAGTAAGGATTCAAATTTTTAAAAAGGAAGGAGAAATGACAGAAACCCAAGCAGGAAAGAAAGAGAGAGAGAGAGAGAGAGAGAGAGAGAGAGAGAGAGAGAGAGAGAGAGAGAGAGAGAGAGAGGAGAGAAAGAGGAAATTAATTTTGAACATCAAAATGTGGGGGATATGTTCGCTAGGAATATTCTCATTCTTGGTTGGAGTCTATTTCTCAATGGGTGTGTGATCTGATCATCAACCTCAAACCAAAATAGGTATACTAGATAAAGGAATCTACTATCAGATCAAGGGCTGTACTGAACCCAGCCTGGGGAAGTGTGAGGCTGGACCCCATAACCTGTGGTTCAAAATTCAAACCACCAACTCCAGCTACTCCTAGTGTTGGAACTGCCTTTGAGGGCACCAGCTGGAGTATCGTCTTGGATGCATTGCTTTGTGTGAAGGAAATGTCATTCTCAATGCTTTTATACACTTTAAATTATTTATCTTTATATGGTCTCATATCTCCACAATGTAGACCACAGACATGGATATATATATATATATATATATATATATATATATACATATATATATATATATATGTGAACTATATATATTAAATATATAGTTTTAGAGCTAAAGAAAGTGGCATTGCCATGAGGGACATTGCCATGCTATGTTCAAAATCATAGACTTATTTCAAGAGCCATATTTTGGCACCAACAACCCACAATGCAAGTCATTTATCTTTGTTGTAACTCAGAATCCTCAAGCTTAAAATGAAAATACTAATGTTAATTTTGAATTGTTATAATTATGATTTAATACATGCAAACTGCTGAATGTGGCACCAGGCATATACTAAGTACAGTTGTGGAATTACAAGACTATAATCATTTGACTCTTTAGGGCCTTGGTAACAATGAGGTAGAATGGAAAGACAGCAATCCTGGGGATGGAGACTGGAAAAAATGTATGGGGTACTTGGCCCTCTTAAGGACCAAGAACTACTTAGTAAGAAAAAAAATGATGGGTAGAATACCAAGAACATGTGTAAAGAAGAAGAAAATATTTAAGTGCCAAAGCCTACAAGTTCTCAGGAGGGCAAGCATGGAAATGCATTTGCATGATTTTGCATTCAGATTATCCTCTGCATTTAAATATACATAACTCTCCATCAGGTATTCGAATCACTTTTTATACTAGTGCAGAGCGACATCTCTGAAGGATCTTTGTTTTTCTGAACTTTCTATTCCCAACTCCACCAAATTGGATAGTCGTACTCTTGATCATCAAAATAATATATAAAGAGTAAAGAATGGGAATTTTAAATAAAAGACAAATATATCCTAACAATAAAATTAAGGAAATCTGCCAACTGTTTTTTCAGTTGTGAAAGAAAATAATTCACCCCCAAAGATAAGTGTACCTTTAAAAATCCAATTGCAAAATGTTAAAATCCTTTCCTGGATGTCTTTGTAAAAGATCAGTGCGTAAGGCTGCAGGTGCAATGCCAACAGGTATTCACAGATAATGAAGCTCTGTGACTGTGCAGTGTTGGTGTGGTGAGCACACCCCCCCCTGCTTTATTCTTCTTGAGAGTTCACTTCAAAGTGAAAAAATTATGCATCAAAACATAAGAATTCTGTGAAATTTTGCAGCATAAAGATCAATGTTCTCCTGTTAATAAGCCATGCAAAATCTCTTCAAAGAAACTTTAATTTAGCGTATCTAAATGTAAAATAAAAATAATATTTTTTATAAGAAGCCCAATTATTACAGCCAAGCATGGTGGCACACATCTGTATGCCAGTACTAGGGAAGCTGAGATAGGAAGATTGCAGGTTCAAGGCTAGCTTTAGAAACTTAATGAGCTCCTGTTTCAATAAAATAAAATAAAATAAAATAAGGTAGGGGCATAGGAAAGAGGTAGAACACCCCTGGATTCAATTGCTAGTATGAAAAAAAATAAACTTTATTGGCAAAATTTTCTTGATTGTGTGTGTGTGTATATATATATATATATATATATATATACACACACACATACATACACAATATATATAATTGTTATATTATATATTTTATAAAGATATATATTATATTATATATTGTTATATAATATATAGTTATATAATATATATTATATATTATATAACCACACTAAATACATCTTATATACATATATAATCATTATATATATATATATTATTGTATCAGCATCTAACCATATAGTATATATTATATATAACTGTATGTATAAAATATGATCATATAACTATATAATTATATATGTAATGATTATTTAGCTTTTAGCTACTTATTGTCTTATATATTTTATCTCTTCAGAATTTCAGTTTTCTTTTACATTTTTAATGAGTTTCAAATTCAAAAGCCTAATTTATTTTTATTTCTAATATGTTAATAAATACATCTAAGGAATAAAATTTTTCCTAAATCAGAAACTCTTGATAAGTATATATATATATATATATATATATATATATGTATTTTATTTGACATTGTTCTGAAATTACTTGAAATTAATGTTTAGAGTACCTCTTTTTCACTGAATTATTAAAAGTGTACTGCTATTTGTATTTTGATTTATGTTTTATGGCAGAAATTGAATCTTCACTTTTTAAAAACATTTCCTTTTCTCAGCAAATAAGGCGACCTGAGGGGATGGGAGGGGGCAGAGGGAAAGCACGTGATGTACTTAAACAAACATATCAGAGTCAATCACTAAGCCAAGCATGGGAAGGAGGGATGGGGAGGGGATGGGGTGGGATCGGGTAAGGGCTAATTGGATGATGTGTGCATGTATGCCTACACAAATCTTTTATCCCATTAAGATGTATGACCACAGTGCACCAATAAAAATTTAAAAAATTTTTTTCTTTTATCTCTAGAAGATGGCTACATTACATTTTCTTATTTGTCCTGCAGATAATAGTGTCAAGGGATATAATCAACAAAATGTGAAGAAATATATGCTTATGTGTTACTTTTTTAGATTCAGTGTATAAAAATCTCCCTTTAACAAGATATCATCTACCTATGATGTCAGGGTACAATGGAAGCTAGATAATTTAAAGCAACTAAAACCTTTTTCTCAACATTCTAAAGAATAGATTTCCAAAATCCATGCACCAGAGAGGTTTCTACTTCTGGACGTCTGTACCGTGACCTCTCCTACGCCTCTCCACCCTCTCCACATTCCCGGGCTGGCATCACCTTGGTCTGAATCCTTTATCATGTGGTATTTATTTTTTTCCCATTAGCAGTTTTCTTTACTACTTCTTTTCTTCTTTTTGTCCTAATTATATAATTGATATTATATTTTCTTTCATCCTCATTACAAGTGGCAGTTTGTATTTTTATTTCTTTTAGTCCGAGAAATAGCTCAATGCTTTTATTTTACCACAGCCTTTTTCACAAAGTGTCAAATTATTAAGAATTCCAACCATTTGGGGAAACAAAAAATAAAAGACAAGCATGTTTTACCAACTGGATCAAGAAATTGGATGATGAAAAGAAAAGAAAAGTGTTTTTTTTATTTTATATTGTAAACCCAAATGCTGCTATTAATATTTTAGATAAAATGGTTATTTCCATTTACCAATATGTCTCTCTCCTTATCTATCTCTTTCTCTGTGTCTGTCTCTCTTGTCCTTTCTCTGTTTATATTATTTTTATACTATCTAGAAAAAAATTCTCATAACTGTGTTCATCCACCCTTATTTTGATTATTTTTTATAAACAGGCACTTAATCTTCATATAAAGTATATTTTGGTTTTATTTCTTTATTTATAATTTGTGGAATACAGAATTTTAGTCTGAGACAGGAGGACTGCAAGTTCAAGGACAGCAAGGGTAACTTAGTAAGATACTGCTTTAAAAGTACAAAAAGACAATAACAAATTCGGGTGAGGGTGTGGAGAAGTGGGAGCTCTAGTACATTGTTGGTGGGAGTGCAAATTAGTGCAAGCACTTTGGAAAGCAGTATGGAAGATCCTCACAAGAATGGGAATGAATTTACCACACGATCCAGCAATACCACTTCTGGGTATCTACCCAAAAGAATAAAACCAAACTAACAATGTAATGCATGTGTGTCTATCTTCACAGCTGTACAATTTACCACTGCCAAACTATGGGACCAACTAAGATATCCATCAACAGATGAATGGGTTACAAAACTGTGGAATATGTACACAAATGGAATTTTATTCAGCCATAAAAAAGACAGTTACATCACTTATGGGGAAATGGATGGAACTGGAGGACATGAGATTAAGTGAGATTAATAAGTGAGATTATTCAGTCACAAAAGATAAGAAATGGGATGCTTTGCCTAATATGTGGAAGCTCAGGAGAAAATGAGCCATAGGAGGAACTCTAGACAAAGAATCAGATACAATAAGGTGACCTAACTGAGGAGGTCCGAGGGGGAAGAGGGAAACTCTCTAGTGCACATGATGTAGTTTAACAAATATATCAATGTCAATCACTAAGCCAAACACGAGGAGGAAAGAGGAAGAAATGGAGTGGGAATTGGGTAAGGGCTAATTGGGTGATGTGTGCATGTATGTCTCCCCATCTTATACCCATTAAGATGTATGATGACAATGCACCAGTAAAAAAATTTAAAAAGTACAAAAAGGGGGTGAGGGTATATCTCAGAGGTAGAACTCTCCTGGGTTCAATATCCAGTACCACATTCATTAACTATTACTATAATAATAATAATAATAATAATAATAATAATAATAATAATAGCATTTTGACCTTTATCTGTTAATATTGTTGGATTATTTTTATACATTCAGGTATGCATAATTTAAATTTTATTACTATTTTCTTATTAAAGTGATATTTATACATAGTACCTGTCTGAAGATTGCAAGGTCTATAAAGAAAAAAAGAAGATTGAAATATCTAATATAACTCCAGCTCATCATGAGTTCTGAGTGTCTTTTCATGTCTTCTTGCAATATATTAAAAAATTTAACATATTATAATTTGATAATTTTGTACATCTTATTTATTTACATGTTATACATCATTAATGTCCTTCTGTGGAAGATGATGGATTTATTATCTTATATCTTTACACTGTACTAAATGCATTTCTACTCATTCTTTCTATATAAGGATAAGGATATATATTTGGCTATATACACTGTTAAAATTTTACATGATTGTTACTTTGTAAATATTATTTACTACCTATTATCTAATAGGTACCTGTCATTCCTTAAGTTGAGACATGCTTGTCTAAATAGATATTCATTACATTGTATTACCACATGTTGTTTGTGTATGGAATATTATAATCCTTAAACCTATACACTAAAAGATAAGGCATCTACCTCCTGTATCTATATAAAATAGTGGAGTAAAAATGTACCACTTGTATCTATATATAGTGGTAGAGTAGAGAATTACAAATAAAAGCTTCCATTCCAAACAAGAAAAAAAATAGGAAATGCAGTAGTATAATGTTCATTTGAATGTTCCAACCTCTGACCTGGTAGTTGAATGATTTACTTGGTGAATTTATATCAGAAAAATGCTTGGCTGTCATGAAGTGATTGTTTTGTTCATGATCCTCCGTGGTTAATCTTGGGATGGTCTTATTTCTTTACGGATTTCTATGTGTATGAGACTCTCTGTGACCCACAATCCTCCTGTCTCAGTCTCCCAAATGCTAGGATTACAAGCATGCACCACCATGCCCAGCTAGCCATTTCTTAAATGTACATTGACTGTGCTTTTTATTAATAAGAAATGCTGAGCTTCACAATATGTTTCTTGCTAAAATATGTGAGAAGTCCAGGAGTTGGTTGAACTTTATAGAGTTAACAGAGGACCACAAGCGCTTCAGTGCTGAGATGGAGCTCAGGAGTCTCCAGTACCATCCACGAGGCTATTTCTGGGTCTGTTTCCCTTTGGGTATGGGTTTAGGGCATGTGATACCTGAAGCATGTTCAGCCTCTCTTTAACAACTTGGATAATTTTATCAAAAGTATTAATTTAAAATAGCAACATAATTCAGATTCTTCTCTTTACTAGTATACTCATATTTCCATAAATTGCTAACACCTGGAAAATGAAAACTGGGTCCTCAAAGTGTCATGCTGAACCTTGAAGCCTCTGCTGTCTGTGAACTTTAGGTCCTCACACAGATTTGTTTCATTCCTTTTTTGGTATGTATGTGGTTTCCAAAGTATTTATTTTGATTCTGATAGAGTGTGTGTGTGTGTGTGTGTGTGTGTGTGTGTGTGTGTGGCCATAGCACTTATTTTGATTCTGAATGTGTGTGTATGTTTGTGTATGATCATTGTTACTGTTTAAAGCTCAGGGTGAGTGGCTTCAAAGCTTCATTAATCTCAGTGCTACAGGGCTTCTCTGGGGGAATCTCAAAGTAGCTGTGATTTTCTCCCCTAGTCCATTACGATGTAAAGAAACACATAGGAATAATATAGATGCAATATTTTATTCCCCATTATTGTGTTAATTATATTCCAGATTAGATGATTATTATATTGACTGCTAATATATTGAGATAAATACTCAATAACATAATACCTAGTGATGAATATAAGAGAAGTTAGAATTACAAGAGAAAAAAATTGCAGGAACAACAATGAGAAACGCAGTAGATGTCAGTGTCCTGCTAGTGACACTTTGTAGTTATTTCAGCACACACACACACACACACACACACACACACACACACACACACCTGACTTAGCCTGCTTGAAATCTATTAGTGGAATTAAATCTGGTTTTATACCTTGGAGGTCAGGCTGCCTGGGAATTGGCATGTGTCGGATTGATATCTTCTCAGAAGCATGTCTCAACCAATGATGTACAAGATGATGGGTACTCGGATGCTTACCCCAGCTCCCTCAAGCAGTGAACAGGATGACTCTAAGGCCTCAGCATGCATGCTCTACATTACAGCAAGTGTCCTCCACTTATGCTTCATGGTAGCACACTCTTTATACAACTGTGCATTGCTTCTATTTGCCTTTTAGATGTTATTGTCTTTCTCACCAATTCTCCTACTGCTGTTTCTTGTGACCACTTACAAAATAGACTACAATATAAAGTAAACTTATGAATCTTTATTTCAGGGTGTTCTTCCTGGGGAATAAGAATTAAGGCAAAATAAAATAAAGGGAAGAGTCAACTCCATCTTCATTTGATATTATTATTATTATTATTATTATTATTATTATTAATTATTTTGGTGGTACGGGGGTTCCTGGAAACCCCAGTACCAGCTACACTTCCAGACATATTTTATGTTTTTACTTGGAAACAGGGTCTCTTAAACCAGTGCAGCTGGCTTTGAAACTGCGCCATCCTCCTGTCTCTGCCTCCTAGCGTGAGCCACCACACATGGCTCTTCGTTTTATTTAAAACAAAGGGGTTTAAATTTCAAGAAGTCAATGTATTACAGAAAAGATGAGTCACAGCTCCTATTGAGCATTTGCTCAAATATCTCACTGCTTATATATATATATATATATATATATATATATATATATATATATATTTTAGAAAGAACTCACTGTAGGGGATTTAGATCACTAGATGAAAAAATATTTGAAAGTCAGGGAGTTGTCACTCGATTTAAGAATAGGGTGGAAAACCAAAAGGTAAGCACTAAGTAGATATCATAATCTTTCAACTAAAACTCAGGTGATAGCATAGCAATATAAATACATATAAATAAAATAAATTTCAGTCAACTGACAAATAGAAAATTCAATTTAATTGTACTGTTCAGTACTATGGGAGTATGAGGTTTAAATCACAGGATAAGTTATACACAATAATACCCTAACATGAATCAAAGTGACTGATATTTTTTTTCTTTCCGTGTCTTGGGTCATTTAAACACTGCTTAGATCCTCTTAGCTAGCAATGCCCAGGGAAATTTAAAAATAGATGAGCAACCAAATACCATTCTTGATCAAGTTTAAATCCTTAATGATATGTTCTATAGGAAATATATTTTAAGGGATTCTGATTAGAGCAAAACTGCTAAAGAGCCATCAAGATTTATGATATAATTTGTCTTAAATTCCATCCTTGTATTAATACGTATTCTGACACAGATATTGTGCACTGAAATTGCCCAGAGATGTTAATTTGGCACAGGATAAGAAAAATGAACCCTTAGAATACATAAAACCAGATAAGTTAAAAATGGAAAATGCTTTCTGGCCCATTGCTAATACAGCCTCTACGATTACACGACCAACAGATAGACAGGCTTTGAAATTTCAAGAAGCCCATGAAGGGCGTATCACTTGCATAGGAAAAAGAACTTTCTGGTAGGTAGGCTTAAGACATAAGGAAATTCAAAATATGATTTAAAGGTAGTAAAATTTGCATTTAGAGCTATTACTGGGAGGGCATCCCCAGACACTGATTTAGACTTTAATGGGGTTGCAAGCTGTGTGAAATTAACACATATAGAACATTTTTCTACTTGAATGATTTCAGTAAAGCTTTCCATTCTCTAATTGCTATTTATCATATGGAGAAGACCTTCATCTACAAGAAACTTAAGGAACTTCCGTGTTACAAGAAAGAAGTATGAGTTAGGTGATATAGAAGAGTTCCTTTTCTTTCCATCTGACATTTCACCATCTGATCCATATTGCGAAATATTACTTAACAATTAACAGCACGTCATGGGGGTATTTAGCCAAAGTATAATATATGAAAGATAAGATATAGGAAAAATGAGCCAAATTTATGTTCTGTCAGCCTTCTCACTGCTGTGATCCAACACCCTACACACACAAATTTTAGAGGAAGAAAGATTTATTTTTTTACCGTTCTGAAGGTTTGAGTGTCTTCCTACATATATAAAGTACTTACACACATAGACACACACACACACACACACACACACACACACACACACACACATATATATATATATATATATATATATATATATATATATATATTCCATTTATTCCAGCTGCCCACAGGAACCAAGACTATAGCCTGATGGGAGCAAGCACAGATATCAAGGGAAGAGGGTGAGGGACTTGTATGATTCCCCAAACCACATTGCCAGGAATTGTCTCCAAGCATGGTTCCCACCAGAACAGAAAGTCCTAGGGACATTTTACTTTCAAATCATAACAATGGGATATTTAACTTAAGTACAGTATTTGAAAGATTAAAACAGAAAAATGGCCAGGTGTGGTATTGGACAATTGTAATCCCAGTACTTGGAAGGCTGAGACAGGTGGATCCAAAGTTCTCAGACAGCCTCAGCTACTTACTGAGGCCTTCCGTAACTTAGTGAGACCTTGTTTTAAAATAAAGAATAAAAAAATAGGGCTAGGGGTGTAGCTTAGAGGTAGAATTCTCCTGGGCTCAACCCCCAGTACCTCAAAAAAATGAGCCACATATATATGTCTGTATACATAATTATAATTAAAGAATTTATTAATGTTGAAAAGTTAAATAAGATACAAAGATTGTTTTAACATAACTAATTATAATAAGATTATGGTAAAACAATTTGCAAATGTATGAAAAAAAAACTTCATTTGAGTTACAAGATGTAATATTCTCAGAAATTGCATCATCTCAGAATACTAATACACACATATACAAACACACATATGTATTCATATACATATAGCATACATGCCACATGGAGAGAATACAAAGCTACAGACTTACCAAATAATAGTAATAAATAGTATTACATGGAATTAAAGGGACATGCCCAACAGAGTAACAATTTTGAATTTGAGCCAATGAGTAACAGATTATTGGAACACATTATAGGTGACTTTAAACCTCAAATTGAGATGGCCCATGAAAAAAAGCAAATTATTTTTATACAAATATATTTAAACATGTGAAATATGAACACAATTTCAATTGTTTGAGTGTATTATTTAAAAATTTAAAAATGATAATTGTTTCTGTGTTTATACTGAAAAAAGATATGGTAGAGAAGTCTGTAAGAACATGTCTATTTTTTAAACATGAAAAAGAGACAAATAACAGGTAGCATTATGTTTCTACCTCTGCATCTATGATTTGAAGAACTCTTCTTCATTAAGATTCTCTACTCATATGCATGCTGACCTTCAAGCTAGGTTAAGTTATTTGATTTCTTCACAGAACAGGCATCTTGGGAGGATCACATTTTTAATTAATTGTCCTTTTTGTGTGCAAGAGACAGGGAAACCCTCTTTTATATCATCTTATGTCATTTGTCCTGAGTGAAGGGAAAATAATCACACTTGGGGAAGAACAGGAGTTACAGCTGGAATAATTTCAAAGCTCTTTAAATGATGCAGTGAGGGTCTCTTGTCAGGTGTCTACAGGACACAGGTGCTCACAGCCCCAACTGCGCTCGTCTTGACAGGTGAATGTTCAGAGAAGTACTAACAATATTGAGGTGCTATTAGAATGGGTTTCATTTTGAAGATGCCAATTGCTGTACGGAGGAATAGAAAATGTGATTACATTGCTTGCCCTTCTTCTCTGTTTATTCTGCTCTGTGCACAGGTTCCTCTCTGGTCCTCCAAGTGTGCCCCTGCCTGAGTGTCTGCTCTGCCTTTTTTCCGGAGTTGTTCTTTTCTGTTGGTAACCATGATGGATCCCCTCAGCTCACACAAACTCTTACACAGCCTCACTTCTAAGAGTCTTGGTGTAAGCGCACTCTTTAGAGTAACAGCCATGCTATTTTTCATTTCTGGCAAACTCATCCTTATTTATCTCATTTAGTTTGAATATTGTCTGTTTTATCCTGCATGTGTTTGACATGGCAAATTTTTTTGGGGGGTGGTTATTAAATGACATCTCGGTACTGCAGGATTGCCTAACATATTCAACAAATACTGGTTATTGATTTTGTTATTAAATGGAAAAGGGTATAAGAAGATATTCTTCCATTCACTGGGAAAGGAGTGTGTGTGCATGTGTTTCTGATGTGGAAGAATGCATCTTAAGTCCAACTCTTTACCAAATCTCTACATCAAAGCAGGACAAAGTCTGGAATGGTGCTGCACTCTTGTAATCCCAGCATTCGGGAAGCTGAGACAGGAGGATCACATTTCGTGGGCAGCCTCAGCTACTTAGTGAGGCCCTTTGCAACTCAGTGAGACCCGGTTTCAAAATAAAGAATAAAATATAGGACTGGGGGTGCATCTCAGAGGTAGAATGTCCCTGGGTTCTATCCCCAGTACCGCAAAAAAAAAAAAAAAAGAAAAAGCAAGAACAATCATGTGGTTTGATAAATTCTATTAACCATCTCTGTTTCTGAGTAAAGCATAATACTGTTCTTGAATTCATCACTATCTACAACTCCAGGAAAAGGCAGTGCAGACACTAAGGCAGTGGCACACTTGGAGGACCAGCGAGGAATCTCCACGTAAAGCAGAATGAACAGAGAAGAAGGGCAAGCAATGGAATCTGATAATAGATGGTGATGAATCTATTTTGAAATGGCCAAAAGTATTTATAAAAGCAAATATTACATGAAGACAGCCTCATTTTATTTGGACAACACAAGAAAACCTACAAGAAAGAGAAGCATTTTAAACTGAGGATAACCAGTTTACTGAAGAATCACAATTACTCATCCCTTCTTTTCCTCTCAAAACATAGAATTTCTAGACCTTCTGTTCTGAATGTATATTAGATTAAAGATTGAAATTGCATTCAGAAAAAAAATCACCAAAATCATATATGTAAATGTATCTAACCACTAATTATATTGACAAGAGTTTTACAACTACACCAATAACAAGGCAAATATCGAGATAATGGGTAAAATGACATTACCCACCTTTGTGCTGAAAATAAGGCATACATTTCTTTTACTCAAATACACAAATATGTTGGAAGTTCAATAATGAAAAATGATATATTATGCAAACAGAAACCAAAGAGAAAGCAGTACTCCCAGTACTTGGGAGGCTGAAACAGGAGTATCACAGGTTTGAGAATGGCCTCAAACCCTATTATAAAATTAAAAAAGGAGAAATGCTGGGATAAAACTCAGGGTTAAAGAAACCCTGTGATTCATTCTCAGTACCAAAATAAATTTAAACACAAAACAAAAGAAATAGAGCTGCCATAGACTTTTTACTATATTAAAAATTAAGCCAAACACATGAAAAGGAAGGAGGGGGGAAGAAATTCAGGTAGGAATTGGTGAAGGGATAGTTGAGTGATGTGTGCATGTACCCTCCACCATCTTGTACTCCATTAAGATGCATGACTACAATGCACCAAGAGAAAATAAAATAAAATAAGAATGCATTAGCAGAGACAGAGAAATTTTATGTTAAAAATGGAAATCCACTAAGAAAATATAACAAGTATAGCTATAAAAGAACTTAGAAATAGTGCTTTGAAATATATTAAATAGACATTGATGGAATGAAAGGAATAAATAATACAACTTTAAAAGGTGTAATTTCATAAATAATTTTTATGAAGAGCTGAATAAGCATTTGTCTAATAGACACATAGATTATCCTCTGTAATAAACCATATATTAGGCAATAAAAAAACCCTAGAAACATACAAACATCTTTAAAAAAAATTAGAGGTGGTGTTACATGCCTGTAATCCCAGTACTGTGAAGCTGAAACAGGTGGGTCTCAGATAAAAGCCAGCCTCCACAGCTTGTTCAGACCCTCAGCAACATATTTATATATTTGAGTAAAAGAAATGTATGCCTTATTTTCAGCATAAAGGTGGGTAATGTCATTTTACCCATTATCTCGATATTTGCCTTGTTATTGGTGTAGTTGTAAAACTCTTGTCAATATAATTAGTGGTTAGATACATTTACATATATGATTTTGGTGATTTTATTTTTCTGAATGCAATTCAATTGAGAGAGAGAGAGGGAGGGAGGGAGGGAGGGAGGGAGAGAGAGAGAGAGAGAGAGAGAGAGAGGACATTGTGTATTGTGTATTTGGGTGGGTAGTAAAGGTTTGAGGTAAAATGATCTTGGATTTGATCTCTAACCATCCATATGACTAAACTCTTACAAGCTATGGGACATCTTATTGTAATTGGATGAAATTGGAAATTTTTTATATGTTGGATATCAAATGTTCATCAGTGGCCCATGTTTTTAAGGTTTATTTCCAGTGAGGATACCAAGCTTTCACCTAAGGACATTATTTTCCTCTAAGCCTTTGGTTCATAAATTTGTTTAAAGAAAATATTATTGAACACTATCTTATTGAACACTATATACCAGAAAATTTCCTATTATGAAACAGTAAATAAAATAGAAAGAAGTATGTTTTCAGTATGCTTACATTTTTCTGGGAATTTTTTCTACTGCTCGCATGACAACTTAAAGTCTGAACCTTCAGCTTAAAAATGCTAACACTCAATTGTACCTAATATTCTGATATTTTGCTTATAATGGAAATGGCCTGTACTGTGCTTTTAGAAAAAAAAGCCTTCAATTGATTTTTATTGACCTTTAATAATGAATACACATTTAATGAGGGGCAAAAATTGGAAAACATATGAAGAAATAATTAATCCAAGACTTCAGAGTCAAAGGTGGACAGCAGCAATGGGCAATTTGGACCTCCTCTGGAGAAACGAGTGTGAAAATGAAGATATGTCCATCAGCAGATGAATGGATTGTGAAACTGTAGGCTATACACAGAATGGCATTTTCCTCAGCCATAAAGAATAACAAATAATGTCATTTACAGGGAAATGGATGGAACTTAAGAATATTATGCTAAGTGAAATTAGCCAGTCATAAAAAGTGAAAAGTTGAATGTTCTCCCTAATATGCAGAACCTACAGACAGAATGGGAAAAATGAGGGACTCCAAACAAAGGAGAAACCTTAGATTAGTAAAGAAGGTGACTTAACTGAGGAGTACGGAAGGGGAAGCAGGACACACCTCATGATGTACATACTTATCAAAGTCAGTCATTAAGCTAAACATGAGAAAGAGGGAGGGGGGAATGAAGTGGAATTTGGGGAATGGATAAACAAGCGATGTGTGTATGTATGTCTCTACAATCCTGTACCTCTTCAAGATCTGTGATTACAATAACAATTTTTTTAAATGAACCTTGATAGTGTTATTCTAGCGTGTTAACTAATTTTATCAAATCTGTTTATTATATGCTCTTTTTCTTTATAATAATTTGTAATACCTTCCTTATCACATATTAAGTTATGTAATAGATTAAAATGATCATTTTTAAGAAGAGCACATTTGAAAAGAAATATGCATTATTTTCTGAGAGAAAGCAGATTTCAAAACTTTCATATCTGCTTAGCTTGCCATTTCGTATATAATCCATCCCATGGAGGCTTCTGTGTTTTGTCATATACAAGGACAATTTTTGGGTGGAAGAACTGGTTGGTAGGAATAGAGATAAATTGGACAATGTAGCCTCCAATTTCTGATCTTTTCTCCATTGTACATTGTTGGCTGTTGTGACAATTTTAGACCAGGAGGACTGGCTCCCAAACCTCCCCATATTATCTTCTTCATTCAGTGTTCTTTGTATTTTTTGAGTTTTATCAACTGGACTATTTAATTAATGCAAGTCCTTTCTGAGTGACATGAATGTTCCTCTACACTTTATCTCTTCTCTCTTCTCCATTTTTTAAATCTCCCCACTTGATCCACACTTCAATGTCACTTAAACACACTTCTTCTGAGTACAACCCAGTCGCTCTTTTTTATTAACTATACTTTTACTGGTGCCTTATAACTATTCATGATAATGAGGTTCAGAGTCCCTCTTTACAATAACCTTTTCTTATCTATGAAGTGTATTAACTGGCCATATATTTCTCAAAGAAACTATGTTTTTTGTATTTGCACATAACATTAGTAGTATGCATCTATTAACATATCATGCCAATGTGTAACCTGGGTATGAATCTGTGTGAAGTTTACATGTTATATTGGGAATATAATTCAAAGCTCTAAACTGCACCTTCTCATTTAGAATGATGGAATACACATCATTTCTAGAGATTTATTGACCCTTCGGCACCAATAGTAGGCCAGATTCATCTTAATCAGTAATTAATACAAAATTAGAACACATATGAAAATATAATACTTAGTTTTCATTAGCATGTAGAAAAACAGATATGTTGAACCTAAGTCAGTATTGTCATAATTATTATGCACTGAAGATTTATTTTATTATGTTTTATTTTTTGTGGTACTGAGGATGGAACCCAGAGGTCTTCTACCTCTGGGCTCCACTCCTAGACTTATTTTATATTAATTTGGAAACATGGTCTCACTAAGTTTCTGAGAGCCTCATTAAGTAGCTGAGGATGGTTTCAAATCTGCATGATCCTCCTGTCTCAGCCTCCCATTTGCTGGGATGACAAATGTGTACCACCATGCCCAGATTGCACTGAAGGTTTAAATAAAGTTTCCAAGGGTCTCTATATGCATGCAATACTTAGGGTACATCAATCCCTTCCAGTGTATTAGCCAAACCGAAATAATTTAAAATAAAATTAGTTCTTAAAACTAATTTTCACATTAGTATTTGAAAAATATTTTGGTGGAAAAGCCAGTTAATATAGTTCTATTTAAACTATTTTGTAGAGAAAATATTTTATAAAAAGAAAAGGAGGATAATAGTGTTCAATTTTCTCATATTCCCCTATGAAAAAATATTACATAAGATGTGAACGTCCTTGGTTATTTTTAATAGTCTGGGACTTTGATGCATTTCAATATTGATGTGTTTCGTTTTACAGAAGACTTAATTAAGGTGTTGCTGACACCTCAAGGGTTATTACCAATTAGGTTAAAAATGCCCATGCTTCCTTATACATTGCCCTTTATTTTATACTTCAAGGTACTTTGCTCAATAGAAAATGCATAGTCACTTCTGTAGTTGCATTAAAAAGACGCCCTCTTAAATCCTTCCCCTGAAATAGATTTTCCGTACATGTTTCATAATAAAAATCTAGAAACAATGAATCAGTCCCGAATGACTGATACCAAATTTCCTCAGTCAATAAGACAGAGACAGTCCATTGTTTTCAAGTACTGACTGGCAACTTTCCTATATCAACCATAAGTGCCCCAGATGGGTTCCTGATTCTGTCCTGTAAAATTTAGTAGCCTGCTCTGAAATACATCTGACTTTTATGGAATCTGGTCATATTTTTGTTCCATCAGTATTCCATTCATCATCAGCTCTTGCTGAGGCCACACCACCTGTTTGCTCCATCTGTGTGTCCCTGTAATGCTTGCTTATATCCTTTCTTTGCTGAGTTTTTCATCCACTCATTAGCTGCAAATGAGTCCTGTTGTTCTCTGCCTGTCAAAAGCGTACTGGGAACCTCCACTTCATTTTTCTTATCATAATCTTGTATTACATAAAAATGAATGAAACCTTTAGTCTTCCATCCAGTGCAATGTCTTCTGACAACTCTGTAAATTAAATATTTAGAGGCATGCAGTTGGTTCAAAGTGAGTGAAAATCAAGCCTTACCGTTATGCCTTGAGCAAGAGCTGGGTATTTTGAAACTCCTGCAGTGGATTATTAAGAGCCTCCTGTGGCATAAATACTTTCATAAATTATTTCAAGCACTGTTGAGATTCAGTACGTATATACCCACCTTTTAATTTAATTAGTCATCTCTCAAAAACAAGAGATAGGTCTTTGAAGCTTAATCAATTTTTTCTCATAAGAAGTTATATATCTGTTAAATAAAAAACTTACAAATATAGTATTAACACCAGTAAGTACAGTTCATCTTAAAGGAATTGTTAACTGTTTCATAAAGTCAATTATGAACACATTTGCATGGACATTTGATAATTTAGTATATACTGATGAGGTTTCTATAGCACAGGATGCATTGAATCAGATGCCTGCTGGCAAGGAACTCACAGATTATAAGAAGCAAACCAACCTGAAGAATTTATAAGCAGACAGAGATCTGCTCTGATAGACCTGTCAAAAGAGAAGTGTGCAGTCTCATAAGAGAACTTGACCTGTACCTGGGAGTACAGGTGTTGGTGATTTAATGGTAAAGGGACTTTATTTTTTACAACATATACTAGTTGTAGGCATATAATTGGCTTAGTAAGGCATGGCATCATTTCAATATATAAAAATGAAAAGACATGTGATTCTTTGAAATGAACTCTTTATATTTTAATGTTCCTTTGAATTAAGATTTACCCATGACTTTTAAAGTATTACTTCAGTATTTAATCCTTATTTTTACATTTTATATAAATATTTTCTATGCTGAGCTGTTTAGTATTTATTTTAAAATTACTCTTTGTTTATAAATATAAACATTATAGTCTCACATCATAATGTCGAGGTTGTGGGGAAATAGAAACCCTTCTACACTGTTGGTGGGAGTAAAAAGTTGTTCAATTGCTATGAAGATCAGTGTGTAGATTCCTTATACAACTGGGAAAGGGTCCATCATATGATCCTGCAAAAACACTATTGAGTATCTTTCTAAAGGGGTGGAAATCAGAGATCTACAGTAACATATGCATATCCACGTTCATAGCAGTACAATGCACAACAGCCAAACTATTGAACCACCCTAGGTGTCCATCAAGAGATGAATGGCTTGCAAAATTATGGAAAATCCACACAATGGAATTTGACTCAGAAATACAAAATAACACAATTATGTCATTCATAAAAAGATTAAAAGACTTGAAGAACTTTATGTTAAATGAGATTAGCCAAGCACAGAAGAGAAGGAACATATGTCTTCTCTAATATGCTCAAGGGAGGAAGTATTTGGAATACCAGAGAGAGTCCAGATAATGGAGAAGATCCTCAATGGAGCAAGGGAGGAAGGGAGGAAGGGTAGGAAAGGAAGAAGGCTGAGGTTCATTAAAGTTAATGCTATCTGCAACTATGTGTATACATGGGAATATAACATTGTTAACCTGGACACTCTGTATTGGGAGAGAGGAAAATGGAGAGTCAGGGGTAGGAAGGGCACCGAGTACTATGTGAATATATGCCATTGACAACACGATCTACATTATGGTGTGAAACTAAATATTTATTTTTTACATTCTTTATTGGTGTGTTGTAGTCATACATCTTTTTTTTTTTTTTTTTTTTTTTTGGTGGTACTGGGCTGGAACCCAGAGGCTTTCTACCTAGGGGCTATACTCCATGACCTATTCTATACTTTATTTGGAAACAGGGTCTCACTAAGTTGCTGAGAGCCTCACTAAGTAGCTGAGGCTGGCTTAAACCCGTGTGATCCTCCTGTCTCGGCCTCCCAAGCACGGGGATTACAAGCGTGCGCCACCACGCCCGGCATAGTCATACATCTTAATGAAGTACCAAATGGTAGAGACATAGATGCACACATCACTCATTTAACCTTAACCCAATTCTCATCCTATTTCTTCCCTCCTTGCTCCCTTTTATGTTTGGTTTAGTGATTGATGTTGACATGCTTGTGAATGAACACAATGTATATTTAATTCTACTTAATTCTCCTTTATCGAAAGCCACTGGAGAGTCAGGTCTGGTGTTGGTTTTCCAATACTTGGAATGGATCCATTTTGCGATCCATTGGAGGCTGAGATAGAAAGATTGCAAGTTTGACACCAGCCTCAGCAGCATAAAAAGACTTTGAGCAACTCAAGTAGAAACTGGTTCAGAATAAAAAAGAACCAGGTGTAGTTTGGAAGTAGATTAGCTCTGGTTTCAATTCACAGCACCATAAACAACAACAATAACAACAAAAACAAGAAATGCTGGTGAGAATGTAGGAAACTAAGAAATCTTACACACTATTGGTAAGACTGTATATTAGTGCAATCATTGTGGCAATTAATATGGAGGTTCCTCCAAAGACTAGGAGTGGAACCACCATATGGGCCTGTTACACTACTCTCCAGTACCTTCCTAAAAGAATTAAAGTTAGAATACTATAGTGATACTCACATACCCATGTTCACGTCAGCACAATTTACAATAGGTAGATTATGGAACCAATCTAGGTGTCTGTCAACAGATGAATGAGTAAAGAAAATATGGTATATACATACAAAGGCATTTTACTCAGCCATAAAGAATAAAATATGTCATTTGTAGAAAAATGGATGGAATTTAAGTTTATAATATGTAAGATAATCAGTCTCAGAAAGTCCAGAGTTATATTTTCTCTTAGATATAAAAATTGGCAAGAAAGTAGAAAATAAAAGAGACATAAGATAACAGAGGAGAGAGATCAATTAGAATAGTAGAAGGGGAGGATAGAGAGTAGGGGAAGGGAGGGAGAAAAGAAGACTTGAAGAAGAAAACAAATCAAATAACCTTATCTTAGTGTATAAAGATTTCACTAGCAATTTCCCTAACCTATTCAGGAAAGAGGAGAACAAAGGGTAGAATCAAGGGAAACACACTGCGTGACGTGTACATAAAAAAGATATCATTTAGAACCTTCCTATGTTCTATAATTTCAACACACCGATAACATAAAAAATAGTTCTGAGAAACAGTACAGAGAAATTTTTCTGTGCCGTGTACTATTTTTCCAAGTGGAAATGACTTAGAAAACTATAGTAGAGTAACCCAAGGGAAAAGATGACATTGACACAATTAACCTCTTTTGTTCAACTTCACCTGCTCTGCATATAATACTTAAGCACATGTATGTGTGTGCAGGTCTATGTTTAGTTATACACAGTTTTATTGGAGGTGTAGACAAGTGTACTTAACACCACAATTCTATCACTACAAAGATCCCTTGCATCACCTAATTAAAAAAACACATTTTCTCTCTATTCCTCCTCCTGACACCCTTCATGATCTTTGGGCTATAACTAATCTAGTCTCAATCTTTATTCAAAGAGATCATACGTAAGGCATCATATTGTGTGCGAACCCTTTAGGCTGACTTTTATCACTTAGCATAGTTCTCTCTTGATACATCCACATCACGGTGCATCATCGACTATGTGTTTTCACTGCTTGCAGGTTGTTACACAGATGTAATACAGTTGTTCAGGTTCTATGTATGTTTTGTTTTTATTTCCAACCAGTCAATGATTGAAGGACATTGGGTATTTCTAGTACTTGCTAATATGAATAAAACTATCATGAATATTTGTTTGCATGTGAACATATGTTTTTCTTTATCTAGGATAAATGCCCGGGTATATAATTAGTGAAAAGTATGGCAATTGCATAATTAGTTTTATTTTTATTCTTTGCATGTTTTATTTTATAAGCAACTCCTAAACTGGCTCTGGATGTCTATAAAATCGTAGTTTCCATATTAGTAATTTTGTTGTGCTTTATCCTTACCAATATTTAGTATTGGTGCTATTATTTTTAAAGTTTTATTTTAGCCATTCATATAGGTATGTAACATTGAATTTCCACTTTTACCTAGTTAACATCATCTTTTTATGTACTCGTTTTCCATTTGTATGAACTCTTCAAACCAAGTGATCTTTGTCTTCATATTTTCTTCATTTTCTACTCAACACACTATACATGAGTATCTTGAGTATATCTTCAGTCTTATAAAAATTTCCAGGCCAAAACTCCATGTAATTACCTATAATAAGACTTACCATCTTAGCTTTATGTCTTTTAGCTAATGCCATCTTGGTTTAGGGAGAAATAGTTTCCTTTTGTAAATACAGAAAATCCTTGAAGCCCAGATAAACCTGTGCTCTAAACCAAGAATCAGTAGGAACTTAGTAATGTTGAAGTTGGCCTGTTCTTTACTGGCACCCAGAATTAAACCATGATGGGGAGGGGTGTCTATCTAAACATGTAGAGGAGATCTCGAGTTTATGGAAGCGCTCAATATTTTTTCATTTCAGAGAAAAGAGCAAGAAACAAAAAATAAGCCCATGGTTAAATTTTAAAAGAAAGGAAAAGATTATGTAAGTGAGATTAATCAGCCACAAAAAGTAAAATCTCAGATGCTCTCCCTAATATGCTAGGGAGAACAAGAGTGCTAGGAGGGACACTAGATGAAAAAAGAGAAAACATAAATGAGCGCAAAAGATGACCTAACTGAGGAGGATAGGAAGGGAAAAGGGAGACTCCCTAAGGCACATGATGTACTGTCACAAACACTTCAAAGTCAATCACTGAGCCAAACATGAAAAGGAGGAAGGGGGAGGGAATGGGGTGGGAATTGGGGAAGGGCTAAATGAGTGATGTGTGCATGTATGCCTCTACCATCTTGTACTCCATTAAGTTTTATGACTATATTTTACCAATAAATTTTTTTAAAATAAAAGGGATAGTGGATGAAAGAAAGTATCATACTTAACTCACTTAATTTTTAAAACAATAACAATTGAACTATTTCAGTCCTAATGTCCAAATAAACAGGCACCATTTCTCATATTTAAATGCCATTTAACTTATTGTAGTTTATATAAAAATACAAGTAAGATAAATATAGAGAGAATTTGGCCTCCTGATTAGACATCATCAGCACAATTAACCCTTTGTTGCTGAAAAGTTTCTAAGACAGGTTAGCAAACCCCACATCTTTCATTAGTAACTCTTAATGAAGTCTGAATTTTGTAAGATGTGATTAACTTATTCCAAGAATATTCTGCCTTTTAGCTACAGAGATTCCTGCAAAACTGTATGCTTATTTAAAATAAATAAGCATAATATTAATTTATATATTTGTCATTTCTCTAATTTTCTTTCTCATCTAATATGTTCAGTAAAAATATACAAAATAATCTCATCTTTGAATATTTTTCATAAATAAGATACCCATCCTATTTTTCTAGTTTTTGAGAAAAGCACTCACTCTACAGATTAGATACATCATGAAAAGTGTACAGAGATTATCAAAAAATGAATTATTGTTCTAGCCAAATCAAACAGGAGTCATCCTGAGGCAAAACTCTTGACAAATATAAAACGTTTCTTGGCAAACACCTGTGTTCTACAGGTATATGTGTAGTATAACTTGCTGAAATAATCAATCTTGTAGACAAGCATATCTATCTTAAGGTCAATAGACATACAGAGGTACTGAGTACTATGTGGGGTCATATTAAAGCAAGTTAAAAACCATCATTTGTTGGATGTATATTTGAGGCCAAAGGGCAGAATTTAATTTCATTAATAATTAGATGTGTGTCTATGCCAGTCATTCCTCTCTAATTTTAAATTACCTTAGATGATGACTTTCAAAAACTAAGAGGAATAATAGAATTAACTTCCGTGTGTGTGTGTGTGTGTGTGTGTGTGTGTGTGTGTGTGTGTGATACTGGAGATTGAATCTAGGGTTATTCTACCTCTGAGCTACACCCTCAAAGCTATTTTATTTTTTCTTTTATTTTGAAATAAAGTTTTAGTAAATTATGGGAGGCCTCACTAAGATGTTGAGGATGGCCACAAACCTGCAACCCTCTGGTTTCAGTCTTCCAATTACTAGGATTACAAGCGTGCATGTGTGTTTCTATCAGTCTGAACTACATTATGATGTGAAACTACAATTCACAAATAAAAGTAGATGGATAGATAGATACATAGACAGATAAGAAATAGAGATATTAGGTGCATTGCCTGTGTATTCTAGTCTATTTTGGAGAAACTAACCGTAATTTATTTCAATGATGGTATACTATAAACTATCCCAGCTATACTACTGGAGAAATAAGGCAGGAATTTGCCACGAGAGTAGATATTATATCACTCCTCTACTTGTACGTCAGAAAAAAAGTAATGAGATAACTCCAACATCCTCAATCAATTCAACTTATGTCATATCAGTGTAACTGAATATTGGATTTATTAAAAAAAACACCTAGATAAACAGATATGAGGAAAGCTTTCCTATTTGGGGAAGGGAGTCTCTTTCTCACACAAATCATTTTTTAGCTGTTGAAATATGAAAGCTGTTACCCTTCCCCTAAGTATTGTATTTGCAAACTATTGTTTACAAACTGCCACTCCCATACCTTATCTGCAGATAAGGGTTAATTGTCTTCTGATTTTACTCCTGATTTTACCCACTAATTTGTCTAAAAAGTGAATGTAATATTTAAAAATGAATTTCTATAAAACATAATTACTTTCTGGAGTTTTCAATTACTCTCATTGCATTTAACTAATTTAAAATAAACAATATATTTAATATTCAATATATTTTGGTCATAATCTCTTTCTGCCTATGAGAAATATATGAACAATCTGGAAGCTCTACCTCTAGCTCTAATAGAACCAACAAACTAATATTCTGAGATCTGCACTCAGAGCCCTGTTCTTGACTTTTAAATATCTGCATAATCTAACCCTTAGGAAACATTCTAACTTTATTTCTTGAATATGATCAGAATTACATGGTCATTGCAATATTGTGTTTTTCTCCCAAATAATCAGCCTATTTATTTTATACATCAGAATAATTATCTAAAAACCTCTTCTAAGGAAGGATTAACCATTATTATAAAATATAAAATAAGAATGTATTTATTAACTTGTCAGTGCTGTATTTATTCATTATATTTTCTTTGTAAATTTCCTTTTCAAATAATTGCAACCAATTGACAAATAATTATACCTCGATCAACCAAGCATGAGTACTTTCTATAATTTGACTGAAAAAGTTTAAATGCCTTGAGTTGTTTTTTTTTTTTTTCAAACTGTCAGTTACTGAACATGATCCTCAATATATAAACTATGCAATCTTTAAACACTGACCAAAAAAGTTTTCCATCACAGGCATGGTCCCAAACACAAGCTAGTAGTTTTCATATAATAAGATTTCACTTATTTTTGCACATATAAATAAATGTTGATGATTTTTAGTAAAAACATGAATTTTATTTAGCAACTTAGTTTCTAATATTGTCTAAAATATCCTTCAGTCTTTGAAAATAGAAAGTGTGCTATCCTGACACTACACTGTAAAAAATGTCACAATTTGAAAATAATCTTACTCTTTGTCAAGCAATCGTCTTACTTAAACGGATATGCTATTTGTAACCTAAGATATATCATGAATTATCTTACCACTTCTGTTTCTGATTAACAAAAATTGTCAATACCTAATGGTGAACTGAATTTGAATTTTCTTTCTTTCATTCCTACAGTGTGTTATCTGTTGAATATGTGTTCTGCCAAAGCAGGACCAATATAAGAAAAATATACGATAAAACTGCCGACATTTCTGAAACTTGTCTATTTTATTAATACGGGCATTAAGAACATTAATTTTTTTAAACTTAAAAATGACAAATATGAAGTAAACCAAACTAGTGATATTTTAAGAGTAACTAACATTATTGCTATGGCTTAAAAGTCTCCACTAAAATTCATGTTGAAATTTTGCCCCCACTGTGATATATTAAGAGGATAAAAATTTAATCTATGTTGTTTGAAGTAGAAGCTTTTAGGAGTAATTAAGGTTAAACAAGAACATGAGATTGGGACCTTACCCTGATGAGTATGGCAATTCAATGACAGGAGGGAATACCTGAGCTAGGGCACTGTCTTGGCCCATAATGTCCCCTGCCACCATGAAAAAATGCATATTCCCCACCAGGAAAAAGGACTTGGCCAGACATGGCCACCTGACCTTGATCTTCAACTAAACTTCTCTTCTTTATAATTAACCCAATCGGTGGCATGCAGTAATCGCAACTGAAAATTGACAAGAAATGTGTTTAGCTTAGGACTTTTTGTATGAGTTGATACTTGATCTGAGTCCCTGAATCTTTGAGCTGACCATGGGAATGTATGGTGGTATAATGGCCCCTGTTAACAGGAATGGAGTATACAGAAATTTTTGTTGGATGGAAATAAGGCCATCAAGCAGGGGATAATCACTGGAAAATTATTCACACCTATTTAAACAAATCCTACTGAGGGCTATAAAATGCCTAAGTATATATTTTTCCTAGAAGTGTATGTAAACTGTATAAAATTTAACTATGTAAAAATCATAAGTAAATGATTGAAAAGTGAGGGTGTTGAAATACGAGAAAGTGAACCAGGCGTGGTGGTGCACGTTTGTAATCCCAGTAATTGGGAGACTGAGACAGGAGGATTGTAGTTTGCTACCAGCCTCAGCTACTTAGTGAGGCCCTCCCCAAATTTAGGGAGATCCTGTTTCAAAATAAAGAATAAAAAATAGGTCTGGGGGTGTAGCTCGGAGGTAGAATACCCCTGGGTTCCATCCCAAGCACCACAAAAAGAAAAGAAAAGAAAAGAAAAGAAAAGAAAAGAAAAGAAAAGAAAAGAAAAGAAAAGAAAAGAAGAGAAAAGAAAAGAAATAGGAGAAAGTATAAGGGCAAGAGCAGCACTTGCTATTTTTAATACCTATCAGTAACTGATTCACAAATTCTAAAATCAAAGAATTAATTAAAAAAAGAGAATAAGTCTTGACTAGAAAGATCTTAGAATGAACGACCTGAGTCTTTATCCCAGGAGCATTCTACAATTGGTTTATACCCATAGCCCTTTTCATGTTTTATTTTGAAACAGGGTCTCACTAAGTTGCTGAGATTTTTCCTAAATTGCTGAAGGTAGTCTTGAGCCTGCAATCCTCCTGTCTCAGCCTCTCCTGTACCGGGATCTGAGGTCTGCTTCACCATGCATTTCTATTAGGAGGAATTAAGGCAGCTAATATCTTTATTTTTTGAAGAAATATTTATAATATATTTAACTATTTTAATTCATTTTCATTTATGTTCTATTAAGATAGATTAATAATGATTGTTAAATTAAATAATATAAACCTATTTTTACCCATGTATTTATGTGTATTTATGTATTTGTTATCAACCACTTCTCTTATTTTTTCTTATATGTTCATATAGATATATACATTCAGATATATCAAAAATAATTTTAATGTCAATGTGATAGTTGTTTCTAAATGACTGCATGCATATATTTAAGTGCTCTTTGATAACTATTTTAGTATTATAATTTATTTTAATTAGTATGTGATTTACATAAGATATTTTTTACTTTTTTAAGAATATATATCTCTTAGATGAAAACAATGCAATAAATGTCAAATTTATTCTAAGAAAATTGATGGGTATTCTTTCTACTAGAAATATGAGAATCAGCTTCATATAAGCCAGGTATCCCAGATCATAAAGGGGACATAAATTTAGAGATAAAAATAAACTATTGAAGGAAATGGCTCAAATACAAAGTGTATAAATGTAAGATTATAAAGTATGTTGAAGAACTGCACACTAGCAGTAGTTTCATGTAAAGAGATTCCTACCTGATCAGGCGGTAAAATGTTCACTGACATTAGTTATCAATGATTTATTTATAATTTGTATTACCAGTAGCAGTAGTAGTAGTGGTAGTAGTGTAGTAGTGTGTGTGTGTGTGTGTGTGTGTGTGTGTGTGTGTGTGTGTGTATGTGTATGTTTGTGTGTTACAGGGAATTGAACCCAGGGCCACTCTACCTTTGAGCTCCGCCCTCAGCCCTTTTTCTTCTTTATTTTAAACAGAGTCTCACTAAGTTGCTGAAAGCCTTGCTCAGTTGCTGAGGCTGGGCTCAAACCTGTGATTCCTGGTAAGTACTGGGATTATAGGCATGTGTCAGTGCTTGGTTTGGTTCAATGACTTCTTTTTAGAAGAAGAAAAAAATGAGATAAAAAACATCTGAGCTGTCAGGAATTCAATCTCCTCCTGGAAGTTGCATGTATAACAGCTAATGGAGACATTAACTATGCATTTATGACAAATTAAGGAAACCACAAAGCATTTTTTTAAGAGATGAGGAACTACTAAATACCTTTCTAAGAGAAAACCAACCATTGAAGGATGCACTCTGGGGCCATTTTTCTTGGCAGAGGAAGGATGAGCAGGAAGAATAGGGAGGCCACAGGTTCCTTGCCTGGTAAAGGTGTATGCACATGAAGGAAGGGGAGCAGGAAACCAGAGCCCTGGCTGCTTCTGAACATGACCTATTCACAGATCTCACCTGAAATATATTTCCTCCCACAAATGTAAGTCAATTTAAGTTTCTGACACATCATTAAATCCTTAAATGGACTAAGACCTGAGTTTCTAATAGCCATCTTATATTCTACTTAGAGATGGCACGAAATTTTTTATATATCCCAGGTTTTAATATGCAAAGTGGTTGAAGGGCAGAAGAAAAAGTTTGAGCTGGAAATTTAAATGCTAAGCCTAACTTTTCAGGGCACCAACATATCTTGACTATAGAAGACTTATTCTTTCTCCTATCAGTATTTTGCTAATATCTGAGTCTGTGTGTATAAATATGAGTATTATTAACCATTCATTCTCCAGTTCAATTTTGGTCTTGAAGAAATAAACACAGAGAGATTAAATGAGATTTTTTTTTTACCAATTATATCCTTATTTTCTAACAGTTTAGTACCTGACTTGGAGGACTTAGACCCTTGTTTCTCCCTTGAAGAAGAAAAAAAAAAAGATAAAATGTATTGATATGCTAAAGATAGTGAGAGACAGAAAGAGTTTAGTACATTTAAAATCATCTTTAGTTGTCTTCCTGACTCACTTGCCCTGTAATAATATCACAGAGCTTGGAAAGTGATGCTCTGGAAGATTAAACACATGTTTGATAAGGATTGCTCAGCACCTGCAGTAATTGGTAACGAATCAAAACTTAATGCTGCACTCAGATTCCATATAATCCAAATGCAAATGGTGTGAAGATAGACATTATGCCACTGAGGGGTAGTTTTTTTAAGTGGAAGAAAAACACAGTGAATCCAAAGTATTTTCATGTTTTGTCACATGATTTCAAAGAAAAAGAATGATGATTCCAGGGCTATTTGAACTAGTTTTAAAGTAAGGTGACCTTAAAAATCACCTATATGTAGTGCTTAAAAGTAGAAAACTGCCGGGTGTGGTGGCACACGCTTGTAATCCCCGCATTTAGGAGGCTGAGACCAGAGGATCCTGGTTCGAGGACAGCTTCAGCAACTTAGTGAGATAAAATGCATTGATATGCTAAAGATAGTGAGAGACGGAAAGAGTTTAGTACATTTAAAATCATCTTTAGTTGTCTTCCTGACTCACTTGCCCTGTAATAATTTCACAGAGCTTGGAAAGTGATGCCCTGGAAGATTAAACACATGTTTAATCTTCCTCAGTGAGACCCGGTTTCAAAATAAAGAATAAAAATATAGCAGTGGGCGTAGCCCTGAAGTTGAATGCCTCTGGGTTCCATCCCCAGACGTGCCAAAAAAAAAAAGTAGAAAAATATTAAATTACTAATAGAAGCATGTCTTTCCTATACTTGCAATATCTTTTCATATATATATATATATATAGTGATTAAATATTTATATCTAATAATTCATTTTTATAGAAAAGTTTGATATGGCTTTTCAAAAATGATTTCAAATCTTGAGGTATTTTGTTCTTAAATCTTCCTAAAATTTAGAGTGATCATTTTGTACACCTACAAGAAATCCAGAGTAGTTCCATGAGAATAGCAGAACATTTTTTGGTTCAAAGTCCCAAGAGAGAATGCTAATTGTTCATATCTCGGCTTGCAGAACCTCAGAACCCTGCCTCAGGACCTCCCCATGGGCATTCTTAGGTTTGCTCTAGCCACATTTACTAACACAAGCCTATAAACAGAGCAGCTGTTTAGCACACATCCGTGTAGCAAAATGCGGGCTGAGTATTAGTGATTTTGCTTTCAGAACTCTCAAAATATTCACACATGACAAGTGTTTCTATGTATAGATGCTTCTGCTAGCAGACAGTCCAAAAGAGGCAGGCGCCTAGTTAAAAACATTAGCAAGTGTTAAAAGGGATAAATTAAAGGCATATTAGTGCCTAAGTGAGACATTTATCCTCATTGGGGAACCACGAAAGAGAGGAGCTCATTACAGAAAAAAAAAAAAAATGTGCAGCCATCTGAAGTACTGCAAATGTCTCTACCTGAGGAGATATGTAGGACTTCCAACCCATAGTCAGGCGTTTTATTCTTTCTGAAACGACTACAGATGATTCAGGATTTAGTTTTATTCTCTTCTGTGTATTCACTTCTCACTTCTTTAGGTGACCCTGGGTCTTCTTTCCTGGACAACAGCGAACACTGTGTAAATTGTGTCAACATCTCAGCATCCCCTATGTTATACTCCTGTTACTTAAAGTGTGCTTCCTGGACCAGTAGCATATTTGCCTTCTTGTTGCTTGCTGAATATTTAATATCTAATTCAGATATACAGAATGAAAATCTTTATATTAGCATGATACCATATTGATTCTTAAGGAACAAGAATGTTTAAAAATATAATGTTCCTCATTACCATTACAAGGAATCTTGTAAAACATGACACATGACCAATTGCATTTCAATCACTCCATCTCAATTCATCAATAGTACAAGAAAAAGTCGACTGTGAATCAAATGGACCTCAGGTCTCTGTTGTTAGCCTCATAATAATCAGTATGTGGAGGAGATAATTTCTAGTTGATTCAATATGTAATTTGAACCTGTTGATAAGGAGCCTTATTTTATTCCACCAAGAGCTTTCCTCCTAGCCAAATTTTTTCTGCCAATCTGTGTATTAAATATTTGGATAATCTAGAAATTGATACTCATAAACAATTGTTTCACCCCAGATCCTTATTTATTCCTTCTATAACTGGCTATTTCTCTGTTGTCTCTATAATTCTACCTTGTTTCATCTCTTTGTTTTCTTTTTTGCATCTTAGAAGTTGGCAAAACCATGGGTTGACTTTTCTGAGTCGGACCTTCTGGTTCTAGATGTTTGACCACTTCTTTGCTATGAGGCATGATGTTAACTATCTGACTGGTTATTCATTGTGTTTGGCTAGAGAATCAACATTTACTCCTGTGACTTTTCCAAAGGACAGAGTTGGCAGGTACATCTATTGTGCCAGGCTCTGCTCTTTGTACGCTCCAATGCTGGATCTCAGGCTTGAGGCCATAAGCCTTCATATAAATAAGAGAAAGCTAACAAAAACATTGACAACCCTTTATTTTACTAGTAAAGCCTTACAAGGAGTAGCAATTATTTCATAGGTATAAACAAGTTGGTAAAAACAGAGGCGTGTACTCATCCAAAATCCAACATCTCTTGTTTGTATAAAAAATGGCATTGTCAATCCAGGGAATGTTTAAATCCTTCCTCCCATATTTTTTCTCTACAGGTTTTATCTTATTCTTATGAGACCTTATGGATGGTCGTACCTTTCAATTATGGAGCAAAGAAATTGACTACATTCCTTATGCAAAGACAAAGTTAATGACCAAGCGCCATTTGCTTTAATAAAGTTTGAATTAACAAAGAATGTGAATCAAGAAATACGGCAAATGTGAAACATATATTCTATTAGCCATTTTACTTATGAATATAAGTATCTACCTCAAGCCCTAAGCAACAGTAAAATATTTTACATTTAATATGAGCTGCCCCTGGCACACTTGACACCATTGTGCAATAAGAAAAATATACAAGTATTGTATTGTGTAGACTTACTATCCAGTCATCCACTGATGGGCATCTAGGTCAATTCCATACACTGGCAACCATGAACGGTGCTGCAGTAAGCTATCACCTCCACATTCTGACTTCATTTCCTTTTGATAAATACCTAGTAGTGATAGTACTGTATCCTTTTCAGAAGCCTCCATACTGATTTCCATAATGGATGTAAAAATTTGCCTTGTCACCAACAGTGAATCCCCAAAGGGTGCTCCTTTCTCCACTTCTTTCCAGCACTTGTTATGGCTCTTTGTTATAATAGCCATTCTAACAGATATGAGAAACCCCACTGAGGTTTTAATATGTAATTCCCTACTGGCTCAAGGTGTTAGGCATTTTTTCATATATAATGGTCGTTGATATGTCTTCTGAAAAATATCTATTCCTTCCTTTGCCAGTTTGAAATCCCATTATTTTCTTTTTTGCTATTGAGATATTTTTAAATTTTTATAGTCTAATTATTAACTCCTTGACAATACATACTTCACAAATATGTTCTCCCATTCAGTAGAATATCTCTTTATTCTGCTTATTTGGTATAATTTCAATAAAATATGCCCTTAATTTAGTAAGATACCTTATTTAAATTTTCCTGAAAATTTGACATAATACACAATTCTAATCTTCCATTCTACTATAATATATTACCATAAGCTTAGTAGCATTATGCAGTATAGTTTGATTATTTTACAATTCTGATACTCACAAATGTATGTACAGAGTAGCTTGGTTGATTTTCCTGCTTCTGATCTCATAGTTGAGCTACCAAGGTACCATCTGGCAGAATTTTTGTCTGAAGGCTCTATAAAGAATATATTTCTAACTTCATTCAAGTTAATGAAAAAATCCAGTTTCTCGTAGTTATAAGACTAAGATCCTTATTTCCATGGCCACCGGTGCCTAGGGGATGGTCTTCTCTCCTAGGATTTCTTTTTCCTTGTGGATAAAAATCTTCATCTCAGACCAAAAACACCACATCAATCCTTTCTCCTGATTGGATAATGACTTCTCTTTCTGCTGCAACTATAGCCTGTTTTTTATAATACGCCACTTTGATTTCACAAAGATATATTTGTCTGCTTTTGAGGTGTTTCGTAACTAGATTAAGGTCATGTTAGTAATCAAAAATTTCCCAGATTAATGCCTATAACCCTTTATTCCATCTGCAAATATGTTTTTCATGTAAAGTGAGATATTCACAGTTTCTATGAAGTAAGTTATGGATGTCTTTGAAGGGGGGGGGACATTCAAGCTAGCAAATATGTTTTGTCTTGTTAAAAAAAAGTAACTCTTAGCCGGGCGTGGTGGCACACGCTTTTAATCCCCACGCTTGGGAGGCAGAGACAGGAGGATTGCGCAGGTTCGAAGCCAGCCGTGCTGGCTTAAGAGACCCTATTTCCAAATAAAAATATAAAAATAGGTCTGGGAGTGTAACCCGGAAGTAGAAAGACTTCCAGGAAGCCCAGTATGACCAAAATAAAAAATAAATACATAAATAAATAAATAAATAAATAACTCTTAGAGGAAGTAATATAAAAAAATTTTGAATCATTAAAAATTATATAATATCTATAACGTAAACATAGCTGCCTTAGACACACCACCTTTATGTTCTACTTAACTGTGTACAGTAGGCCTAAACCTCTCCAACAAGGTTTGATACACTCTGAATCTAAAAGGCTTGGGCACCTAATGCAGTGTAGGTTTATATAATTATGTCCCACTTTTGTGTCACTTCCCGGCATAACTTGGCAAATCACAAAGCTAATAAATGGCAGAGCTAATATTTGAACATAAGTAGCTTTCTTTTCACAATGCCACATCATTTGACTCTGCCCTATGACATTAATAGCATTTATCCATTTATTTTAAATGAAATTACGGTGAATAGAAAAGTAATAATAATAATGTTGGCTTTCAAAGTGCTCTTTGTAAAAGGAATAGTATTTATAGAAATAGGATATGTATAATTATGGTTGATAAAACTCTATCAGGAAGCTAATAATTAAGGCAGGTAACACATTTTTTCCCCAGAGCTTAGGAATTGAGTTTTTCCTTTATGCTTTTGCAAAGAGAATGATATTTTTGAATATTATAATGAGTTAAAAACCCCAAACATTTAGCAAACAATCAAAAGAACTGAGATTCTCAGAAAGTTGCAGTGTATGGATGCACTTAGAATAGTGAGAATTCAATAATACAAATGCATTCAGGCTAAACCACAATTATTTTTTATTTTCACACTTTCACAAGGTGCAAGTTCTAGAGCATTTATTTTTCACCAGACTTACTTTTGTTCACAAAATATGTGTAAGTTATACTTCCTAGGATAGAGGAATTTCTTTTTATGCATGTTCAGAGCTGTGCTTCCAAAGAGATCATAGACTCTTTTCTTTTTGATATAGAGAATAAATCTGAATAAAGGGGAGAAAATAATTATGGGTATTGTCCATTTATCCCTTTAAAACTGGAAAAAATTATGTCTTCAAAGAAAATAGGACTTAGATAACCACCATGGTGAACCACCAGTGAGCAATTAATAGTTTGGATTGCCTCTTTCTTATATACTTATAGTATTCTTCTTTGTGTCAGACATAAAGTCCAAACTTTGCACTTAGAACTTTCTACTCTCTTCTATGTTACATTAGTGTAGAAAATGGAAAAGTAATTAATTTCAATATTTGAACTTTTATATCATTGTTTTTTCCTATGGTTATCTCCAGAAAACCTATGGTAGAATTGAAAAATTAAACTAATAAGATGATGTGCATTTATTTGCCTCTTAAAATCAGATATAATGTAATATTTTCCTATGAAAGATTCTTTGAACTCTACTTTCCTATTTCAGATGTTGTTCAGTAATTAATTGTACTTCAAGTGCTCATTGTTTTTATAGAACATTCTTAGTTAAAACAGATGAGAAGAGAATAAATGATATGTAAGAAAAAGAAGAGAAAATATATCTTCTACTACCTTTTGGGATTATTAACTAGTGAGACCCTGCATTTCCTCTTGGAATTTTAGCACTAAGCCTAACAAATACCAAAAAGTAAAAAGCCTCAATAAAGAAAATAATTAAATTTTCTCTCTTTTTTTGCGGTAATGGGGATGGAACCATGAGAAGAAAAGTATGTCAACAACATTCACATGTAAGAAATATTTTGAGCAAAGAATGTGAGTGGTGACTCACTATTCACCCCTTGGAGTCATGAATGACCTTAGTTCATACAAAATCATTGTTATCAGTTATCAGTTATTAGTTCAGCCACTATGGAGATCTGTGTGGAGATTCCTAAGAAAGGTGGGAATAGATCCACCATATGATCCAGCTATACCACTCCAGGGTATCTTTCCAAAGGGGTTGAATTCAGAGAAATACAGCAACATATGCATACCTTTGTTCATAGCAGCACAATTCGTAATAGCCAAAATATGGAACCAACCCAGGTCTCTATCAACAGAAGAATGGATAGCAAAACTGTGGGAAATACACACAATGGAATTCTATTCAGCCATAAAGAAGAACAAAATTATATCATTTGCAAGAAGATAGAAAGCCCTGGAGAACATTATGTTAAGTGAGATCAGCCAAGCACAGAAGGAGAAGGTACATATGTTTCCTCTAATATGCCCGAACTAGGGAACACAGAGGATACCAGTGGGACTCCAGATAATGGAGGGGAAATATCAGCAAAGTTTGAATGGAAAGATAGGAGAGGAGGAAGGCTGATCTTGATTAATGAGGGTCTATATCTGAATATGTGTAAAATTATGAATATGACATGGTTAACCTAGACAACCATTGGTGGGAGGGCAGAAGGGAAAATGGGGGTGGGGAGGAGAGGGCACCAAATATAGTTTAAATGTATACCATTTATGTTCAATAAAAATTTTGTTTAAAAAATGATAGAATGAATATAGAAAGGGTTGAAATGTTCTTTGAAAGTGTTTCATTAAATAATAAAATCAATGCTTGGCAAAACAAAATCATTGTTATCTGTACTTATACATGAGCACATTAAGAGACTGTTAGGATCTTCATGATTTTATCAAATTCACATGAAATTTTGATAGCCATGAGACCATAATTCACATGTTTAGTCATTGATAAGTCCTTTAAAGATACTACCCTGCATTGTCTCTAAAAGTAAATATTTGCAGAAAGAAATCCATGGTGGCTTGAAGATGAACTAACATTTGAATCATTTTTATTTACTTATAATTTTGTATATTTTCCTTAAAATTAACATCTTTATAGATCACGAAGGCAAGAGACACTGTGATATAATAGTTCCAAGAAATGCCATCTTGAAACATCTCAAGTGTTTTTTTTTTTAGCTGTTAGTGCCTGTGTTCTAAAAGTTGATATTTTTTCCACTCTACAATACTCTAAGGATCAGACAGCATGATACCCAGGAGGTTCGGAGGTGTTTTAAGTTGCAATAAGTTTGTTGTCAACTTTTTCAAACACCTTTTAAAACTTAGGAAGAGAAACACACGCACCTTACTGTAAGTTATAAAAATCAAGTTAATTTGTATTCTCCTTACTGCAAGGCAACTTTAAAGGCCCTTAGGTACAGAAAATCACAGAATAAGAACATGTTCTCATTGCTCAGCTTAGAATTAATTCTTGCTATCGATTGGGTCGATGTTCAGAAAATATTTTTCAATCAGTTTTTGCTGTTTAAAAGGCACTCTTAGAAAAAAAAAGCTTCAGCATTACTATCATAACTGATTCTGTTAAAATAATCTACCACAAAATTTGACATTTTACTACATGAATTATTAACACTATGCAAGATTATTTATTAGGGTAAATAAGCCAATATTGAATTAAAAAAACTTATTTTCCCCAGAGTTTATGCTATTTGCCATTAAAACAATTTGATGATATTTTGTTACTAATATATAAATAGGTAAAAAGATTTTATCATTTAATACAATTGAAAATTATTTAAAGAATTCCTTTTGTATACTTCTTGATGTTTGAGGTGTTAGAATATTATAACAAAACAGAAAGATATCAAAGCTTATATTCTCTGTGGTGGAAAAAATAAACAGGAAAATAAATAAAAACTAGTGAAATGTTAATTAAAAAATTATAGCATGACATTATATAGAATTTCTGAAAATTATTCGGAGAAAACATCTTAATTATATAGTATAAGTAAATAAGGAAATCATACAAGTGAATTATGCTTCAGATGAGTGTTTTGGACCACTTACACAATATATTATATAACATATCTAATAATCACACACACATATACACACACAGTAACATATATATAGTACATACACATTTATACTATAAATATCACACATACCCTCTGTTTACAATGTGACTATAGAAGCTTGAAAACTATTGTAGAGCGGTGCATGTTCTTTTTTTTGTGTGTGTGGGTCTGGGCATATTAAATATGCTAAGAAAAATCACTATTTTTGCCACATTTGCAAAATTTCTCTAACCACAACATATCTCCAATATTTTAATAATTGTTACATGTTAATTTCCATAGAATTCAAAAGAGAAAACACTAAAGTGAGTAAATATCATCATAATTAACATCTTCACTATCATCTTCACTAAGGGTATGTTAAAGTGACTACATATGTTGGATTAACATTGCAGGTGTATTTTATTAGAAATATATAAAATCGCCGGGCGTGGTGGCGCACGCTTGTAATCCCCGCGCTTGGGAGGCAGAGACAGGAGGATCACGCAGGTTCGAAGCCAGCCGCGCGCGCTGGCTTAGGAGACCCTGTTTCCAAATAAAAATGTAAAAATAGGTCTGGGAGTATAGCCCGGAGGTAGAAGGGCTTCCAGGAACCCCAGTACCACCAAAAAAAAAAAAAAAAAAAAGAAATATATAAAATCTACCACTATAGAATAACTCAAGTGATATTAATACTTTGCCAACTCAGGTAGATTTCCTCTTATTTATTTTAACAGATATTTCCCACACTGGTTAAGACCCAATTTTTTCATTTCTTTTTTTTCCCATGGAAACTGCTACAATCTTTACTTTCTTTTTTTTTCTTTCTTTTTTTTTTTTGTAGTACTAAGGATTGAACTCAGAACTCTTCTATTTTCAAGATACAACTCCAAACCCATTTTTATTCTTTATTTTGAAACAGGTTCTGAGTTGCAGAGGGCCTCACTAAGTACCTGAGGTTGAACAAGACCCTGCAATTCTTCTCTCTCAACCTCCCAAGTACTGGGATTACAAGCTTGCACCACCATGCCCACTTATTTTTTCTTTATTAAGTGTATCCTCTACCAGCTTCCAGATTCTTCTTCTTACAGATGCTAATTTGAACAATAACTTTCTTCTCTCCACTCCTTTAATCTCCCCTCTTATTCTTTACCTTCCCCCTTTCCTCTTTTTTGCTTTTTATTTCCAGTACTAGAAATTGAAGCCAGGCACATTTTAGTTCCAGAATACACTGCCACCCATTTTTATTTTTTAAATTTTTTAATGTGTATATGTGTGTGTATATCTATATATCTATATATCTATATCTATATCTATCTATATATCTATATCTATATCTATATATGTGCATTGTAGTCATACATCACAATGGAATACAAGCCTTGTAAGGATATACAAGCACACATCATCTAATCAGCCTTTATCCAATCCCCATCCCATTCTCTCCCACTCCCTCGATCCCATGCTTGATTGTTGATTAACTTTAATACATTTGTTTATGTACATCATGAGTTTTAAAGAGATTCTATCCTCCCCCATTCCATCCCCTCTGTTTGGTCACCTTAATTGCTCCTCTATAGGGCCCTTTCTTCAACTAGATCTCCTCCTATTACCTATTTCTTCCTAGTTTCTGCATATTAGGGAAAGCATCTGGTTTTTTATTTTCTGTGATATTTCTCTGTGTATGCCACACTGCAAGTTCTGATCCCACTCTTGATGAACCCTGCACTGGCCTGGCCAACCGGCAGACTCTGATGCTGGCCTCTCTGACTCCAGCACCAGCCTTGCCTCATGGCAGGCCCCTATCCCAGCCTTTCTGGCCCTGGCACAAGCCTCACTCCTCTACAGGCTCTGATCTCACCCTCAGAGGCACCAGCACCAGCCTTACATCACAGCGGGCTCTGATCCTGGCCTCGCTGGCCCCGGCACTGACCTCACCCCTCAGCAGGTTCCAATCCTGGCCTCAGAGGCCCCAGCACTGGCCTTGCCTCACAGCAGGCTCAGATCGTACCCTCACTGGCCCCTGCACCAGCCTAATCCCTGGGCAGGCTCCGATCCTGGCCTCGGAAGCCCCAGCAGTGGCCTTGCCTCATGTCAGGCTCCAATTCTGGCCTCACTCATCCCCGCACAGGTCTAACCACTCGGTAGGCTCCGATCCTGGCATCAGAAGCCCCAGCCCTGGCCTTGCCTCTTGGCAAGCTCAGATCCCCACCTCGCTGACCCTATCACTGGCCTTGCCTCATGGCAGGCTCCAATCTCGGCCTCACTGGCCCTGGCACTGGCCTGACCCCTCGACAGGCTCCTAATCCAGCCTCGGAGGCCCCAGCACTGGCTTTGCCTCATGGCAGGCTCCTATCCTGCCCTCGCTGGTCCCGGAACCAGCCTAACTCCACGGCAGACTCCGATCCCGGTATTGGAGGCCCCAGCATTGGCTTGCCTCACGACAGGCTCAGAACCCAGCCTCGCTGGTCATGGCACAGGCCTAATTCCTCAGCAGGCTCCAATTCTGGCCTCAGAGGCCCCAGCACCGGCCTTGTCTCATGGCAGACTCCAATCCTGGCCTTGCTGTCCATGGCACTGGCTTCACCCCTTGGCAGGCTTTGATCCGGACACCCTCTTTACACAGCATGTTGTCCCAAGTTCCCAAGCATGCGCAGTGGTAGCATTCTGCCTCTGGTGTTATTCTTCAAAAGATCCATGTGTGTTGCATCAGATCTCTGCCTCTCCTAAGTACTGGCCGCTACCCTTGTCGCTGCCTCCACCATCTCAATTATTTCCCAAACTCGTTGCCCACATTGGGTGTCATCTAGTACTCCTGATCATGCTCGGCAGTACATTCCACCTTTGGGGCAATTTCTTCAGAAGATGAGGGTGGATTGGTTCAGATCTCTGCCTCTCCCAAATACAAGCCTTTACCGCCACCGCAGCTGCCGCTGCCAACACCACCTTCCTCCTAGGTCTGCACTGAGCTCCCTTCTTACAGATGATGTCCAGGATTCTTAAGCATGTAAGGAAGAAGCAGTCCCCCTTTGTGGGTAATTTTTCCAAAAGTTTCAGGTCAGCTGGATATGTTTTCTTTGCATTTCCAGAATCCTGGCTGCTGCCGCGGCCATCTTGCCCCTCTCCAATGCTTTTTCTTTTCCTTTTTCTTTTCTTTTCTCTTTTTTGAATAAGAGAAGACAGTATGTGTGGTTTGAAAAGGTTGTCGGATCAGGCACTCAGTAGCAATAAATTTTCTCTCACTTCCAACAGTGGAGTCCCACAGCCTCACTGCACGGAGCAGGATCTGCTGTTCTAAGCTCATCACAGCCAGCGCAGCACAGCAGCACTGAGTTCCTCGGTAACCATAGCTCGGCCTCCCTCCTGGTCCCCGCACCGGCCTAAACCCTGGGCAAGCTCCGATCCCGGCCTTGGGAGCCCCAGGCCTTCCTGGAAGTGCACGGGGCTGCCTGCCCCCAGCCCAGCACTGGGCCTTCCTGGAAGCAGGCCCAGCCGCCTGCACCCATCCCGGAACCAGGCCTTCCCTGGAGCCAGCCAGGCTGCCCGCCCATTTTGATTTTTTGTTTGCTTTGTATTTTGAAAGAAGGTCTCACTTGATTGCTGAGAATATCTCTAATTGCTGATGCTATCCTTAAAGACTCAGGCTTCAATGCACTGGGATTATAGGGATGTGTCACCATACCTGGCTGTATACTTTTCTCTTTAAAACATCTCTCTCATTATATGAATGTCCCTTTCTAATCCTGTTCTTCCATCTACTTGAAACAAGCTCATCATCACTTTCCTACCCTATTTTCTTTATCTAGTTAATCAGTGATGGTTTACCATAGTTATTAGCAGCAGCAGCAACAACAATTGGTTACACAGAAGATACTACTAAGTTGATGCAGTTGACCAATTTAAAAGCAGGCTCTATAGGTATAGTAGTAATCTCAGCACTTCGGAAGCTAAAACAGGAGCATCAAAGGTTGGAATCCAGTTTCAGTAATTTAGCAAGACGTTCAGTTACTTACTGAAACAGTTTCAAAATAAAAATAAAAAGAGGCAGGAATGTAGTTCAGAGGTAGAATTTTCAATCTCCAGTAATGAATGAATGAATGAGTGAATGAACAAAAACTCCCTTTGTTCTAATAACAAGTCTATCTTACATAAATTCTCTTTACTTGTGTTTCTTGATTTGTGGCAGGGCACTAAGTATTCTTCCTATATATTTATTATAAGTTGATTAAATGGCATATGAATTAGCCACTTAAACAACTTAAAAGAGTACTTGGCATAGATTAAATAGGCACTATTTCATATTTGTTGTTGTTGTTTGTTTCCTTCGGGTGTTTTTTTTTTGTTTGTTTGGTTTTTTTGGTGGTACTGAGGTTCCTGGAAACCCTTCTACCTCTGGGCTATACTCCCAGGCCTATTTTAATATTTTTATTTGGAAACAGGGTCTCTTAAGCCAGCGCGGCTGGCTTGGAACCTGCGTGATCCTCCAGTCTCTACCGCTCAAGCACGGGGATCACAAGCGTGCGCCACCACGCCCATGGTACTATTTCATTTTATCTGAACTATAAGTATGCAACTGATGAACCTTTGCATATGAAGGAACAGATTTAGTAGTCATAAGTAGGTAGCGATGTTTTAGGAAATATGTGCTTGAACTGGGTTAGAAACATGGATATATCTAATTTCAATATCTGTGTCTTTAGTTTCTCTACTGTTCCTAAAATAGCACTCAATTTGGGTTTACTAACTCTAGAAAATGTTTGCTAATATGCTGGTTTTCTTAATTTTAAAATATGTGTCCAGAACCCTATAATAAACCTGCCTCACTTGAAAGTGAGCTGTTACTGATTATGTAGCTATCTTTGTCAAGAATATTTTAGAATCTTGTTAATATGATCAATGTATAATTTCTTTTGTTTGCCCTTTTCAAATATAAAGCTATTAAAATGTAGGAAGTAGTCAGTCTACTATTTAAATGAGTGAATGGATGGCTGGTTCCATGAATGATTCAGAAATTAGCCTGCAGGCTTAGAGATGAGTTAAGATGAGTTTACTAAGTTTTGTGTGTGTGTCTGTGTGCGTGTGTGTGTGTGTGTGTGTGTGTGTGTGTGTGTGTGTATGTGTGTGTGTGTGTGTGTGTGTGTGAGAGAGAGAGAAAGAGAGAGAGAGAGAGAGAGAGAGAGAGAGAGAGAGATTTGGTTTTCTTAACTAAAATGTCATTCTTTAAAAAATACAACATATCAAGACGATTACAAAATGTTCTTATAGAAGATTTTATTTCTACATGAGTTTGTATTTAGTTTTATTACATTTATACATATATTATCCCTGGCATCACCTAGAGATTCACAGTAGATAAAGAGTTTCTGTCATATGAAGCAATAAATTCCCATCTCACACAGTTTTTAAAAAGAAGACTAAGTATTTTTAATTTGAGGTAGTTTATATAATCTAAATACTAATATTTTATAACCTTGACAATACTGTGAATGTTAAAAAGCTTAAAATGGGAAAAAAGAAAAGAAACCCTATATTAAATAGTGAAACTCTCATACCCTTCCAAATTAAAAACATGCCTCATAGCATATCTTTAGTGATTGTGTTCAACTTTCTCTATGAAGTAGTATGTTCAAAGAGCATCACCAGTTACACATTTTAAGTTTAGTTTCATTGTGTTTTTACCTCTGGACATTATTGTCACCAGTTTCATTTTTCATTTTCTTATTATTTCTGGTCGTATATATAATTATATGTGTGTATATATGTATATGCATATATATATATATATATATATATATATATATATATATGCAAACTTAACACTTTTCTCCCTCAGTATAAACATGCTTAATTCCTTCCATTTTAAATGAAATGAGTACTAAAATTAATTCGGTAATGGTAACCTTCTTCCTTTATTTATGGCCTTCACACTATAAAAAACTTCCTATATTGTTCAGTGTTTGATGAATTTTTGGTGCTTAGTTAATTTGGACGTTAAAAAATGTCATAAAACAAAGGAAGTCCACAGGAATACCATATTAATTCACTTTCTCGGGAGTAAAACATCTTTTCTGATCAATATTTCATGTAAGACAAGGAGCATTTGGCATGGACGTAACCCCTAAGTGGGCTGTCACTGTCAAGAGCATTAGATAAATCTGAGACTTCCTTAATGAAGATAAATAAGGTATGGCATGAGCTCTGATTTCTTTCAGGCATTACTTCCCATGATGATAACATTATTTTATTAATAAGAATTATAATTTTGAATACATCATGCCTATTCCAACTCAGCATTTATTTTTGAGTTTACATAAGTGAGATTATTCAGTTAAAAAAAAGTAAAACTCAAATGCTCTCTCCAATACGGAGACGTTAGAGAAAAAAAATGGGTCATAAAAGAAACTCTAGACTAAGAAGGAAAAGCCATAGATGAACAAGTAAGGCAAACTAATTCAGGAGGATGGGAGGGAGAAATTAAGAAAAAATTTTTGATTTATATGATGTATAATTATAAACAAAACAAATCCATCATTAGTCCAAACATAAGAAGCAGAAATGGAGAGGAAACAGGGAGGGAATTGGGGAAGCACTAAATGAATGATGTGTGCATGTGTGCCTCTACCACTTTGTAGCCCATTAAGATGTATGACTACAATGTATCAATAAATTAAAATAAAAATTTCATTTATATATTATCTTGTATAATGCAGAGAGATCCATGCGGGGACATTTTTACAGTAAAATACTTTATATTCTATTGAGCAACTTGGTATGTTAGTTGTAAAACCCAGTTCATTTATTATGTAATTTTTACTAAATATGCACAAAGATATTTAAAATGTTTATGTAGACATTTAGGCAATCAAAAATATGTCTCTGAACAGTGTAGTAGTGTACTCTATAACAATGAGAATTAATGATCTACCATTAAACATAGCAACCTGTATCTTTCTCTAACATAAGCAAAAAATAGGCAAAATAGTAACAAAATGCATGCTCCCTGTTATGGTTTGAGTTTTATATGACCCCCAAAGTCTCATGTGTTGAAGGTTTGATCCTTAATGCAATACTGTTTGGAGATGGGGCTTTAGGGAGGGCTTTAAACTTATGAATGGACTAATGTTAATGTATTTATGACCAATGAAGGTTGGCAAAAACTGTAGGAGGTGGACTTAGGTGAAGGGAAAGGTGCTTCTTGAGGGTATGCCCTTGAATATTCTATCTTGTGCATCTTGTCCAAGGACCCTTCCTCTGTCTCTCTCTCTCTGTTTCCATACCACCCAGACACAAGCAGCTTTACTTCACTGCATGCTCCCCAGCATGATCTTCTGTATCACTCTGCTCCAGAAACAATGTCCAGCAACCATGGAATGAAAGGTTGAGACACTGTGAACTAAAATAAATCTTTTAGGTTGACTCTTAAATATTGTATCACAGTGATGGAAAGCTAACTAACAGACTTTCATTTATAAATATGTAAGGCAGGCAAAATTAATCTTTGCTGGTAAAAAAGAGCACAGGATTTGCTCCTGAGAGGAGACTTCAAGGAGACCAGCAACATTATGAATTATTGGAATAATACTTCTTTGAGCTGAAATCTGAATAGATTTGTACACTTACATAAGCATAGAACCCAACATTTTTTATCATTGAGCTTCACTTTATGGATGCAATATTTTAGAAATGTATTAAATGCATATAACTAACACTAAGGTGTGTCAACTAATTCAATAATATTTATTTCAATAATATTTGTAATAATATCACAAATTAGGATATAAGTGCGTATTTGATCACTAACCTACATCTTTGAAAAATTTAGTTAATTAAAAATCAATGAGCATTTAATAATTTCTTCAATTTTTCAATATCACAAATACAAATAAACTAATAGTTTCTGCTCTTTCAGTGTTTTAACAACAAAAGAAGTTTGTAGAAATATGAGCAAAGTGCAAATTCAAGAAAATTAAATATATTTAACTGACATAATTAACCATAATTTAACAAATCAAAATAACAGGTTTAATAATCTAATTAATCATTAATTAATTAATTAATTAATTAACATGGTCAGTTTGTGGTTACTTATAATTTAACCACAAGTAGCCTTCTGCAGATTATGCATATAAACCAAAAGATAGATTTTTTTTTTTGGTCCTTGGGATTAAAACTAAACACTAGGATGTATTATCTCTGAGCTATACCCTCAATCCTTTTCAATTTTTATTTTTTATTTGAAATCAGGGATTCACTAAGTTGTTGTGGGTCTAGTTTGAGTTGCTGAGGTTGGTCTAGAACCTAAAATTCTTCTGTCTCACCCTCCCCAATCCTGGGATTATAGACATGTAACACTGTTCTAGGCTGCAACTTAGCTTTTAATTTTGTTTTTAGCTTCCAGTCATTTTTATAAATACCATTGTATTGTCTCTTTTATAAGGCTTAGTGGTTAAAAAACTAAGGCATGTACTCATTTTATAGTGCTTTATAAAATGTACTATTGAAAAACTCTCATTTTACACATTAATAATTTTAGTGTAATAATGCTGCATATGTACATGAATCATAAAATTGTATATCATAAAACATAATACTGTACTCACATTTCTAAGAAAGTATATATCATTCTTACCATTTTACATAGAAGAAAAGTAAAACTTGCAGGGTACAGTGAATACATTTGTAATCTCTGATTCTAGAAGCCCAAGTAGGAGTATCTCAAATCTGAGGCCAGCCTTGCCAATTGAGCAAGACCCTGTCTCAAAAAAAAATTAAAGACTGGAGCTCAGTGGTAGAGACTGTCTGCATTCTATCTTCAGGAAAGGAATGGAAGGAAGGAAGGAAGGGATTAAAAATAAAGCTGAAGAAAGGAAAGAAGGCCAGGAAGTAACTTCATTAACCTAGTTTGCAGATCTTAGATTCTAAACCAAATTATTTAACTCAAAATGCAATCATTAGAAACACAGATAATAAATACTGGCACAGATGGGGAGATGTAGGAAATCTGCTACTTTATTGGTGAGATTGAAAATTAGTGTAGCCTCTTTGTAGTCAGTGTGGAGGTTACTCAAAAGGATGGGTATGAACCTACCATATGAACCAAATATACCGCTCCTGGATATCTACCCAAAGGAGATTAATTTAGACTACTTTAGTAACACATGCATATCTAGTTTATAGCAGCACAGTTCATAATGGCCAAATTATGGAACCAGCCAGGTGTCCAACAGATGAACGGATTATAAAATTATGGCATATACACATTGTGGAATTTCACTCAGCCAAAAGAGAATACAGTTATGGCGTTTGCAGGGAAATGGATGGAACTAGAGATTATTATGCTGAGGTTAGTATTGTGCTGAGATGAGTCAGTCACAAAAAATGTCAAATGTTTTCCCTCATATGTGGAATCTAGGAAGAAGTTGGGATACAGGAGAAACTCCAGACAAAGGAGGAGAAATGGAGGGGCAGAGGAGGCCGTAAGGAAAGGAGACAGGTAAGGGGAGGGAGAATAAATGAAGGAGACACTTCAGTGAGCATGATGTATGTACACATGCTTATCAACGCCAGTCTAAATGGAGTTCCCATGGACAGGAGAAGGGAGTGGGGTGAGAACCAGAGGGAGATCACTGAGTGTTGTGTGCACATAGGTCTTATCACTCTGAATTTCATCACAATACATTACAATGCACCAATAAAAAGTACATGCTTTTTATAAATAGCAGCATGTAATGTTTCATTATTGAAAGAATTTCCCCAATATCACACTGTCAATTAGAGGTAAAGTTAGAAGAAAAATATTTGTGTGAAGTTTGAAATCAAAATCCTTTTGATACAGTCCTCTGATCTAATTTATTTTGTTGTGCTTTCATGGCACTTGAGTTATGAATATGCCCTTTTTATTTGGTCTATTTGTTCTCGTGAAATAGAAAATGTTTGCTAATTTTATCTGAAATGACATTTGCAAATAGGATACTTGAGATAGTTGCAAAAGAATAGAATAATCAGCTTTTGGCAGTAATGGAAAATGTACTTAAATCACACAATATGTTTCATTATAAAATGTTACAGTAAAATATCAAAGCACACCAAAAAATCTTTGTATTTGATTTAGTACCACTCTCACTGACCATAGGCATGACTTATTAAAGTATAAAAGAAATGTGTAAAACTTGATATGAGAAAATTATGTAGTATTTATTATGCTGAGTCTATGTAATAGAAAACATTACACATCCGTGGTTAAATAATGGTAGAGTCTCTAAGCATGGGGATGAATGTTATTATTTTTGTTTAGAGGAATTAAATGTTGCAAAATAGAAAAAATCATTTCTGAATAATGCCAAATAAATCCATGTTTAAGTTTCTAAAGGTAGATCAAGTAAACTTATCATGGAAGTTTAAGAATAATGGAATTAATTCAAGAGTTTCCATTTTATATAATATTCCCCCAAAGAAAAAAATATCATTTTTTACTAGCTCTAAATACAAAATATTTTCAAAGTAGGACACAGCCTCAGCTACTTAGTGAGGCCCTCCGCAACTTAGTGAGATCCTGTTTCAAAATAAAGAATAAAAAATAGGGCAGGGGTGTAGCTCAGAGGTCAAATGCCCCTGGGTTCCATCCCCAAACCAGCAAAAAAATAAATAAATAAAATAAATAAATAAATAAATAAAATCAAAGTAATTAGGATAGGGAGAAAATTTCTGACTTAATATGATATAAGAAACTAATAAGTATCCAAAACATTGTCTGAGATGATTCATTTATATCTGGATTATGAATGGATTATGAAAAACCCACGATTATGTGACTTTGGGTATGTTGATAAAATAATAGGCTTAAGTAATGGCAAATTGAAGGGCGAGTCCTGCCCTGCAATGCGGGCAGCTCTGTGCTGATAGGCAGGGGACCTGGATAAAAAAGGATAAAGCTAAGTGAATAATATGTGGTTCTTCCTGAGAAAAGTGCATCTGCTTTCTCCAGAGAGCTCAGCTTCCGGCCCTTCAGCTCTTTGAACTAGCCTTCCATCATCATGTCTCCGGGAGTTTCCTGGTCTTTCCATCTTGGGCTGGGACTGCATTATCCTTCCCTCGTCCTCTGGACTCCAGGTCTTGGATGGCTCAACCAGTTGCTAGTTCCTCCAGCTCTCCACGTGTAGATGGCCACTCAGGACTTCACTGCTTTGCAGTATAAACTGATTTGATAAATTTCCTATTTACCACACACATATCCTCTGAGTTCTGTTACTCTAGTGATCCATGACTAATACACTCAGAAAGAAAAATCTGACAAAAGTATGCCTGTAACATGTTATAAGAAATTAATAAAATGTTAATAAAAACCAAAATATAACCCTTCAACTTCTATCCCTATTCTCTTAAAATCATAAATGCATTAGTCTGTTCCATGTCCTGGCAATTAACTTCTGCGATCACATCTGACTTATGGATTTTATAGGCTTTTAAGAATAGATTTAGGGTCCTATTACAACTAGACTCTCAGTTTGTGACTCAGAAGTTAAAGTGGGAAGAAATGCTAAGAAGCATCTTATGTGTTTTCTACTTAAACCTCATTATGTAAAAAAAAATACTTAAAATCACAGCCATATAGCCTGTACATGAATAAAATCTAAGCAGACGACGATATTTTTCCGGAAAATTTTTGGCAAACTCTGACTATGAGAAAGCTGAGAAACAGAGTTTTAATGCATTATATGCCCGTTCAACCTTGTTCTTTGGCAGAGAAGTTAATCTTACTCCATTGTTATGTAACTCTGCCTGTAAAAGACTTCTGTGAACTGGCATAAAACTCATTATGTAGTTCATATTAGAAACACATCTGAGCTAATAATTGATAATTTAGGGGAAATATATCGTTTTGTTATTAATATACACTCTATGTCACAAAAATATTTTCTTTTTTTATTAGTCATCAAAGGATATACTCCCAAGAACAAAGAAATAAATTGGTTTTCATTTGATGCTATCTTTTGTCAAGCTTGTTTTGTATGCAGGTGGGCAAGTAGTTGAGAAAACACATAAGTCAATGTACTGGGGAGGTAATATTTTAAAAAGCTGCGATAGGCAACAGAACACTACAGCATAGGTCTTTTTACACTATTAGACTCTGTGCTTCATTGTCACAATAAAGACTCTTCAAAGCTGTCGAGTAGGCATGACAATAATGTGGCATCCTGAGACAGAAAAAGTGCATTAGGTGAAAATCCAAATCAGTTGTGTATTTTAGTTAATAATATGTTACTATTGGTTCATCAATTGTAACAAATGTACCTATACTAATAGAAGATGTTCATAACAGGGGAACTAGGTGTGGATATGTGTAAACTCTGTATTCTCTTCTGTTATGTGTATATCTAAAGTTCTTTAAAAAAACAAATCTACTAAAAAAAGAAACAGAAAAAGGACTAATTATAATTCCCCTTTTCTTCTTCACATCGCATGATTTTTTTACTTGTGCTTTGCATATACATTGTCTTTTCATGAAATAAGAGCAACATTGATTTATAAAATGCATTTTAAAATAAGCATTGCCTCGCTTTTAGTGACTTAATAGATACAAATTCAAAATATAGTCAGAAAAACAATCAAGAAATATAAATGAGAAACAGCTAATTAAAACATCAATAATTTTACTACAATATACAACTTGAAAGTTAGAGTTTAACTAATTAAGGTATAAAAGAGACAAATTCTACCTAGAAGTTTTTCCTAATCTTGCTTCTTTTATATTCTTGTCACTAAGATCCACTTATTAATACTGTTACAAGTGTGAATTTGAATTGTGGGCCACAATTGATTGTAAAGAATACAGAGTTTTACTAATTAGTACAATTCAAAAGGTCTTTTTGGTTGGATTTTCAATTACTTAATTTTCTTTCAATTCTAATCTTCGGTCCCTTTCAGCATTCAGCAAATCAGGCTCAGCATGATTAAAAGGAAAATAAACCATGACAGTCTACTGCCATGGATAAAAAGTAAAAAAAAAAAAAATGACAAAAACATGCTAATGTGAATCTCTATAAAAGTTTAATAGTGACACATATCCTGATGTTATTTAATCATTGGTATCTACATTCAACAGTCCCATTATGCACAGGCATAATAGCCTTGCTAGGTATTGGATAGAAGCCAAATTCATCAAATTTGAAAACCCAGGAAACACCATGTTATCAGGGTTAAGTGGGAGATCAAAACATTTGTGAAGGAAGTTGTCCTTCTTGGCAGTGTGGGGGAATATCAATCCATTAAACAAGATGCATGTTAGAGTCATTTTATGTGCAAATAACCACCAGTTTCTGCCACTTGTGCACTTGAAGAATTGAAGCTATAACTTCTCAAGCACTATGAACATGTTGTATACAATGGTATTTTTATTCTGTAACAGTGTATATATAAAATATGGATGTGTAAATATTTGTAAAACTCAATCTAGACACTAGTAAGAGAAAGAAAATGATTCAAAATTAGGTAATTTGTATGGAATGTGTAAGGGTGTGGTGGGGGAAATAGGAGGTAATAGGGAGATACAGTCTAATGCCTACGCAGAGAGGTAATTGCCACTGATGAACTCTAGATTCAGCAAGGACAGTGGGATAAGAAATAGACAAGAATGTGTGAGTATAAAGAAAGAACCCCTAGAAACACACTGGTTTCTAAATGCCTAACTGCATAAAAATAAACTATTGTTAAAAACGATGCTTAAATTGAATTTATTTCTATGTGACCAGAGCACATATTTCAAGGCAGAAATAAAACTGCGGTCACTGATTTGAATTCATGTTGTAACAGTGTTAATGCAAAGTGCCTGCCATTCAGCCAATATGAGAGTGGTGTGTGCTTCCACTTGCCTTCTTTTCCCCCTTGAAAGATGTAGAAACGCTATTGATTTTTGTCTTTGAACTCTTGGTGGATGACCTATATTTCTAGATAGCTTGTCAGGTTGGTTGGTATTACCTGGGGCCATGCCATGAAGCATCACTAACTGAGGTAGTCTGTGTTATCAGAGGATTCAGATAAAGGCAAAACTGATGAGGCCATTCTGTAGAGTTCTTCCTAAGTCTAAGAATTACAACGACCTTTTTGTTCAGCAAAAAGCCCTCCTTGGAAGAACCTAAGGAAGTTTAGTGGGGGTATTTTGCTTAAATTTCTGAAAAGCTTTAGGAGATCTACAACTCGAGGTTTTAGAAAGTCAGGAGTCTGAGACCTAGGAACAGAGCATCATGCCTCAACAAAACTGAAATTCAAAATGTCTAAATAGTATATATAGGATTGTCTTGTCTATATAACAGCAGAGAGCTGAGAGAATCCATAAGCCAATTAGTTTGCCTGCACTGTAGATTTGCTCTGCCTTGCTGTTTCAACAGCTCATTACTACATTAATGAATATGGCTTCAGAGGCAGGAATTTGTACAATTGGTGATAGTTTGACCTCTCCAAAAGTGAGCACCTAATTACTTCTTCACGCAGAGCACTAATTTAAAGGTTATTGCTCATTCTCTAAGCTAGGTATAAAACTTCTTATTGACTTACCTGGATTTAAAATAACAACCAGAGTTGTCTCTGCTTAATGACCAGATTCTTTTTTCCCCCTTTATAGTGCTTAATTCTAAGAAATCTCTGAATAGCAATTTCAGTACAAAATCTAATATATGGTTATCTAGGCTCAAAACCAAACAAACAAAAATGGAATATTTTAGTGTTTGACACATGCCAGGCCCATGAATACATAAATATTTTTATAATATGATGAAATTGCTAATCTAAAGAAATAAAGCAAAACATAGTTATTTTTATATAATACAATGTAATTTGAAATTTTAGAGGTATCTTTCAGACAACAAATTGGATGTGTAGTTCAAAAATAAATATCACTGTTAGGTCAGTTATTCAGATATTTTCAAATTCAAAGTTGTTGCTGTCATAGAATATATATGTGCATATATATATATATATATATATATATATATATATATATATATATATATTTTGTACATATATCTTTAACCACTGTCATTCGACCTCTGGCTAAACATCAATCCCAATTTATTTTTTGTTGTTGTTTTGAAACAGGCTCCCACTAAGTTACTGAGGACCTTGTTAAATTTTTGAGAATGGCCTTGTGATCCTCCTATCTTGAGTACTGGGATTGTAGGCATGTGCCACCATGCCCATCTAGAATTGTTCATCCATTCATCCATTCATTCATTCATTCATTCATTCATTGAATTACTTCTTCATGCAGATAAGGATCAAACCCAGGCCTTGAACATGATTTGCAAGTCCTATACTCTGAACCACATCACCAGCTCTATTGTTGTTTTTTCTTTAGATAATTTTATTTTAAGATTTATACTTTCTTTCATCTTGGTCTAATTCCTTTCTAAACATAGCCTAACATAGTATAAACAGGTGAAATTAACTTTCTGTCCTTTTTTCCAAAAAGATAAAGAATAATTCAGCATAACACATCACCTATGGAGAATCAAAGACCTCATCCTCCTCAAAAATACTTTTTAATAAGCTCTAACAAGAATGGCTTAAGTAAAATAATGTTAAATAAAGTAAATAATGTGAAAGTAACGTAAAGAAAAATTAGTAGATGGAATTACAATTTTTATCATTGAAATTTTGAAATGATTAAAATGAAGAACTTTCTCTGTGAATATTCAATCCACATGCTTGGTTTCTCGGTATTTCAGCTGATCTGTGCAGATGTTGCTGACCCCTAGTTTACCCCAAGACCATAGTCTTTAAGGGAATCGAGTCAAACTGTGGGTTCCAAGTCCGTGGCCTTGAAACAGCTACAGCTATGCTTATTGCCTGACACATCCATCAGGCGCCGCACCTGATTGATTGCGCTGTTTCTGAGCCTTTGGAACTGATCACCGGAATGAAGGATTTCTCCGTCTGCATTAAAGCACAAAGTCATTTTAAAGACCAATTTTAGAAAGGTGAGCAATAACTGTCATCAACAACTAAAATTTCACAGCCACTTGAAAAGTGGCACAGAGGCCTAAAATATGAAAAGTGGAGCAGACTTGTGGTGACTGCCAGACACTTGCCTTCCCTGGTGCATTTATTAATATACTTTAAATTAAAGTCTCTTTAGAACAGCAGCGTTTTTTCCTGTGGTTTTAGCTGGATATTTGCTCCCTGTGGAAGTAACGTATACTAAGGATACATTTATAAGACATTGATTTTTTTCACTCTTCTTCTAAACTTAATAAGATCTCTCTTTTGTGTTACCTGTTTTCAAAAGTCAAATCTCTTTGCGTTCAGCTAGTTCAAACAAGACAAAGAGTTTGTACAGTTCACATCACCTGGCCCAAGGCTTTCAGATTTGCAGACCTTTCTCAGAAAATCTCATAAGTATATGAATGAGAGAGAGCATGCAGCCTCAAGCTTCAGTCTCCTACAGGAGTAAACAGAGACATCCTTTTCTACACAGATTGTTCCCTTTACCTTGGTCTTGTTTTTTTCGATTTGCATTTGTAAACACTCATTTCAAAATTCACGTACACCTGTGATCTTTCTGCCTACCAAACTGAAAGATCATTCTCAATCTTCATACTTCAAGATGTTGAGAAGTTTGATGGCATTTACAGAAATGGTACAATTCATTTTATCATGAAATGGTAAATAACAAAGAGTTGGAAGAAATACCCTCCCTACACTGATGCATGAAGTTATCATTGTAAAATGAGTTAAAATAAATTTAATATGTAAAAATGAAATGATATTTAATCTGCTAATTGGACAGATAAAATGTACATACTGGTATTTATCATTCCTATGGGCATATCAAAACAATTTGCTTACTTCACTAAATTTCACTTTCTCCTCCTTAAAATATGAAGATATACAATATTTGTATAGTCAAACTAGGAAATCACATCATATAGGTAAAGTATCTGGTAAGATAAATAGAACACAATAGGTGCTCAATAATGGCTCCAAATTACTTTCTCAGCAGTGTTTGAACAAAAGGAATCATTGCTCTAATTAAATCTATAGCATACTCAATTTGTTCCACAGGCCCATTTGCAATATATCAATATCAAAAATATTGTGAAATGGATAAAATTAGTCATAGCTAGTGTTGAGAGTGATAAGTAATCTTTATATCAAGTAATATCTGTCCTATGCAGGCTATATATACACAAATATGAGACATAAACACAGACATACACACATCTTACTATTGCATAAAATACACATATCAGAAAAAGTATATATAAATTTATTTAAAAGGCTGTTATTGCTGGGCATGGTGGCGCGCTCGTGTAATCCCAGCATTCGGGAGGCTGAGACCAGAGGATCGCGGTTCACGGACAGGCTCAGCTACTCAGTGAGGCCCTCTGCAACTCAGTGAGACCCGGTTTCAAAATAAAGAATAAAAAATAGGGCAGGGGGGTGTAGCTCAGAGGTTGAATGCCCCTTGGTTCCATCCCCAAATCTGCAATAAATAAATAAATAAATAAATAAATAAATGGCTGTTATTATATGATATTTAACTTTCTGATTTATTTGATCCAAATTCTATAAAGAAACAATCATTGAGGAAAATGCACATTCACACAATGAACTTTTATAAACATAACTATATAATCCTTTAAATTTGGGTTTATATTTTTTACTTATATTGATTACACACAGTTGAAAATTTAGTTATCAATATCAATTTCTATGTTAAAATGGTCAGAAGTTCCTGAAATATTCAGTCAGTAAAGAAATCCAATAGTCAGGTCTCAGATAATTGAGTAGCATTGTTTAAATGTTATAGAAAATATTCACCTCCTTTATTTGAAATTCCTCCCATCTAATAGCAATTTTAGGAGAAAATTCTTGAATTCTAAATTGATACAGAATCATAAAAATGAAACGTATCATTCAGTCATATAAATTTGGGTCATTATGCAATTAAGGCCATTACTATAAAATTATACATTTTATAAGAGTATCTGCTTTCAAACAAACAATTCTCTTTCATACATGTTTCATAGCAAATTTGACAAATATACAGATACTAAGGTTACTAAGTATCTTTTTCCAATTGCTATATTTCTTACAAAATCAATTTCTCAACTATTATGTGAGGGATGGTCATTCAATTGTTCTTGGATCAGACATTTGTTTCTACTAACAATCGGACACATGTCCTGTGGATTTTTCCATTTGAATTGAAATTTGCAGAAGGGGATAATTTAATTTGAAGAGCACAAAAGCAATGTTAAGTATTCAATTGATGCTGTGCATTTATATCTGACAGGATTCAAACCTCATTTGAAAATTTTGAAAAGGCACTATGATATATATGAAAACTAGTCAACGGTGAGTCACTCCTTTGTGTGCTATCAAATATTTGGGAAAAATGCTTCACATGTGGGAATATCCAAATTGATGCAAATAAATGGGTTCACGAAAATAGAACATGAAGACTTTGTTTTTACTTGTGCCCCTTTCAAAAAAATCTAACATGCGCACTCAAAAATTATCACATCCACAAAACCCCTGAAGCTCTCAATTCTTTTTCTAGTACTACATTTTATTTTCAACCTTTAAACTACACTTTTCTGTTATTGCTATTATTCTTATTCTTATTATTGCCGTTGTTAAAACAGGGTTTCATTAAGTCGCAGAAGGCCTCTCTAAGTTGCTGAGACTTGCTTCAAAACTGTGATACTCCTGTCTCAGCCTCCCAATACTGGGATTATAAGAGTATACCACAACTGGGATTTTATTATTATTATTATTATTATTATTATTATTATTATTATTATCAGTACTGAGAATTGTAAACAAGGCCTTGCTCCGGGCAAGTGGCAAGCACCCTACCACTGAGCCATACCCTCACTCCACAAATTATTTTAAAGTAAGTAAACGTGAGGAAAGCACCCCATGTTTTTGAAATTTTCTTTGTATTTATACATGACAGTTTTGGACTTCATCTTTTGGCATTAATTAAAAATAAAAAAAACAATTTCTTAGACTCTTTCTTAATCCTGTAATCATTTACATTACTAAACCATGAAGTCTCCTAACTCAGTCATGAGATGAGAAAAAGTTCTAGTTACTTACATCATGGACAGTTCAGGCCTTTACTAGAAGTTCTTGGATGTAAACCTAGTATCACTTTACGGTTTAGTTGGTTTTTGGATTTTGTTGTTTCCTTCCCTTTTGCAATGGAAGCATTGGAATCCATCTTTCTTGTGCCTGCTGAAGAAGCAAAAGCCAGCAAGCTCTCCTCCATGCTGACCTCGTCTCCTGTCTTGAGCCTGAGAGTCTATATGTTAAATTCCTGTGAAATTCCCACTGTATTATGGCAACATATCAAAACAGTATTCAAATAAATCTGACTTCAAATTGTCTGTGACTTCCACTCATACAGCGCTTCCAGTCAGAAATGTCACTTTGCAAATGCAGCTGAATTTTAATTGCTACCTAGAAATTCGTAGGACACCAATACTTGGTCTTCTTTCTTCTTGGCTTTTGGGGATTAGTTGTATCCATCATTATCATTTATGTCCCTTCCTTTCACATTTCCAGACAACGAATAGCACAGCGTAAATACAAACAAAAAAGCTTTGTGATCGGTAGTAAGATTTATTTTGAAACCTGCATTATTATTATTTTCCATTGCCTAATCTGTCATCTAAAAGGCAATAAGAACAATTTTATCTAAATTCCCCTATTAATTGAAACAACATACCTACAAAAAAGAATGGTTGCTGCTTGTCAGAAGTCCCTTCTCTCACAGTTCTAAAGCTTAATCTGTAAATGTAGGCAGAGAGCCTTGCTGTTTCAATGAACTGTGTATACCACTGAATTTTTCTCCAAAGCTCAAATGACTATCTTTTTTCTGGTTTTCTTTTTCCGTGGCAATATGGAATCAGCCAAGTGAGCATGACTTCATTGTTAAGATGCTCTCCAATATTAATTAATTTATTTATCATTACTAAGAATTTAACCCAGAGGCACTCTAACTCCAAGCCACACCCCAGCCCTATTTTATTTTGAAAAGGATCCCATTTCTCCTCACCATGCTGAAGCCTTGGGGCTCATCCTGAAATAATTGCTGTTACAGCTAGCACAATTTCTTTTTTTTTTTAACAATTTTTTATCGGTGCATTGTATTTATACATCATAATGGGGTAAAAAACGTGTGTAATCATAAATGCACACATCACCCATTCAGCCCCCACGGAGTCCCCACCTCACTCCCTCCCCATCCCTCCCTCCCATGCTTGGTTTAGTGCTTGACTTCGATATGAGTAAGTACATCATGCACTTTAAAGCATTTCCCTCTCCCCACCTCCCATCCCCACAGTTAGGTCGCCTTATTTGCTCCTCTATAGGATCTCTTTTTTCACCTGGAGTTCCTCCTATGACCCCATTCACCCTAGCTTTCATATATTAGGGAAAGCATCCGATTCCTTACTTTTTTTGTGACTGATTAATCTAACTTAGCATAATGTCCTCAAGATCCATCCATTTCCCTGAAAATATTGCAATTGTATTCTTTATGGCTGAGTAAAATTCCTTTGTGTACATATCCCACAGTTTTGTAATCCATTCATCTATTGATGGACATCTTGGCTGGTTCCATAGTTTGGCTATGGTGAATTGTGCAGCTATGAACATAGATACACATGCTTTAGTTTGGTAGTTTGGTTTCCTTCCTTTTGGGTAGATACCTTCAAACACTTTCCCCAAATTAAAAACACCCTGGTGAGGTAAATGATTCTGGAAGGTTCCCATAAATATTTGCATATTTAAGTTTGGATACAGATCCTCTTATGAAATTTAATTTTTTTTTTTTGGTGGGGGGGTTCCTGGAAGCCATTCTACCTCCGGGCTACACTCCCAGACCTATTTTATACTTTTTAATTTTTCAAAACAGGGTCTTTTAGGCCAGCAGAGCTGGCTTCGAACCTGTGCGATCCTCCTGTCTCCTCCTCCCAAGCGCAGGGTTTACAAGTGTGCGCCACCACGCCCGGCTGATTTTAAATTTTTAAATTTAGTCATGTTTGCTTAATTAATTAATTAATTAATTTGTTTGTTTATAGGTACTGGAGATTAACTGACCTAGACCACCAACCATATATTATTTTTTCATTTTAAAATAAGGTCTAGCCGGGAGTGGTGGCGCACGCTTGTAATCCCCGCGCTTGGGAGGCAGAGACAGGAGGATGCAGGTTCGAAGCCAGTCACGCGCGCTGGCTTAGGAGACCCTGTTTCCAAATAAAAATGTATAAATAGGTCTGGGAGTGTAGCCCGGAGGTAGAAGGGCTTCCAGGAACCCCAGTACCACCAAAAAAATAATAATAATAAGGTCTCACTAAGCTGATGAGGGTCTTGCTAATTTGCTGAGAATGACCTCAAACCTGGAACATCCTGTCTTCTTCTGGTTTATAGGTGTGTGCCACCACATCCAGTTTTTTTTATTTTAAACCCTATGTCCTTATCCCCTAAATGTCCCAAGTCTTAAACATGCCGATCTTTCAGAAATTTCTTAATACTACTCAATCATACAAGTGATCCGCAGTATTAGAGATAACTATTTTCAAATTTCTTTTTGTGCATCTTTGCAAATGCTGTCTGTTTCTCCCAAAACGCTCTTAATGTGAGGAACGGAAACCTGAGAAATCATAAAGATCCAGTGAATGGGCTAATCACTTAACTGGTATTTGCAAACAAATAAACAAAAGAGAATCAGTACCCTGAGCGCTCACTTGGAGTGCTTGTTCCTATTTCTGCTTTCAATCACAGAGCAGAAACAAGTGCCCCCTTCTCCCACTGAACTGGAGATGTACTTTCAAGTTTATTCTGATGTTCTAAAGTGACATGCGTTATCATCCTAGACCAAAAAGAATCTGGAGGCCAAAACATACATAGGAAGAAAGACAGACAGACAGACAGACACAATATACATCATACATACATACATACATATATATAAACATACAAATTTCCTAAACAATTTCTGTGTCATAGAATTATGTCTTTCTAACTCCCTTCTTTCCTTCTTTACTTTAGATACTCTATGCTTTTCTTTCCTATTCTACTTAATAAATGTGTGTGTGTGTGTGTGTGTGTGTATGTGTGTGTGTTCATTACTGGGGATTGAACCTAGGAGCATTCTACCTCTGAGCTACAACTCCAGGTCTATTGTATTAATTTTGACATGGGGTCTCATTAAGTTATGGAGGACCTCACTAAATTCATGAGGCTTTCCTGGAACCTGTGAACCTCCTTTCTCAGACTCCCCAGTACTGGGATTACAGACAGGGCCGCCATGTCCAAATTAAATGTATTTTGCAATATTCTATTATTTGAACATTTCTTTTTTTTGTTTTTCTAATATCAGCAGTCATATTCATTAATAGAACTTCACACCACATCACAATACAAGAATGTGAAATATATTTCTCATCTCAATCTGACTTTTGAATCTCATTTCAACATTTTTTCACAGATGTTATAATCAGACTTTCTAATACTACTAATTCAATATATACCCAAACAAATTTCTGTGTCTTTATATATAAATAGCACAGTGCGAAATGGAAGCAAAAATATACAAAGTAAGAGATTATATTCAAAGGTCAAGAAAACTAGAGAGTCATCTAATCAAATAGACTAATGTAACTAATCAAAGAAATTTCCAATGATAGAAAAAAATCCATAAAACAGAGAGCTTAATGATTAATACATATCTGGTGATACAATTAAAACAGTGTTCAAGAAGAAGGGACCGAAGATGCAAATTTTGTGGCATTAAGTCAGGAATATCATTTTAAGGACTTCAGCAATACTAAAACATTTTAGCACAGTAACATTATAATACAATTGAAGCATAGAGCTTTTTATCTTGCTTTTTTTTCTGTGTTCACCATATAGTCATCTAATTATACCTACTTTCCCATATAGTGTCTCTATAGGGAGAAAAAATGCTACTCAGAGAATTGAGTTTGGCCCCCTGGCAGTTATATTTTTTATTGTTAATTAAAATGTTGGCATTCTGATTCCATAGATCAGTCTTATGAGGTTGATAAATGCAAATCTATTACCAAGAGATGATTATAGTTTCTGCTGAATGACAAAATTTAACCCCTGAGCATCAAGATGGGTATAACCATATACCATGGGATATTATCTTAAATTGTAGCGGCACATCAGAATGTGGATCAGAATCATAGTGTCATACATGCACACAGTACTTGGCAAGCCTCTCCTGGCTTCCTCCTCGATTTCCCCCTTCCCTATATGTGATATTGAGATCAGCATCCGTGTTCTAAAATATATATACAACATCAATGGAAGTGCTTCCTTTATTCTCCACCCACCATTTCCTTGACCACCTTCCTCACACCACTAGGGGTTTTCCTTCATTATTTAAAGTTCCTCTAGCTTTCACATAGGAGAGGAAACATATGGCCTTTCATATTCTATGACTGGCTAATCCACTTAACATAATGCTTTCCAGGTCCATCCAGTTTCCTGAAAATGACATAATTTTGTTCTTCTTTATCGCTGAGAAGAATCTCAATGTGTCTATATAGCACACTTTTGTAATCCATTCATGTATGAATGAAGACCAAGGTTAGTTCCATATTTTGGACCTTATGAATTGTGCTGTTATAAACATGAATGTGCACGTATTAATATAATATTCTGATTTCATTTCCTTAGGCATGACGCTCAGAAGTGGTTAATCTGAATCATATGGTGAATCAACTCCATGTTTTTATAAGGACTCTCTACAATGATTATTTATAGTAGATGCACTAATTTGCAATTCCACCAACAGTGTAGAAGAGTTCCTATCAGTCCACATTCTTACCAGCTTTCATTTTTGTTTGACTTCATGATTTTTATCATTCTAATTGTGGTTAAATGGAACCTCAGTGTAGTTTGGATTTCTATTCCCTTGATTGCTAATAATTTTCAATGTTTTTTCATATTTTATTGGCCATTTGTATTTCATCTTTTGTGAGTTGTGTGTTTAGTTCATGTGTCTATCTTTTAAATTATTTACTGATGCAATGTATTCATACATCATAATGAGATTAAAAAAAAAAACTTGTGTAGACATACATGCACATATCTCCCAGTTAGACCCTGCCCTATCCCCACCCCATTCCCTCCCCATCCCTCCTTCCCAGGCTTGGTTTAGTGGTTGACAATGGTATGTTTGTTTAAGTACATCATGTGCTTTAGAGAGTTTCCTTCTTCCCTTTCCATTCCCTCAGTTAGGATCCCTCTATAGGATCTCTTTTTTCACCTGGAGATCCTCCTATGACCCATTTCACCTTAGCTTTCACATGTTAGGAAAAGCATCTGATTTCTTACTTTTGGGGACTGATTAATCTCTCTTAGCATAATGCCTCCAGTTCCATCCACTTCCTCAAAAATGATGCATTTGTGTTTTTTTATGGCTGAGTCAAATTCCATTGTGTACATATCCCAGTGTCCATTTTTTGATTAGATACCTTTTTTAGTGTCAAAGTTTCTTAAGTTGTGTTACTACATATTAGTACTCTATCAGAGGAATACATGACAAAGATCGTTTCCTATGCTGTAGTCTTTCTGTTAAGGTTTTTTATATGATTTCCTTTGCTGCACAGAAGCTCTTTAATGCAGTCCCCCAAATCCCACAATACCTCTTACTTTTCCTCTTTTTTTCTTTTGGTGGGTGTGTGTAGTGCTGAGAATTTACCCCAGGCTCATTCTACCTCTGAGCTACATCTCCAGCTCTATTTTTTTTAATGGCCAAACTAAATTAATATGAGCCTCGGTGAATTACTGAGGCTGGCTTCTAACTTGTGGTACTGCTGCTTTAACTTCCCAAGTACTGAGATTACAGGCATATACCCCCATGCCCAGCTCCTTGTTTTAATTTCTTGTGTTTGGGGATCTTAATGGCAAAGTTTCTACCTGTGCCTTTATGTTGGAGTATTGGATCTATGCCAACACAATAAATAAATCCTAATAAATACATTTAACTTGAAGTCAGTATATCCTAAAATTATTTTTATTAAAGATAGCAGTTTTACATCCCACAAAGCCAATCAAGACAAGACAGCTGTCCGAGTTTAAAGGCACATCCCTGTCCCTTTGATCCATCTATACAAATGGTATCCACGTGATCTCATACCAATCTATTCTCACTTAAATTATTTGTAATATTTAGCATTGATCAACTGTTTATTAATAGTTTCATGTTTTTCTCATTTCCATTATTAGAGAATAAAATAAATAAGAATGAGTGATAGATCTGATGTATATTTAGGTAACTGAAAGTAAAGAAGCAAAGCAGCTATGTTTTTCATGAAGATGCTTTCTTTTCATGATGAATTTAGTAATTATAGTTAAAGTAAGAGACACATGATGTTGAGGGCTGTATTTCAGGAAGTAATAAGTAGAACTACTAGTGCTAAACTAATACTCAATGTCGCTAGTACTCAATGTCTTTAGTAAATAGGGGTAACAAATACTAAGTTATAATCTGACTAATCTGGGCTAGACATATAGCTCAGTGGTAGAGGACTTGCCGAAACACGGGCAAAGTTCTGGGTGGAAACTTTAGCATCACAAACAAAATAGAAAAAAACCAAATTGCTACCAAATTTATTTTCTTTTTTTCCTAAAATGACAAAGAGATAGTTGTATTAAAATTGTTCTCATTCTCTAGTAAATCAAAGAACTAATAGCAAATTTTATGTACCGTCTGTTTTAAACTATAGTAGAGACTTTCATGAGTTCAGTTCTCCAAACATAGTTTTCTTAATACAAATCCTAGATTGAGTGTTCCAAATTACATCAGAACATGTGTTCAAATAAGAAAGCAAACATAGTTGTCACAGTAGCCAACAAGCAAATCAAAACTTGTTCACTTAAAGTTTAAAATTTCAAAAAAATATGTCATTCAGCCCTAAATTAGCTGTGCAATAATTCTTACTGCTTTGGTATGAATTGCACTTATCATAATTTAATTAAGGCTTTCTCTGAATTAGTAGAAGAAAGTTACAGAGTATTTCATTTCTATGCCATACCACAGGAGAATTATCAAGAAATTGAGAATTACGTGTTCTTAGTTTGAACATAATTGTATTTAAAAGGAAACTACAAGTATCACTTCTGTGTTTTCCTTGATTCTTTAAAATTTAAATATATTGAAACCTAATGATAAGCAAGTCATAGCAAAGCATACAGAAAAACTTAGGGATTTTATATAGACAATAATTGGTAGCTCTTTTGGAATCTAATGATGTAAAATTTTTCATTTGAAAAAGAATTTAGAGATTAAAGATCAATTCAAGATTCCTGGATGCTATGAATCTTGAAGGTATGCTTATTAAGAAGAGTTAAATTCTGATTAATATATTCAGTAGTCTCTCTTTTAGTAACTTTTATTAAGTATCTGCTATGGGTATGGATAACTTAGAATTTATCTAAAGTTTAATATAGGAGATGCATGCTCCTATTTTGTAGCTTATGAATTATGTACAACATTTACCTCCCATTTAGTTGGTACCAAAGAGGAACAGGAACAGAATAAAAGAGGTACCCAAGTCACACATCTGATACTGTCTGAAAGTATCTCAAGCCTGTGTTTGTAAAAGCGTTTTCAACTATTGGGAAATATTGGTTTATCTATTTTGTGCCCCTTGACACATTTTAAATGAAACAAATTGAATGTATTGAATACCTATAAAACTGGTAAAGAACTCAGATTATGAAGAAGGGCATCGGAGAAAAACATTAAGTAATAAAACAATGTTACCTTCAGGAATTTGCAATTTGTTTAGGAAAAGGGATGGGACATTGATGGCAAGAAGATACAGAACAGTTATGAAGGCAACATACCCATGGGGTAGAACCGCATCCTCCAATACCACATTATGGCAGTCATTATACAAATGAACAAAAGCAAAGGAAAAGAACATTGTGCTCAAGGCCACAACAAAGCACAAAGGCAGGAAACAAAACATGGTTTGTAAAGAAAAGAGGCCCTGGCTGTTCACAATGGCGCTTTGTATTTTTGAGAGAATACAAACAAACTATTCAGGGCAAATTTGATGAAAATGAATTTCAAGTATAACACATCTTGCTCATTTTTTCTGGGTAGAACTGTTGCCTTATTAAAATAAAATAAGCTAATCTTTTACTGTAAATTACACTGATAAATTTGAAAATCTACATGAACTAAACAGTTTTCAAAAAAATACAAAATTGCAAAATAAAGTCAAGGTAATACAGACAATGTGAATTGTCTAGTAATCATAGAATAATTTCAAAAGGTAGTAAAAAACAAATATTTTCATCTTTGTCTATATTCTGGGCTACAGGCGAGTGGTGCCGCAGGCTTGTAATCCTGGTGCTTGGGAGGCAGAGACAGGTTCGAGGCCAGCATGGCTGGTTTGAGACCCTGTTTCGAAATAAAAATATAAAAATATAGGTCTGGGAGTGTAGCCCTGAGGTAGAAGGGCTTCCAGGAACTCCAGTACCACAAAAAAAAAAAAAATTCTGGGCTACATTCATAAAATTCTGGGCTACATTCATAGAATTAAATAATCATATCATGGTTGTTAAAATTTTCTATAAAACATTTTACTAAAGGTGGTTCTACTTGTAAAAAAAATTAAAAGATGGAATGAAAGACCTATTAAGAGGTGATTTTTAAGTGTGTGTGTGTGTGTGTGTGTGTGTGTGTGTGTGTGTGTGAATTTTTTGTTGGTTGAAGAAATCTGTTCGTAGGTATCATTCTATCTTCATAAAAATCAATGTGATTGTTCAGTTTAAATAATCATTTATATTAGCAATACTTACATTTTTCATACATATGGTAATACAGGGTATTATTACGTTTGTCATTAGAAAACTTTGCCATAAAATGTAATGAAACGAGACTTATGGGGTTCATTTGTAGTGTATATTATTCTGAATACTTGCTTATATACTCCAGAACGAGAAGGAATTTTGTCTCCCAGTATCCTTGGAATACATAATGAACCAGCATAAATGTCCTCATATTCTGAGAATGAATACTAAGGGCTCATTAAGAAAATCAACTGAAGTATACATTATTAATTATTTTAAATAAGCCGATTTATGTCTCTGCAGGTGTACTTATATTTGTATTTATGGAGCACTCAGAAGAAGTTTATTAAAACAGTGGATCTAATATCTAATTATTTAAAATAGAATATATTATTTCTTTTTCTAGGCTTAGTTTTCTCTCCACAGTTAAAAAATTAAACTTGCTTTCCTCTGTGAATTATTTTGATGATAATGATATCCTATCAAGATTTAATGACTCAGACCACTCTAGCTAACGTGAGTATTCACATTCTAGTAACTGCACAATCTAGGGTAAAGATTTTGCATACGATATCCCATTATATTTATATTAAAGAAGTAGAGCATTTGAAATGTTAAAACCAATGTTTCTAAAATTAATTGCTCCTATTATACACACTTTAAGCATTAAATAGTTTGTTTGTTGTTATTGTTTTAGTTTTAGTTTTATTGACAGATAGTTCAAATCCCAAGAGGAACCTTTTAAACTCCAAATGCAAACCACAGAAGCTTATTAGGCTGACATTCAGAGAGAATAAACTAGAAATGGTGTTAAATATCAATTACAATGCAATTAATAATATAGAGTAGCATTTTCCATCTGTTTTCTTGAGATGCATATGTTTACTCTCAATAGCATAACCCATAAATTTAGGAGAATTACTAAGCCAATTATAAATTGGTAGGATGTTGCTAAATATTTACTTGCACTAAATTTCATCATCTATACTTGAATTTTTGAGTTCCTTTGAAATTCACATTAAAACACACACAAGCACATGCAAGATTTTTTTAAAAATTCAAACAAAACATGTTTTTTCATTTAATATGATTGTATAATCATAAGTTTACATATTATAAATAGAAAAACTCCTGCTGTTTGCACCAAATCTTCATTAACTGGTTTATATTGGTCTCTCCAAATCATTTTTTGACTGTCTTTTCATTTAATTACCTACTTCCTTCTGAATTAACCCCATGAACTACATTTCTTTCTCAAATATTTAATAAATGGAGGCTAGGGAAAACTGGCCTTCCAAAATGTATAGTGCATTTCAGAGTGATTTTATATTTGTATATTTGAGATATTTATTATGCCTTTGGAGTTCCCATATTTTTATAGGCCTATTCAGTGGGATGTTAATAAATCCTTTATAGACAGAATAAAATAATCGGCTTCATATCTCATACTACTACTACTGATAATTCAGTATTTTCTCAGAATTTGTTTTAAAATATTGATAAGGCAAACATTCACATAGTACGTTGTGCCACCCCCAGTTTCCCATCTTCCCTCCTTTCTAGAACTGAGTGCTCAGGTTAACAATATTATATTCACGTGTATACACATATTCGAATGTGACTTTTCATTAATTAATCTCAGCCTTCTTCCTCCTTCTTACCCTTCTTTTCTGGCTTTACTGAGATTTGATGTGAGACTATAGTGCACCAATAGAATTAAAAAATAAATTTTAAAAATAAAATATGTTAATACTTTCAAAAGAAAAAATTTTGATAAGGCAAAGTCTAGATTTAGCAGGAAAATTATGATGCTACTTTAAAATACAGGATAGTGGTATACATGTACTTGAAATCAGATCATTGTTATTTAAGATCTTTCTTAGTATTTATTATACCACAAGCACAGTAACTTAGAAACTTGCCTATTGTAAGGAACTTGCCTATTGTACATTTACTGGTGCATTATAGTTTTGCATCATAATATAGTTCACAGTGATAATGACATACATATACACAGCACCCGGTGGATTTTGCCAAGGTTCCCTCCCCACTCTGCCCTTCCCCACACAGAGTATTGAGATTGCCATTGGTATTCTCACATATGTAAATAATGTCAATGGAAGCGTTCCTTCATTAATTCTCTCCCTCCCTCCCACTTCTCATCTATACCAACTCCTTTAGTCCACTGGAGTATCTTCTCCATTATCTAAAGTTTCTTTTGTATCCAGATAATCCCTTAGCTTATGTATATGAGAGAAAACATATGTCCCTTCCCTTTCTGGCTGGCTAATCTTACTTAACGTAAGTTTATTTCAAGGTGCGTACAATTTTCTGCTAATTATGCAATTTTGTTTTACTTTGCTGCGGAGTAGAATTATATTGTGTGTATATCCCATAATTTTGAAACAGCTCTTAAAATTTTTGAGATTTTAGGTTGCAGTTCCATAGCACTAACCAATTATTAGTTTTCAGACCAGTTTGTCCCTCAGTTTTTCCCACTCTAAAAGTGAATAATAATATTACCTTCTTCTGAAGGTTACGATGAGAATTTCAATAGCTTACTGCTGTAAAGTTCTTAGAAGAATGCCTGGCACATTCCAAGTCTTTGGTAAGTGTTGCTATCATCATAATCAGTTATTGAACATCATAAGATCATCTAAAATAATAATTGATGGAAGGGGAAGCCTGATCCTCAAGCTGAGAGGTAAAGACTAAAAAGTCGGGCTGTTTGAAACTAAAATAAGATGAAGCATGCAGTGCTGGGAAAAGGGATTTTTTCTTGACTACTATAAGTTTGTATGAGGTTGAACACCTGAGTCTCCACCACCCACCTCTAAAGTTGCTTCTTGTCACCACCTGAATAAGAGGTTCTGAGTTGCAGCCAGCCAGACTTTTGATTTTTTTTAAATATATTCCATCTCACATTAGTTATCATGTTTTTGAATTACCCAGAACCATGTAAACACACATTCATTATGTTGTAGAAATTTGAAGCTTTATTGATTTGGTTTCATCAGGGCAGAATCCACAAAACTCAAGTTCTTAGATTCCCTTGCAGCTAGACATAAGCACTTTAACTAGATTTTGCCAGGTACTCATAGGTTCAGAACTTTTATGTTATGGAGAAAAGTAACTTGAGAATCATTTGACTTGTTTGAGGCCTACCAGAGAAGGAGCTCCTCTAGGATTCAGTGGACAGCATCAAAAATTATAGTTCTTTTTCATATGGCCATTTGTGATGTGTGATACCGGGACCTGTGAGGTTAGACTCAATTGATTTTATATATTTAGTCCCCACCCTTCCATAAAAGTATGTTAGGATTCTATCAACTACTCCTTAAAGAATTTCTGGATTTGTTTTTTGTTTTGTTTTGTTTTGTTTTGTTTTGTTTTGTTTTGTTTTGTTTTGTAGTACTGGGGATTGAACCCAAGGCATACTTACTTTGAGAAGTCAAACAGCCCTAATTCATTTTATTTTGAAACAGCATTTCACTAAGTTGTTGAGGGTTTTGCTAAGTCACTGAGTATGTCCTGGATCCTGTGATCCCACAGTTTCACCTCCAAGTCCTTGGATTATAGGCATGCAGCAGAATGCCCATCCATTTTCTAGATGTAAAGACTGTGTATTACACAAATAAAATTGTAGTGTGGTTTTTAACTTATTTGGTTAAAATGAAAAAAAATTACATATTGAATGTTTTGAAAAAGCATACATTCCAAAGCACAACCATCTTCAATTTATGACTCTGGGAATTAAAAAGCAGGTAAGAATTTGATAGTAATCATAGGACTTGATAATACTTATGGAAAATTATACTGGTAATAGAGTAATATTAGTTAACTTTCCTAAAAATAATGTACTCTGTGAACTGAAAATATACTCAATGGATTCACTTCATTGTATGAATTTCCTGCTTTTTCTGAGAAAATTAAGATGATTTTTCCAACCAGAATCTTGGAAACTGCAGAGCTCTCGGCTTCAGTCCATATCATATTTCACTGAAAGCCATTGGCCTTTTTTATAAGCACACTAAAAGAGAGACAGATTAAGGATAGCTTTTATGGGATTTATAGGTTTGGTTCATTCATTTTTGTATGTGTAGAAAAGTAAGAGAGAATGAAAGTGAAAGAATGATAAGAATGCTAAGAAGATTTCCTGGTTCTTTTTTATCTTAATTCTCCAAACCCCAACTTTCATAGCTCAAGGTACACTACTTATTTAAGAAACACCAAAGAAACACAAAAAATATAGTTTAGGCTATAAAGTTTCAGCAGTAGTTTTCCCAAGAAGTCTATGGTCTCTACAAAAATAGTCATCTGGATTTTCTCATTCCCTGATACTATTAGGATTCTACCATTGGCTATATTTACATATGTGAAAATACCAATGTCAATCTCAGTATTGTATTAGGAAGGGGAAGAAAGGAAGTGAGGGAAGCCCAATAAAGCTGTGTGTGTAAATGTCACTCTCAACATAATTTACATTATGATGTAAGACTATAATGTACCAATAAAAGCATATTAAAAATAAAAAAGAAGTTTAACATTCTAATACTTTAGCCTAATAAAGTAGACCAAGAAAACTTTCCTAACTTTCCTTTGAGCTGTCTTTTATCAAATTATATAATAATATGAATGAACACATTCATGAAGAACTTACTGCTAAACCAGATGACCTGCACCTGAGTCAGGGTTTGGTGGATAACAGAATAGCTCCCTACTGCAATCTATTAAAAGTTAGTCCTGGACACAAAAGTTTATATAAAAAAAGAACAAAGAACAACAGCAAAATTAAAGAAATTATATTTGTGATATATGCATGATATTAATAGTATCTATTAATTAGGATTGTTGTAAAAGTTAGTTGAGATAATCTATATAAAATCTACAGAATAACTTTGAAGGCTGAGACAGGAGAATTACTGGTTCAATGCCAGTGTGCAGAAACTGAGCCAAACTCTGTTTTAAGAATAAAATAGAACATGGGATATAGATGACAGGTAGGATGCTCCTGGCTTAAATATCCAGGACCACCAAAAGTAAAAAATAAATGATCTTAAGAGTAGTTTATGTATACAATGAAATTTAATCAGCCATAAAGAAGAAAATCACGACATTTGCAGAGAATTGGATGCCCTCCCCCTAATATGCATAAGCTAGAGAGAAAATGGGTCATAGTAGAAACTATATATAGAAGGAGAAACCATAGATTAGCAAATAAGGTGACCTAACTGAGGGGGATTGGAGGGGGGAAAGGGAACTTCCATAATGTACATTTATGAATGCATTAAAGCCATTCACTAAGCCAAACATAAGAAGGATGGAGTAGAGAGGGAATGGGGTTGGAATTGGAGAAGGAATAAATGAGTTATGTATACATGTGTGCCTCTACCACAGTATACCCCATTAAGGTGTATGACTACAATTCACCAGTAAAAAAAAAAAAAAAAAAGAGTACCCTGTACACTTTAGCTATCTTTTTACTATGACAGACATATCATGTTTTTCAGTGCAGATATTCAATCTTTCATCTTCCGTATACCTTGATATCATTTTGCCCTGTGAAGGGCAAGGCAATTCCACTGTTACAGGGAGGCTCGCTGAGAGGGTAACAATGAGACTGTGTTCCTTATGAACAGTCATGGACCATGCCAGCCAATGCCCAGTTCAGTTGAATGTTCATGCATATGTTGGGCTATACTAAAGCTATGTGCCTTTGTGGATAACTTTCATCAAAGCACAATGAAAACAAGGTTATACTATCCTGTTGATTGTTTTGTTGTGGAACTGTGATTGCTAGGACTCAATTTTTTATCTCTTTCAGTATATCCTGAGATGTATTTACTCACCAGGCATTGTCAAGCTACAAAATGGTCTTTGTATAATACAAAAATAGTAAGTCTCTGGGTGCTTTACTTTCTTCTGTTCTACTGGACATATCAACATACTTTAATATAAATTACACTAAAAGTCATTTATGAGACAAAAATAATTGTTCAAATATTGTAAGGTCATGGAGATTGCTGAGGAAGTTCAGTTTTATCAGGGTAAGCATCTATTGACTGAAAATGGTATGCTGTGCAATGTTGCTGAGCATAACTGAGAAAATATTCATGCCTCCATATTTATATATTTCTTTTTATTATTTAATCTCAGCCTAATCCTACTGGTTTATGGCTCACTTACAGAGAATGGCATATGACCATAACTACAGGCAGACACACTCACATTAGCTCTGATGATACGACATTCAGGCAACAAATAATCAGAAACATATTATCAAGAATTATGACAGGCACACTGTGCCAAGATGGTGGTTTAAGCAATTAAATGCTCTCTGTTGATATTTACTGCCTTCATATTTCAGTTAACATACAATGAGGCTCGTGGATATAATTCTTTAAAATGTGCAGAAAGGTATATAGTTTCATTATGCTCTGTGTATATCAACTCACGTTTGCTACAGAATGCAAAAATCATGGGATAAGCTCTCCTAGTATTTCATATGGAAAAACAGTTAAGGGACTATATTAAGGTTTTGCAGAGAAATGGAACCATTAAGAAATAAAAAATAAAAATTGTAAAATAGCAGGAATCACCTCTCAGCATTATGAGAGCCAGTATGTGACACAGTCTGTCTTCCATTCCTTGGAGAAGCAGGAAAGCCAGTGGTGGCTGAAAACAGGGGTGAAGGTTGAGGGGGAAATGGTGAAAATCCTTGTTGGAGTTCAGTGGATCAAGAACCAGGAATGCTGATGTCTGAGGGCAGGAAAATGGGCATTTCAGCTCAAGCAGAGGAAGACAATATTCCCAACATCGTCTATTTAGAAAGAAAAAGAGGTAATAATAAAACAATTTCTCACTCACTGTGAAAAACAAGATGATGTAAAAGTAGAAGATGATTCTAAACACATTAGAGTAGAATCTGATTTTGCATAAACATTCAGGAAGACTTTTCTAGGAATGTGGTGACTGAGAAAAGGTGAGAAGTAAAGAGAAAATTTAAGATAAATGGGCATTATAAAATGATGGGAATGGAAGGACCTGGAGAACATTGTGTTAAGTGAGATTAGCCAAACAGAGAGGGTGAAGGGTTATATATTTTTAATATGTGCAAAATAGGGAGTAATTGGGATACAAGAACGACTCCAGATAATGATGAGAAACCTCTAGGGAGCCAGGGAGGAGATCTAAGGGTAGGGGTGGAGGAAGACTTAGGTTCATTAATAAAAATACTACCATAGATTATGTTGAATACATGTGAATATATACCAACGCCAATATGAGTACTCATATTGGTAGAGGGAGAAATGGGGAGAGGGCAACAACAGCATGAGGATGTATGCCATTGTCAACACGATTTGCATTATGATGTGATAGTGCAATGCACCAGTTAAAGCACAAAAAATAAGACACTAAATAATAAATGGGAGAAGTGCGAGTTGAGAGCAGTTTGGGCGATGATAATGGGGCCAGTTCCTTTTCCCCCTCACACAGAGAATATATAGTACCTGAAGATAAAATAAAACACAGCGTATTAAAGAAAGTGAAGATTTTTTAATAATAATAGCAATAATTACATTATTCAATAATTGAAAGACACAGATTCAGAAACATAGCCAGGGGAAAATCAATGAAAGCTCAGTCTAGAGCTTTTAACAATATAACAGCCATCTATCCTAGGTCATTTTTAGGATCTGTAGCTTTCATTCTAAAAGCTAAGAGGAACACAACCAATTATAAAATAGGTGAGTGCCTTAAAAATTTAATGATTTAAAGTTTTTTTAGCATCCTATTAACATGGAAAAACCCTCAGCAACAACAGTTTTATTTGGTTTTGTTTTTAATTTCCTGTCCTTAAGTATCTTTGACAATATTGAAACAAATACTTCAGAAACCTGAATATTGCCAAAGACTTTCAGAGATGCATACAACGTCTGAGCCCGTATGTCCCCAAAACAGAGATCTTCATGTCAAAAAATATTACACTGTAGTGATATGGTTTTTGGAGTTTTAGGGATAATGGTATGACCCTGTACAGAAAAAATAAAAATACAAAGCAAATGTTTAAGAAAGAGGCCTTAAAAACCACATGATTTTTATTCGGATAGTAAAAAGACCTTACTTATCTTAAGATAAAAGAAAATAATTTTAAAGACTGGATGGCTTAAACTGGATTCAGGTCAATCATAAAAAAATTCTAATTTAGGTCGCTTAATTTAAAATATGGGGATACACCTTTTTGTTTCTTGCAGTGCTCACCTCTCTGTAAAATTATCTCTTATCCTCAAATGGTCTCATTTCTAAAAAGTTTCACTTCTTGCAAATATCCACTAATTTTTCAAGCTAGTTTAAATTTCTTCAATTTCTGATTTCCCTTCTCCTTCTTTTCTTCTTCTTCTTCTTCTTCTTCTTCTTCTTCTTCTTCTTCTTCTTCTTCTTCTTCTTCTTCTTCTCCTTCTTCTCCTTCTTCTCCTCCTCCTCCTCATTTTTTTCTTCCTTTGTTTTGGAGGTGTAATGTATTCTTTTTCTCATTCTCTCCATATATGTATGCGTATATATGTGTATATATATACGATTGTATATCATATATATATGATGAGAAGTATGTGTGTGTACAAACACAATATATATATATATATATATATATATATATATATATATATATATATATATATTGTGTTTGTGGAAAGCACAATATAAACACTGTATGTTTTCCAGAATCTGAGATTTGAGTACTTTTTAATGGCTGAATGAAAAGTTTGAAAGAAGTGTTTTTAAAGATGCAAACATGAGAAATATGTGAAGGGAAAAAATGAAAGGTCTTAAAGAATTGGAATATTTAAGAAAACACTAAACAGAGTAAATGGATCTATAACACACAATGGAGGTTTATCACTTGAGAGCCAAAGGGCCCATGCAGGAGCAATATAAGCCACACTATGGGTTTATATGAAGGCAGGTGTTTAAGAGGGCAGGTGTGCATGACCTTGTCATGATCCAAGGGATGGGTTTAAAGTAACTAATAACATTCACAAGCTCTGATAAAGAAAAAGTAAAATAAATTAGAAGGAAAGTCGAGATTGGATGGGAAGATAAGACATTTCTAGACCTGGTACTAACTAAACATGCACTTGATAATTTCATCAGTACTGAGTAAGGAGTTCTAAAAAGTAAACATTTTTCTAATAAAAAATTTGTTCAATATATATATATATATATATATATACATATATATATATACATGTACATATAAACGTATAAATAAAACATAAAATAGCACTTTTCTGGATAATAAAGAATACAGGAAGACCTGGGACAGGGAAACAAGGAGAAATTTGAGAAGAATTTTACAATCTAGTATTATTGCACACAGTAGGCTATTCTGTTTCCTTTAGCCAATGCTCTGATTTATCTTGTTTTTACCTTATTGTTTTGTACTAATTTAAAATTTGTCACCTTAATCTCTATCATTTCTTATCAAAGACCTTGTTGTAAAACCACCATAGAGAGATAGGTAAGTAGCAAAGTTCAATGAATCCATCATGGACCCTGAAGGAGATAGAGGCGTGTACAGCGTGTATCTTTTTAAATCTTCTTGGATACCTTTCATGAAGAGAACCAAAACACACCCAGTGTGGCAGGTCAGTGGCCATTCAAGCTTAAGTGAGTCAAAGAAAAATTTTAGGAACAGCTTTCAAGGCAACACAAATCCCAATAATAAAAGGTCCTTTAAATACATCAAAAGGACTGAGTCATTCAGGAAAGATTTATACTGCGCCTTTCTGTGAGGATCAATAGAACCACTTTAAATGAATGATTTAAAGTGTCCTGAAGAGGAAAAAAATGAAATGAGGAATAACTGCGAACATTTGTTCCATCTTTATTGAAGAAAATTACCAGGAAGTCTACCAAGTGCATATTCTTTAGTGTCACATGATAAATTTTTAAACATTTTGGGAAAATAATTTTAGATTTCTTTAATAGTTAAAACTAAAACATGAGGAGTTTGCATATATCTTGGTTAGTTTCTGCTAATAGTATCATTTTACTAACCATGATATGTCTCAAAATGAAGAAACATTTTCAATTTTTATCCAATATTAGTAATAAACTATAAATTTTACTTGGGTATAACAAATGTTTAATTTAATGTTCATTTTATGCTCCTGTGAATCAGACAAAAGAAATATTTACCACAAAACCTATACAAAATGTATATATCCTTGAGAATATTATCAGTACAGGTAAATCCAAGAATGTCACCATTTATTTTATAATCACCTTGTATGTCTCACTTAAATGTACCATGAAGTTGTCAAAGCTACAATAAAATGTTACTATGTTTAAACAAAGATGGTGGAAACAAAAATCCTTTTAATGAAATTACATCTTAATTTTTTTTACATATAACTATACTAATATTATCCAGTAAATATTGCACAAGAGTTTTATAAAGCTTGAAAAAGTTGCTCCACATAGAATATTGATATAGAATCCTGTTCTCCTAAATCTGAGCCACTTCTTTGAACCTATGTCCAAATCATAAAGAACTACATGAAGTGATCAAACAACAAAGACTTGTAGCCTTTTAGGCAACTCACTCAACTACATGCAACTCACACTGCTATCTACTCTCCTTATGATAGACTACCAGTGAGCTACATGAATCTGGAAGAGCTCTCTGCAGTCTAACACAGCCGAAATGCAAAAAGTCTCATCTAGCTATATCTTAGTCCGTGCCACTTCACAGGTTCAATCGGATGTCCTAAGTTTACCTGAAAAGTTCCTATTACCTAGTACTATCTAGTTTCTGTATTTCAATTTCACTTGTTTAGGCAAGTTTCGAAATTATTACTGGTTGCATTGTTAATCTTGAAGTTTGGACCACGGTGGTCCTTTGATGTTGTCATTATACGAAGAATATGTATTAGAAAGAGATTACAACCAGTAGTAGGGAGGCTGAGACAAGAGGATCTTGGTTTGCAGGCAGACTCAGCAACTTAAGTGAGGCCCTCTGCAACTTAGTAAGATCTTGTTTCAAAATGAATGCTCATGGGTTCCATCACCAGTACTGCAAAAAATATATAATGAATAAATAAACAAACAAATAAATATTAAAAATAAATAAATAAAGGTGGAGATTGATTTATATAAATATTGCAAATGTATGCTCTGATTTTTTGGTACAAGGTAAAGAACTCAAAGGCATTCTATCTCTGAACTACACCATCAGCTCGCTTTATTGGTTTATTTATTTATTTATTATTTGTTTGTTTGTTTATTTAGAAGCAGGTTCCACTAAGTTACTCAGAATTTCAATTAGTTGCTAAGGCTTATCTTACACCATCAATCCGTCTGTCTTAGCCTCCCAAGCTCTAGACAGATTCTGAGCCTTTTGAGTTCTCTATGAACCATCCATTGCCAATTCCTTCTTAAAAATGTGGCATGTTTTTTGTTTCCATGCAGCTTATGATACGATATGTACTTAAAAATCCCTAGAAATTGAAGTCATTTGGGTATAATTTGCACTCCAAATTAAACCATATTTTACTAAACTACATGCTATTGCTATCAGACTGTGAAAGTGTAGTTTTGAAGGATAAAAGTAAAATTTTTGTCCAATTTTGGCTAACAAAAATTTCAAATGCAAACTGATTTTTAAATAAAAAAGGGTTACTTTTGAGTAAGGTTCTCTCCACTCAATAATGTGACTAGAATCCTCAACTGCAGTCTTCATTTTAATCATTATTAATTTTTTGAATGAATTTACTCCAAGATTCTTTGTCCTAAATATTTGTATAATTACTTCATTTTTATAAGACATGCTTGAACCATCATTTGAAAATGAGATTATGGATGAATAAGGAGAAAAACATTATCTAGATTTTCTATAGTTAGCATTCTAAAATTTAGAAGACACTTGATTACAATAAATTTTTTTACTAAATTTTCACATGTCTAAAATGATTAATCCATCCATTTATCAGCCAAAGGTAAAAATTTGCTCAACAGGATAATAAATTTCTGGTAATTCCAAGAAAACTATATAAGTTTCCACAAGCATCATTAATCACCTTTGTTTAACCACAGATATATTTCCAATGTTGGTAATTATTGAATAATTTTGTCAGATTATCATCCTTAGCATCTATAATTATGAGTTCTGAAAAATATATAAATATCAAACTTCTTAACGTAATAGTAAGCATACAAGAACAGTTTGGAGCTGAAGGTGTATGATCTTTAAAGGATCACAAAAGATGAAATTGGCAGTGTTTACAACTAAATTTTTTTCTAAATTTTCCTTAGATATATGCAATAATGTGCATTGAATTTAGTTCATGCAGAAAGTTAGAGATTACTAGATTCAATGATAGAGAACCAGGTCCAGCAAAACATCTTGAAATTCAGACAAGAAAATTAAAAACAGAATCCAAAAGAGAAGAATATCATGGTGGAGGAAAGCCCAAAATTTCTATGTACAAAAATCCATCAAAATAGGTGGCTGACTTCTTTAAGGACTTAGTCTAAGAAATGAAGAAGGAAAATAAGCTCACAATGTACATTCATAAGTATATCAAAATCAATCAGTAAGACAAACGTGAGGATGGGGGCGAGGGGATGGGGTGCGGATTGGGGAAGGGCTCAATGAGTGCTGTGTTCATGTACACCTCTACCACATTGTGCCCCATGAAGATATATGACTAGTAGTATCTTATATCTGGTAGCGTCCAAAAATTTCATAACTTATACAATGTTGATGATACTACACTTAATTTAAAAATAATTCTTCTTATAAGCTTACTCCTTATTTTCTTTCTATTAAATTTGTTTCAGTGTAACATTTAATTATTAATTCTAGTGCTGGTTTCCACGATCTTGATTGTTCCTATTAATTTTGGCTAGCATAAATTCTCATGGATGATGATAATGATCAGGTATTCACAGAAATGTTTGTTTTTTTGTTTGTTTGTTTGTTTGTTTGTTTGGTGGTGGTACAGGGGTTGCTGGAAGCCCTTCTACCTCCGGGCTACACTCCAAGACCTATATTATACTTTTTTATTTTGGGAAACAGGCTCTCTTAAGCCAGCATGGCTGGCATCAAACCTAAGCGATCCTCCTGCCTCTGTCTTCCAAGCGCGGGGATTATAAGTGTGAGCCACCACGCCTGACTAGAAATCTGATTTTTATTTCAACAGATTTCATAGTTGTAAAAGGTGTGTAATATTTAGTCTTTGGTGGCTATCACTTTTCACTTAACAATTTTGGAAGGTTTATTCCTACTGTGGCACATGACCATACTTTATTCCCTTTAAAGGCTTAATGCTATTACATTTTATGTACAAATACAGTTATTCATTAATTCATTGGTGAGGGTTTTGATTTTTTCATCTATTTATTGTGAATCCTTCTGCTTTGAAAATGGGGGTTACAGCTTTTGATTGAATATATGTTTTTAATCTTGAGGGTAAACTCATAGGAGTAGTTTAGATAAAATGGTCATTTTCTTTTTCTTTTCCTTTCCTTTTTTTTTTTTTTTTTTTTTCTTTTGCAGGTCTGAGGATAGAATCCAGAGGCATTTGGCTGGGCGTGGTGGCGCACGCTTGTAATCATCCCCGCGCTTGGGAGGCTGAGACAGGAGGATTACAAAGGTTCAAAGCCAGCCTCAGCAACTTAGTGAGACCCTATTTTGAAATAAAATATAAAATAGGGCAGAGAGTATAGCCCGGAGGTAGAAAGCCTCTGGGTTCCACGCCTAGTACCACCAAAAAAAAAAAAAAAAAAAAAAAGAAAGAGTGAATGAATCCAGAGGCATTCAACCTCGTAACTACACTCCCTGCCCTATTTTTTATTTTGAAACAGGATCTCACTAGGTTGCAGAGGGCCTCACTAAGTAGCTGAGGCTGTGTGCAAACTGTGATCCTCAGATCTCAGCCTCATGAATGCTGGGATTACAAGTGTGCACAGGTAAATTGGCAAAAGCAGATTGATAGTTGTCAGAGGCTGGGAAAAGAAGGGAATGGAGAATAGCTGCTTAATGAGTGTTATTAGCCTGAGTTTTCTCATATTTATTTAGAAACAGAATTGCTGTAAGGAGCTGGCGCATGGATTATGAGGTCTGAAAAACCCCATAAGCTGCTGCCTTCAAGCTGAAGATCTGGAAATTCCATGAAGTAGTTCCAGACCCATTCCAACGCCCTGAGACTCAGGGGAGGTTACGGGTGTAAGTTGCACCTACATTAAGGGGAATAACATTCTTTATTTAGTCAGTCATTCAAATGCTAACGTATGTAGAAACTTCCTCACAAGCACACCCCAAAAATGTTTAGCCAAATATTTGCTCAACCATGATCCAAACAAGTTGACACATGAAGAATCATCACAAGTCCACTCTTTATCATATGAGTACCCATACTCAACTCATAAAGCCATACTTCTCCAAATAAAGACAATATTGATGTCATAATTCTTGCTCACATGATAAAACTACCATGTATGCTAACAAAAATACATGAAACCCTTCCACAGAGAAAAAGGTAAAGTCCACCAGGCGTGGTGGCGCACACTTGTAATTCCCGCGCTTGGGAAGCTGAGACAGGAGGATCACACAGGTTTAAAGCCAGCCTCAGCTACTTAGTGAGGCTCTCAGCAACTTAGTGAGACCCTATTTCAAATAAAGCATAAAATAGGTCTGAGAGTGTAGCCTAGAGGTAGAAAGCCTCTGGGTTTAACCCCAGTACCACCAAAAAGAAAAAGAAAAAAGAAAAGGTAAAGTCCTGGAGTCGTGTTTTTTTTTTCTAATCATATAACTTAAATAATACAATGTAAAATTATCAATACTTAAAACTTATTATATAAAGCAAATGAAGTTAATATATCTTTTATTGTATAATAAAATAATAAGAAATCAAAAAAGTAAGTGTATGATGTTTATTGACATACATGCACGCACATGAACTCATCTGTAGTCAATAAAAAAGCAGAAAATACTTCCCATGACATTATTTTTATTGATTTGACCATGTGGTGGCATATGGTATTTCCCACTACCCAGTCCACATTCTTTTTGTCTTTATCAAGCAGCTAATTATGTGTCTTAGGAGGGTTACCCAAACCTTGTTTCCTGTAGTGTTCCTAATTTCCATTAATCTTCATCACAAAGTATGGTAATAAGAGATGCTTCCTTGGGAGGCTGAGACTGGAGGATCACAGGTTCAAGAAAATATTCAGCAGCAATAATAAGACTCTGTTTCAAAACAAAAATTTTAAAAAGTGAGGGTATAACTTAGAAGTATAATGCTCCTAGGTTCAGTCCTCAGTAACCATGCAAACACAAACACACACACACACACACACACACACACACACACACACACAAATCCTAATTAATATCCTGTATTTCAGATAGATACACTCTTCTTCATTGTGGAGTTCTAGTCCAAGTGCATTCTCTGTAGTCTTAATCAATCATTGCAGGCAACATTAAAATTCTCCTTTGCTTGTTGATATTGAGGTATGTGGAGCCCATAGTCACTGAATGGGGATATTAACTTCCAGTTCAAAGAAATCATAGTTTATCTCCTGATGGAGGCATTTTTCTCACTTGGTGGGAGAAATCCTCTAGTCTAGCAGTGCATAAAGTCATGAGAACTAAAGCAAATATTTTGCAAGACGATCACCCCTTGATTTTTGGACCTGTGATTCTAGGAATGGAAAAAAAAAAAAGTACACTACATTGGTCATTGATTGCGAACAAAAATAACATTCTGGAGAAAAGAATCCTAGCCCTGCAAGGTACTGGCACCTCACTGGCACTGAAAATGAGTTTCCAATAGACCGTTTCACAGTTTTATCAAGGCAGCTGGATGAGTCCCGCGGTAAGACCAAAGGATTCCATGAGCATAAGGCCATTGCTAGAGTGTCCTGGGTTTTGCTGTCAACTGAGTTTCTAGATGAGACACAGTGCTGCGTACAATGCCATGAAAATGAAGAAGGCATTCTGTGCATCCATAGTGGGTAGCTCTGAATGCAGAGAAGGCAAGTCTATATTTAGGATACATATATACTCATGAAAGCAGTGGTCTAGTGTAGTCAACCTAAAACAAGGTGACTGGAAGATCACCCCAGAGAATTTTGCCATAGCTATGACTCCATGTTGTCTGCTGCTGGCCAAGTGGGGGACTCAGTGGTGGCCAGAGCAAAGTCAACCTTGGCAAATGGAGGCCCATTCTTCTTAATGGGGTATAATCTCCATCTTGTCAGCAGGGACACTTTGGGATGGAGTTGTCTAGTATCCACCAAATAGGTCATGCTCTCTACTTGATATGTTAAAATTCTCCTTTGCTACGATCAGCGGATGTTGGACATTCACACAGGTCAAAAATATTCTCATGGTTTTTTGTTGTTGTTTTGGGGTATGTGTGTGTGTGTGTGTGTGTGTGTGTGTGTGTGTGTGTCTGTGTGTGTGACTAGGGGCTGGATTCAGGGAGTTTTTACCCCTGAGCTATACCCACAGCTCTATTTTATTTTCATTTTGAAATAGGTTCTTGCTAGGTTAATAAGAGTCTCACTTATTGCTGAAAGTTTGTCTTTAAACTGTGACCGTCTTGTCTCAGTCTCCCGAGTAATGAAATTATAAGCATGTGCCACTATGCTCGACTTCCTTGTTTTGTTTTGTTTTTTCTCTTTTAAATCAACCTTCACCAGGAATTGTGGTACATACCTGTAATACCAGTCCTAGGGAGTCTGACATAAGAGGACTGCAGGCTTGAGCCAGCCTCAGCAATTTAGCAACACCCTCAGAAACTTAGTGAGACATTGTTTCAATATAAAAAAATAAAATGGGGCCGGGGTATATCTCTGAGGTAGCATACCTCAGTCAATATGCAGTAACACAAATAAATTTTCCTTGCCACCATTTTTAAAATAATTTTCTTCTAAGTACCTTACTACCCAGACAAATAATCGGTGATGGTCTTTGACGCGTTGTATATGCAGATACCTAACCATTTATTTTTCCTAGCAAGTGACCAACCAGTTGCATGCCTTTATAGAACTGCTGCCCATGAGAGGGTTTCCTGTCACCTGTCATGAGAGGTTGTCCAGGGTAGAAGCTGTAGAGTTAGAGCTCTCCATTTTCAGCAGGTTCCTGCATTTTGTGCAGAATCACCTGCACTATGCCTGTATTATCTCTTTCCTATAAACAAACCATTGGAATCTGCCCATACAGCGATCGGTGAAGGGTGGAAGACAGAAGACATGACTGGGCACTGTGGACATTGGGGTGAGTTCTTCATGTGAATATAAACTTGGCCTTCAGAGCCTGCTCAGATCGCATCATGTATATACCGTATGAAGACCACTTGGTAGTAACTGGTATCAATGCGACACAAATACATATACTTTATTTTGAATATGTTTTTATTCATAGAAATGATGTACTTTGATATTTAATGACAATGGAAGCATTTATTAACAATTTTATGATTGAAATTTTCTATGGGTGATTTCTCATTTCTTGCCTTATATACATCTCAAGTGTAATATACTTAAATATATTATGTTATGACAATTCAAGAAATATTAAGAATATCAGCTGAACTAATTTGTTAATAGGTAGATGTGACATATTCTATAATTTCTAAGTTAGAATAGCGCATTGAGATATTTAACTTCATAGGTGTAATTATTTTACTTACTCATATCTCTGGATGTATTCACAAATTTGAGACAACCCTATTTTCCTGGAGAAAACACGTCAAAGGATTTAATATATATATATATATATATATATATATATATATATATATATACATATATATATGTATATATATATGTATATATATATATTAAAGGAATCTTTATGTATACAAATTGGGCTACTATTATATGTAATTTCAGGCACCAATATTTTTATATGTTGGATTCTGTATACCCAGTCTGTAAACAAGACATTTTTATAAACGGGGATACAACAATTTTTATAAAATTAATTAATTACCTATTTTGTGCATAGGCAATAATATTTCTCCAGTAATTTAAGAAAGACTATCTGAAAAACTTTGTTAAAAATAGTTCTTCATGCCAATAATATAATAATAATATTTTTTCAAATCAATCAGGAAATCAAAATGTGTTATTTCTAATTATTACATATCTCATATTTATAATTTCTATAACTGTATTCATATGAAAATATTCATACATCCTTTTAAATTGACACATGAATATACAACTCTGTTTAAATGTACATGGAGTTTCCAGATTGTTATTTTTTTATTTTCACCATCACAATAATATTACCTGGCCATAATTACACAACCTATTTCAGTATTTTCTTACTAATATATAGTCTGTTTCCACTCAGAAATTATACTATTATTTTTTCTTATACCTAAATGGCAACAGCATTGTGATACAATACCATGAAGATGATATAGCCGAGCTATTAAAATACTACATATGCTGCTCATTTAGGTAATCACCTGTTATGTCTTACATAGGGTGAAAATTCATTTTATACCATTTGGTTCTCTGAGAAAAAAATAGCATAATTCAAGTTTGGCTCAATGAAAGATGCTCACACACAGTCCATCCATGTGCTGCACTCAGAGTATCACTAGTTCTCATTATTCTCTTCTTGATCAAACTATCATTATCTAGTCTGCCTTAAGGAGAAAAGAAAGGAAAAGCTTAGAATCACCATGTGATTATAGGAATAATAGTGTCATATAGGCTTCAGTAGTGTATGTATATAATAAACAAAAATGATTTGGTGATAATAAGTTAACTTATGTTATTTTGCAGAAGTCAGACATTATTTCTGGAAAAAAAAGTTTGCATGTAGGTTTAAATATGACTGTAATATCATTAAAAGAAAAATGCATAAATTATCTCCCTAATGAAGGCTTATTACATTAAATTTCATTCTAAATAGTACTAATAAAATCTTTTAAATAATAGTTTTTTAAACATGAATAAATTTGGAGTTAAAATCAGAAAGAGGTTACTTAAAATAGCCCTGAATTCTCAAAAAGGCCACTTGCTCAATTAATTTACTTTCAAAACTGGAAAGTAAGTTATTCCCTACTAAGTCCAAATTAGTCAGTCCTATTATTAAGGCCTCTGGGAACAAGAGAAAATTTGCCATCTGTGTATCACTATTAACAGGGATGCTAATTTCATATGTGAAGTCAATACAAGAATTATGACAAAGTTGCATGATGATTCTCAGAGATTGCATGAATAATGGAACACTGAAATTAACCTGAGAGTCACCAGCAGGCAGAAGTTCCTCTGTCCTGTCAGTCAATTTCAAATCAATTAAGATATTCTGAATAAACTCCCTCCACAGAGAAAATCCGTTCATTTTAACATGTCAATCTCATTGCATGTTTTTTCACTGCACCCTAAAAACACTTTTAACCTGCACACATTTAATGAGAGACACTCTGAGATTCTCTTCCATATACCAAAACATTCAAATCATAGAAAATGTTGTGAAATAAAATTAGCGTTTATACTTTAAATATCTGAAGTTTTGAGTAAAGGCAGACAGTGACAGGATTGAAAAGAGAGAATAGATGTATTCTCTCATGAAAAATGAGGAGTTGTACTTTATTGACATCCTTTATTGACGTATTTTGAAAAGTATACACTTTCCATTCTGAAATCAGGTACCGCCATAGTTGGACTTTTGCGAGGCAAAGGGAGTATGTTGAGGTCTTTCAGAAACAACGTAAATATTTAAATTTTAGGCTCCCTTCAATTACTGCTTTCTGTCTCTAACTTAAATTAGAGCCTGCAATTTTAAAAGTTATTAGAATTTTGGTCAGTTTATGTCATTAACTTACCTGGTTTTCATGTGGGCAACTTTTATCCCTGGGTGATTGTTATAGAAAAAATAAAATAAATGTTTAGCTGTGCTCGTTCAACCCTCTTTCTTAGACTCTCGACAACTATAACTAGGCAGTTTTTGATGTTTCCTCAATTTACGACATGAACAAGCTCAGCTCTAATCTGTTAACTGCAATCAATATGAACCACTGGATTTGTATATCAAGAAGCTCAATGTCTACCCTAAGATTCCTGTGGATCCTTCAGGGGCTTATGATGTCTCTATGGCTTCTGGAGCTTCTCCTGTTTCCACAGAATGGCGATAGCTGATGGAATAACCTGCTCTCTTATATGTTCTGTCCCTTGTATGTATCCTGCCTCATAGGCCCAGATACAAAATCTACCCCATCCCTCCTTTTCCAGATACAACATGCTGTCATCTAGCTTTTACCCAAGATGGTTCTCTGCAATATTATTCACCAGAGACCACTGAGAGTGTTAAGGAACTGTGCAGCCCAACTGAGAAAAGAAGTGTGGAGACTAGAGGAGGAAGGGAGATATCTGCAAAGGTATAGTTCATTTTACACTAGACACGTATGTTCTTAAAAGTCTCTAAAACACACATGGCGTGTCCTGTTGATATCTCTTCTCTCCGACTTCGTTCCTTCTATCTGAAATTCCTCATAATTGCCAATGCAGACAAACTTAACTCCTTTTTGTAACCAAATCGCTTCTCATCTTACAGCTCTATTTTTCACAAGTATCACTGAATTAATTTTTAGTGGATCATCAGGAGGTTAACTTAAGAGTGTCACCTTGAAACAATATTGGTTTTGGTGACACCTCTAATGTGATACCTTAGTCATCACTTCTCTGAACCTTCTGGGTTAATATTACATTCCGAGGAAAAATAGAGAGGAAGTTGCACTAAAAGGAGAGGAAGGGACCTGAGGCTGCTCCATCTCTAAAAGGCAAAAAATGTGGAATCTCAATCAAGAAATTCTCAGTGAGACTGAAGGTTCAAGGAGTAACCAGACATGGCACCACCTTAAAATGATACATCCAAACACAGAGATAACACAAACAAATGTATTTTGTTATATTTAAGTCAAATAACTAAATCATCATAAATTATGTTTATATAATTTATTTATTTATTTATTAAGTATATTTTAATGTAGAATTGGATAGAGATACTAGTCTTATTTTGTGGTTATTAAGTGCTTAGTAATTGATTGAACTTGGAGGTTTAGAAAATGATTATATTTTTTATATATATGAAGCCACTATAAAAATATATGTTTTATAGAATGACAGTCCCTGACTTCTCACTGTTCATTAGGGTAAAATGCTCATTTCCTTTTCATATTATGAAGTAAGGGCACAATCAGTTACAGAAAAACATAAATCATATTCATAAATACAGACAAATATGCGTATCTATGTGCATGTGTGGATATTATCGAATATATTGATTTCCAAAAGAAAAAATTGAAGCCGGGCGTGGTGGCGCACGCTTGTAATCCCAGCATTCGGGAGGCTGAGACCTGGAGGATCGCGGTTAGCGGACAGCCTCAGCTACTTAGTGAGGCCCTCCAAAACTCAGTGAGACCCGGTTTCAAAATAAAGAATAAAAAATAGGGCAGGGGGTATAGCTCAGGGGTCAAAAGCCCCTGGGTTCCATCCCCAGACCCGAAAAAAAAAATTGCTTTATTTTGGGAGTTTGGAGATATTGAATTAGGTATCAGTTTTTTATATTTTGTCTAATCTTAAAAAGTATAATGGACATCATGTCCTGAACTGATGATTTGTAGTATTATGAGCATAATTTTGGAATGTCATTATCCAGATAAAATTCTATCAGTTAACCCTTTCTCTTTGCATTTTCTCAGTTGGCCTACACTCCTTCAATTTTAACTTTAATAACTATCAATTATAAGACGTGCCATTATTTTATGAATCACTAATAAAAAAAAAGAACCCTAAATTCAAATTTGGCATAACTTAATAATTTTGTGCCACATGACTCATGCCTAATCCTCTCATTACTTGGAGGTTTCTTATTTTTCTGAGGATTCTGATATTTTTATCCACATTGAGTTTATATTTCCTGTCATGGGATTGGCAGCAATTTTTCACGTGTATCAATAGTTAAATGTTATTTGTGACTACTCTCCATCTTTAGCACCTGGATGAGGCTTCACAAGATCATTTGTAAAGCTGCCGTTCTTTTAAGAAGTCATCTCATAATTAAATATGTCATGCTCCACTGCTCACTCTTTCCTTGTGTGAAGACAGTAACTTCATTTCAATGTTTAAACATTTTTAAATTTTTGGAATATTTTAAATCATAAATGAAAATCACAATACAACAACAATGCACACAATTTGATTATAGTCATGAGAAGAAAAATACCTTAGACCAAGATTTTACACACCTAGTTAAAGACAGTTGGCTTAAAGCTGTCTCTTAGCCACTTTCATTGTAAAATGCCACTGATTATAAAATAATGATCCACAGGTCCTTGCACAATAATGGAAACTCTTCAGAAAAAATGTAATTTACTGAAATTCTCAATGTGTCAGAAACTGTGCCAAGTGTTGAAATACATAAAAAGATTGTGCTCATACTCAAGCTTTGTGTGTCAAGTATCCTCTGTAAGACTGCAGCAAGTATGTTTTGATAGTAAAATAAAAAAGTGTTTAATGTATTATCTTTCGAGCTGCCAAGTCTAATGCTACTTAAAAATAAAGGGTCAGCACATCTAAATTTGAAAGAGACATAGATATTATATACATAGAGATGGTGAAATGAAAGATTCTTGAAACCAAAAGCAGACTGTGGGCAAAGATTTTATTTTATTTTTTAAAATTTTTTATTGGTGCATTGTACATACATAATAATGGGGTAAAAAAAAACTTGTGTAGACATACATGCACACAACACCCAGTTAGCCCCTACTAAATGCCCACCCATTTCCCTCCCCATCTCTCCTTCCCATGGTTAGCTTAGTGGTTGACTTCCATATGTTTAAGTACATCGTGTGCTTTAGAAAGTTTCCTTCTTCTCCCCTCCCATCCCCTCAGTTAGATTGTCTTATTTGGTCCTCTATAGGGTTTTCTATTTCATCTAGAGTTCCTCCTATGACCCATTTCTCCTTAGTTTTCACATATTAGGGAAAGCATCTGATTTCTTATTTTTTGTGACTGACTAATCTCACTTAGCACAACGTCCTCCAGTTCTGTCCATTTCCCTGTAAATGAAGTAATTGTGTTTTATTATGGCTGAGTAAAATTCCATTGTGTACATATCCCACAGTTTTGTAATCCATTCATCTGTTGATGGACATCTTGCCTAATTCCATAGTTTTGCTTTGGTGAATTGTGCAGCTATGAACATACATACGCATGCATTAGTTTGGTAGTTTGGTTTCCTTTCTTTTGGGTAGATAATTAGAGGTTGTATTGCTAGATCAAATGGTAAATTTGTTTCCCTTTTTCTGAGGATTCTCCAAACTGTTTTCCAAAGTGGCTGCACTAATTTGAAATTCCACCAACAATGTTTTAAAGTTCCCACTTCTCCACATTCTAGCCAGCATTTGTTGTTGTTTGTGTTTTAAATGATTGTCCTTCTAGTTGGATTTAGGTAAAATCTGAGGGTAGTTTTGTTTTGCATCTCTCTAATTGGCCATGATGTTGAGCATTTTTTCATGCATTTATGGCCATTTGAATTTCTTGTTTCATTAAGTGTCTATTTAGTTCACTTGCCCATTTTTATTGGATTTTTTTGTGTGTGTTACCAATATCATATTAAATGAGGAAAATTTTTGAGAATTCCCCCTAAACACAGGAACAAGACAAGGATGTCCATTATCACCACTTCTCTTCAATATAGTACTAGAGACTCTAGCCAGAGCAATAAGGCAAGAAAACGAAATCAAAGGAGTACAAATAGGAAAAAAGAACTCAAAATTATTATTTACAGATAATATGAAACTGTATTTAGAAAACACAACAAACTCAACCAAAAGGCTTATAGAACTGATCAACAAATTCAGCAAAGTGTCTGAATACAAAATCAATCTTTAAAAAATCAGAAGCTGTACTGTACACCAACCATAAATCCACTGAAAAAGATTCAGAAAACACTTCCACTCACTGGGCATGGTGGTGCATGCTTGTAATCCCCGCGCTTGGAAGGCAGAGACAGGAGGATCGCACAGGTTCAAAGCCAGCGCGTTGGCTTAGGAGACCCTGTTCCCAAATCAAAAATGTAAAAATAGGTCTGGGAGTGTATCCCGGAGGTAGAAGGGTTTTCAGGAACACCAGTACCACCAAAAAAAAAAAAAAAAAAAAAAAAAGAAAAGAAAAGAAAACACTTCCACTCAGGATTTTCGACAAAAAAAAAAAAAAAAGATACTTAGGAATAAACTTAACAAAGGAGGTAAAAGACCTCTCCAAAGAAAATTTATAAAACATTGAAAAAAGAAATCAAAGAAGATCTTAGAAGATGGAAAGATCTTCTATGCTCATGGATAGGCAGAATAAATATCAATAAAATGGCCATACTTCCAAAAGTGATCTACAGATTCAACACAATGCCCATTAAATTACCAAAATCATTCCTCACAGACATAGAAAAACCAGTCCTTAAATTCATTTGGAACAACAAAAATCACAGAATAGCCAAAGTAGTTCTCAGAAAATAAAAAAAACATACAGGAGGGATCACAATATCTGACTTTAAACTATAATACAAGCCATTGTAATAAAAACAGCGTGATGCTGGCACAAAAAAGGATACATAGACAAATGTAGCAGAATAGAAAACCCAGAAACAAATCCACAAACTCACAGCCAATTGATTTTTGACAAAGGGGCCAAACATACACCCTGGAAAAATGATAGAATGTTCAACAAATGGCATTGGGAAAACTGGTTAACCATGCGCAGAAAAAATGGAAATTAATCCCACTTTCTCACCCTGAAAAAGAGTCAATTCAAGATGTTCAGAGACTTGGAAATTAGACCAGAGACCTTGAGACTACTTGAAGAGGGCATAGGTCCAACACTGCAACGTATAGGCAAAGAAAAAATCTTTCTCAACAAGACCCCCAAAACACAAGAAACTAAAAGATGAATCAATACGTGGAATTACATGAAACTGAAGAGTTTATACACAGCAAAGGAAACTATCAAGAACCTCAGTTGAGAGCCAACAGAATAGGAGGAGATTTTTGCCACCTACTCTTTGGATAGAGGATTAATATCTAGAATATAAGGGGAACTCAAGAAACTCAACAAAGATTTCAAATAAAAAGGCAGAGAGCGTATTCAAAGAGCAAAAGTAGGTTTACTTTTGCTTAAACTTAACATGCTAAGAAGAAAGAATTGCAGGTAAGATTGAAATAAACTTTATTTAGTGAGAAAACAAAGTGAGCCTTGAATTTTTCTGAGGTTGCTACATTGAGTAGAGTTGTTTGTTCAGGAAGCAAAACCTACATTGCTGACTGAAATAAACTGTTATGGTAACTGCACAAAGATTCGATATCAGTACATATCAGTTACCTCAGGTTTAAGCAGGTAGGCTATGAAAATATATAGAGGACTAGGCTTTTCCTGAGAGCTGCAGCTATAGTTTTGATTTAGAGCATCTTATTGGGCCTCACAGAGAAAAGATGGTCAAGTTGGAGGTAGGGCTTGGTTGCTGAAGAAGGGTCCTTGGGTATGGCCTTGGTAATAGATAGATGATAGATAGATGATAGATAGATAGATAGATAGATGATAGATAGATGATTGATAGATAGATAGATAGATGATAGATAGATGATAGATAGATAGATAGATAGATAGATAGATAGATAGATAGATAGATAGATAGATATAGATTCCTCCTTCCCAAGTTCTCTCTTCTGCTTCCAGCCTCCAAGAGAGGAGATCAGAGCCCTTTTGTGCCATCTCTCTCAGCTTTCTGGACCATTCCCTGAGCTCCTCAGACTTTATCTGGCTACACATAGACTATATCCCTGAAACCTGCAAAACTTTAAGCTAATATATTTTCTTTCCTCTAAGTTGTAGTATTCAGGTGTTTGGGTTACAGTGTAAGAATGGTAACTAAAACAGTTGTGCCAAGGGGCAGGTGGCACTCAGTACTGCAAATTATTCTCCTGAACTTTGATTTATTGGAAATAACTTTTTACTTTGGAATTAAAGGGCTACCTAGAATGAGTTTATTTTTCAGAAATATTAATATCTTCTAAAAACAAATACTACCATTCTCTGCATTCTAAAACTATCCACACATTTACACAAATATTGCTATTAGCTTATTTATGCAAGTAAATTCAGAGCACACCCCTCAACCTAAAAATGTTTCAAACTATGTTGACAAAAACACAAGATGACAACCTGAAAACAGTGCAGCAAACAAATTAATAGCTAAAAATCTAGTGATAAATATTTAAGGCAATTAATTGTTATAATAAGCCAATATGAATATTGAGGAATGAAGTAGGACACAGGTCATGGAAACATAATGGATGGAATATATATTTTAAGAAATCTAAATTCTGTAACTGAGTTCTAAGTTTATGCCTTCTTTTGCTATAAGCCAAGATGAAATTGCATATCAAAATTCTCTGCAAATACAGGTCAACTCTATTTCTCATAAATGTAGGAAAAAAGACATAATTTAGAAACTGGGAAACAAAATAAGAAGAATCAATTGAGAAATGATGGGTTATCCTTTTTTTTTCCTAGACTTGGAATAATGAAAAATTTGGGGTTAATTGTTGTTAGCAAACAAACAAACTGAAAGCAGAAAACCCCTAAATTAAAGTAAAGCCATCACTAGGAAATTAATGATCTCCTCCAACCATTTCAGCATTCTGAGGCTTTTAAAAAACTGATGATTTTCTATAATTGGGAAAAAATAAAATCTTATGTTTATTTCTTTCTTCTCTGTATGTGCTAAAACATATTACAATTTAGAAGAAAAAGTAATAGTTACACACTGGATGGAAACAAATAGGCATGCTGCCTTTTACCTGCCAAATCAGAGTCCTTAATTGCTATTTAACTGCCAAGAAGCTACTTATAATGTGCATTATACTCTTATAACCAATAAATAAATATATCCTTTATAATATTGATTCTGTGTTTATGACCATTGAAAATCTATTTGGTTGATCAAGGGTCAATGAGCTCAATATTATTTGACAAGGAAATACGTAGATCATTTGTATTTTTTTGAAAGTAGATGATATTTCAGTCTGTAATCCTTTTGTTTCTTAAAGCACCATTATTATTATTTAGTGTTTCATGTGTTGATACACACCTCCACATGAATGTGGAAATTACCAGAAAATTGGGAATGAATACAACTTATGATTCAGCTATAGCACTCCTTGATATCTTTCTAAAGAAATTCAAATCAGAGTATTACAGTAATGCATGCATAGCCATGCTTATAGGAGCACAATTCATAGTAGACAAATTATAGAACCAACCCAGGTATTCATAAATAAATAAATATGTCACAAAATTATATGACATGCACACAATGGAATTTTACCCAGCAATAAAAAGTTTTTGAAAATTATGTCATTTTTTAGAAAAAGGGATAGGCTTGGAGAATATTGTGTTAAACCAAACTAGCCAGCCACAGAAAGTGAAGAGTCATAATTTTCTCTTATATGTGGAAGCTAGGAAGTAGTCAGAATATAAGAGAGACCTTAGATATTGGAGGAGAAACTCCAGTGGAGTGAAGGAGGTGGTTTTGTCAAGGATGGGGGACTTGGAGAATTAATAAAAGAAATACTTCCAGTGATATTATGCATTTATGTGAGACTTTCGGTGTCAATCTCAATGTCCTATATTGGTAATCTGAGATCGCTTGGAAAAAGCCAGGAAAAGCTTACCAAGGGCTATATGCATGTATGCCACTATCACATTGATGTGAGATTATAATGCACCAAAAAAAAGTAGAGAAAGTAGAGAAAAAAGAAAATTTGTCTCTGTGTTGAAAATTAATATTACATTAAAGAACAAATTAGGTGGCAAGTTTTGTTTGAAGAGAAGGAGAAATTTAGTTAGTGCTAATGATGAATGATGAGGTATCCTCAGGTATATTTTTGTCCTGGTCAGAGATTACCCTATCACAGCAAAGTGGATCTGGGGAATTTGAATAACAGTCTAAGTTCACTCAGGTGCCTAAATAAAAACATCATAGACTGGTTAGCATTTCCACAACTGATAATTATTTTCCATAGCTCTTGTGCCTAAAGAGTTCAAGATAAATATTCAGTAGATTCAGATAATTATGAGGGACAGTTTTCTGGCCCATAAATAATAACTTCTTGCTGTGTTCCTACTTGGAGGAAAAGAAAATGATCTACCTAAGGTTGTTTTTATATGGATACAAATAACACTCACAAAAACACTATCTTCATGACCTAATTACCACTCAAAGGTCCCACCTCCAGCCCTCATCATGATGGGAGTTAGAATTTCCAGAGGTGATATTTGAGAAAATTTGACTGCAGGGGTAGTGGCATTGACTCTCCACAGAGATTGGACATAAATTTAAATGAGTCTGAGAAAATCTAAGGTGACTTTAAGTTAAGGAAAGTTTCTATTTATAAAAAAAAATTGATAATGGAAGACAATACTAAATAATTATCTCCAAAAAAAGGTTGTACTGCAATTTTCATTGCCAAAATATTAAAATAAAATACAAAAAAAGGTTTAAGGGCATAGCTCAGAGGTAGATTTCTGGGTTCAATCCCCAGTATCATAAACAAATAAATAAATAGTATATTTCTAAATACTGAGAGGGGAGATCCACAATGACAATAGCATCAAAAAAATCTATTGTGAATATGATTATTATTATATTTCCTTGTTTGTTAGTGTGGTAGGTATTTATCTTTGCATTGTATGTTGTACACTGTTAATATATTTTTACACTTTAGTTTGAACAAAATATTTTAAGTCAGGTATCTGTATCTTAATCTCAATTTTAACATAGAAAATGATAGGAATTAATAAGTAAAATTTCTTGACTCCTAAATTGTTATGTGTTAGAAAAAGACTTATTAATTCCTATCATTTTCTATGTTAAAATTGAGATTAAGATACAGATACCTGACTTTTAAAATATTTTGTTCAAACTAAAGTGTAAAAATATATTAACAGTGTACAACATATAATGCAAAAATACCTACCACATGAACAAACAAGGAAGTATAACAATAATTATATTCACAATAGATTTTTTTGATGCTATTGTCATTGTGGATCTCCCCTCTCAGTATTTAGAAATATACTAAGTATTTATTTATTTATGATACTTGGGATTGAACCCAGAAATCTACCTCTGAGCTATACCCTTAAACCTTTTCTTTGTATTTTATTTTAATATTTTGGCAATGAAAATTGCACCCAGAGACATTCTACCTCGGAGCTAAACCCCCAGCATAATTTTATTTCTTGTTTGGAAACAGGGTCTCACTAAGTTGCAGAGGGCCTTGCTAAGTTGTTGAGTCTGGCTTCGAACCTGTGATACTCCCGTCTCAGCCTCCCCAAGTACCAGGATTACAAGCATGGACCATCATGCCCAGCTCTGTTTTTATTTGTTTATATATTTTTGCTACTGAAACAAGGTCTTTCTGGGTTTAAGTATAACCACTTAAATGGCCAAACATACTTTGTTTGAGACCAACAGAAGTTTAGATTTTCATTAGACATTATTAGATATTAATGTCCTCAAAATCTTTTTGTGCAAGAAAGAGATTAGGACTAATTAGTGCTTCATAAGTAGCTACTTACTTTTTTCCTAGAAGACTATATTTATAAACACTAAAACTGAACACTAGATGACACGTAAAATAATACTACATTTATTTGTTCTAGACTATGAACATAAACAAAACTATGTTTATGAACATAAACATAACTAAAGCGACAAAAAATGTCCTATAATTCTCAAATAACATGGAACATTTTCTCTGTAATGAGAAAAGAGCCTATTATAAGGTTCAATTCCACAAAGTCATTTAATAGGAAATTGTTATAATACTTGGAGAATTAAACCATCCCTTCATACTTAGTCACTAGCAAAGGAGAGAGAGTATTTAGTAGTTGATTTATAATCTCATTTCACATTTTCCTTTTTGCCTGTACCAGTTGCTGGAGCACTGAGTTCATTTTGTCATAAAGAAATGGGAATATAATCACATCCTAATTACATAGCTTTGGGTTATTTGTACAATTAAGTTATCTGTTACAAAGTTAATGAATGTTAATAATGCAATTCTCTTTGGTGACCTGATTGATATACTAACATTTATTGTGCACCACACTCTATTCATTAAGGCATGATTTTAAAATGAATATTGAAATATATATAAAAACCTCTTTCAAATGACAATAAGCAATTTGTGACTACTTCTTTCTTTAAAATACACTTTCACTTCTTAACTTTGTAAATTTTTAATAGTCAATCACTAAGCCAAACATGAGAAAGAGGGAGAGAGGAGGAGATGCATGGGGAAGTGTGGAAGGTCTAGATGAGTAATGTATGTGTGTGATTCTATCATCTTGTACCCCATTAAGATGTATGACTAAAATTCACCAACACATTTTTTAGTCTTTTTCAGATGGAAGAAATTGTGTCCTATATCCCAAACAGAGCTAACACGGAAAAAGTAAACTATAAAGAAATGTGCTTCAAGTATTAATGACATTAAAATGTGATTCAGAAAAAAATTGGACAATAATAGAGGAGAATCGTCCTCATAAAATACAAGATTTAACAAATGCATACACCCAGAATTAGCACAAGCATTCCAAGAGCCTAGGGAAATCATCTTGCCTTTATTTCTCTTGCTCATGCACTGTCAGCACTCACAAATCAGGATAGGGTTTACATCAAAGTGTGTTAAATTATATTTATGCCCCTGTAAAGCTGTGCAACACCGTTACCTTGTGTAAGAAATCTTTAAACTACATGTTCTGGCAGTAACTGCCGATGTTTACTTACACGATTCGATCTGGTTGTATTAGACACTTGAGCAATGACCTCTTAAAGAGGCCATGTCTAGAAGGCCATCATCGAGATACCTACTCCTGTAATAAGTGATCACTAGCTTTGATCTTATTGTGAAAACTTAGGACCCATTAATCCATTTCTTCAAATGTCACATAATACTTAAGATTTCTGGATTTCATTTAAATTATAAAATCTCCATAAAATACAACATGATATGTTTTAAAATTTCTAAAACCTTGGAGCTGTCATGTTAAAGCCTCATTGAGATCGAAAGTTGAAGCCGGGCGTGGTGGTCCACGCTTATAATTACAGCATTTGAGAGGCTGAGACCAGAGGATCGTGGTTCGCGGACAGCCTCAGCTACTTAGTGAGGCCCGCTGCAATTAAGTGAGACCCTGTTTCAAAATAAAGAATAAAAAATAGGGAAGCCAGGAATAGTGGCGCATGCTTGTAACCCCAGCATTTGCGAGGCTGAGAGGGGAGGATCGCGGTTCGTGGACAGCCTCAGCTACTTAGTGAGGCCCTCCGCGACTCAGTGAGACCTTGTTTCAAAATAAAGAATAAAATTTGGGTAGGGGGTATAGCTCAGAGGTCAAATGCCTCTGGGTTCCATCCCCAGACCCCCACACAAAACAATAATAATAATAATAATAATAATAATAATAATAATAATAATAATATAATAAAATAAAATTAGGGCAGGGGGTGTAGCTCAGAGGTCAAATCCCCCTGGTTCCATCCCCAAACCCACCAAAAAATAGATAAATAAAATAAATAAATAATTAAAAGTTGGCGGACTTAGATTATTATAACAAAAATATTTTTATGTGAAGTGTCCACATAATTGAAGCAAATGTAAGTCCTGCATGTGGGAATTATCTTAATTTTCTACTTCAGTTGGCTAATGTAAAACTGAAGAATGATGGCACTTAGGTTTCTCAAGCAAATAATACTAAGGTTAGTTTTAGCATTGACAATGCAAACAACTTAAATGGTTAAATAATTTTTGGTGTTGTAATTATTCTTTTATTTGCCAAAGTTCAAGATTGTTATTAAACTTAATTTCTTATGAACATTGTGCACTTATGAGACATTATTTAACTATTCATTATCTTACACATTTAGTATCATAAAATAAGTAAAAATATAACATATATCACTAGATGTTAACACCACAGAATAAAATAGAGAAATCTTTAAATTGGGATGGTAATGTAGTTCAGTGATAAAGCACTTAGCTGGCATTCATATGCATAAGAACCTAGGTTTAATCCCTGGCACCACCAAACAACAACAACAAATTGTTTTATATTAATATATAATGCCTCCATGACTGTAGGTGAGCAAGAGAGACAGAAAGAGAAACAGAGAAAATTGATAGAATATAATGTGAGTGTGCAAATGTTTTATCTAACCTCTCTCTTTTTTATGATTGATTATTTTCAATTTTTTAATTCACTGAATAGGTACCATACTTGAGATCTGAATTCATGGTAAGGTGTATTTTTTTCAGATTGGCCCTGGTGATACATGGACTATAATATCAGCTACTGAGAAGGCTGAGGCAGGATATAAATACCAGGCTGGTTTCAGGGATTTAGTATAAGCCTGATTCAAAATAAAACATTTTTTAAAATGCTGCAGTTTTAGCTCAGGGATAGAGCATCCCTGGGTTCAACCTTAAGTCCCAAATGCACACACACACACACACACACACACACACACACACACACATGCATGCACGCACACACAGTACAATCATGTTTACATATATGCATCATAGCAAATACTTTGGTTCCATAGTAATATATTGACATATTGGAGGTGTTCTAAATTCATAACAAGTTTCGAACATTAATTAAATCAGTTCTAAATATGGAAATGATAAAACTATTTAGAATTTTGCAACTTATCAGGCATATGAATCTATAGACCTTTGTTATTTGTTGACTTAAGAAAGGACAAGTTGTCTGGTGGCACACACCTTTAATATCAATACCTGGAAGACTGAGACAGGAAGATAACAGATTTGAGACCAGTAACCATACTTAGTGTGACCCTATTTCAAAATAAAAAATTAAATATCTTGATGTGTAGTTCAAAGTTTTTGAATGTAGAATATCCCTGGGTTCAATTTTCAGAAGGGAAAAAAGAGAGAAGAGAGAGAGAGAGAGAGAGAGAGAGAGAGAGAGAGAGAGAGAGAGAGAGAGAGAGAGAGAGAGAGAGAGAAGAAGAAGAAGAAGAAGAAGAAGAAGAAGAAGAAGAAGAAGAAGAAGAAGAAGAAGAAGAGAGAGAGAGAGAGAGAGAGAGAGAGAGAGAGAGAGAGAGAGAGAGAGAGAGAGAGAGAGAGATTGATTATCAAAGCATAGAAACCTTTCACCAATCTATTTAGCAAGGCAGTTTAAATAAAAATTTAAGTATCTGAAGAGATTTGAGAGATATTTTTAACATTTAGGAATGCATTTGTTTCTGTGAAGTCTTTCCTTCTTATTTATTAAAATAAATATGGCTAAGTCAAATTATATTATTTTCATAAAATATACACATACATATTTTCTTCATAAATGCATTTGAAGCGTAGGCATGGGCTATCTATCCATTGTTGCTTTGGAAACTTCTAATAACTTTGAGGTGTGAATTTATTTCTAAATTTTCTTGGAGAGGTTCCTAAAACTGTACTAATTGAAAATGTTTACTGGTCAAAAATAATTTAGAAAGGAAAATTTGACTCATGAATTTTTTTCTTCTTGATAGGGAGTACAAAACAATTTTATAAACATTTGACATTCATAAAATAAAGTTATCATTACTTTTAAAATTAATTTTCATAATTAAGAGAATTGTGCAAAGAACCAAGGCTTCATTCCTCTTTAGATCTATTTAAACCAGTGTTTCATACAGCTGTGCGTGAATTTCTTTTTTCAACCAGCACAACAGCAAAATTTAAATTGCCCCCAATGTGACTTTTCAAAAGACCTCAGCTAAATTAATGAATTTATCTTGAGACTTCCTAAGTTCAGTATCAGGCAATAGAGATAGGCAGGCTAGAGGTCAAAATCATGAAGAGGTCTCTGAAATCCTGGAGTCTTTTAGATAAAGAAAGTTAACAAATAAAAATAATAACTTTTCACCTTCAAGAAGTTAATTAATTCTGTTGAATTTCTAATCACTACACTTCCATGCTTCACAATTTAGAGAATTCCCTAGAAATTCGGGGTCATTGATTTATTTATTCTATATACTTTGGTTGGCACATTCTCATCTCACATCATGATATAGTTCAGGGTACTGTGTACCCTTAGTGAGCTCTTCCTGGTTTCCTGCTCACTCTCTCCCCTTCCCCATATATCATATTAAGATTAGCATTGATATTCTCACATATGTCCATAAAGTCTATGGAAGAGTTTGTTTTATTAACTGTCCCTCCCCACCACTGCCAACTTCCCCTAGAGTTCCTTTCTGGCTCCTCTGAGATTTCTCCCCCGTTATTTAGTGCCCCTCTTGGATTCAGATTACCTTTAGCTTCTGCATATGAGAGACAACATTCGCCCCTTCACTTTCTGTGACTGGCTAATTTCACTTGACATAATGCTTTCCAGGTCCATCAACTTTCTTACAAAGGACATAATTTTGCTCTTCTTTATTGTTGAGTACAATCTCCTGCCTATACATACCATGGCTGTTATCATCACATTGTATCCCATAGGTCAAAAACTGAAACACAAGTAATAAAACCCACATATATAAAAAAATCTCAATGTTACATCAAGGAATCGCAATGTACCTATGAAGATCATCTCTTAAATCCTTAAGGTTTTTCATATAAAATATTAAATTAGAAAATTATAAAGAAAGAAAATATATGCACTTTGAGGAACTTTATCAGAATGACAAAAACTACTTGTTAAGAGATAACTGTCGCGTCCTCCATTATAATCCTCTGAATAAGAACAGGTAGGATATGAATGTGCGGCTGGACTCTTAACAAACACTTCTACTGATTGTGAGGCCAATCAAATTTGGTAAGCCACGATTCATTCCAATAACAGTGATGAACAAAAAATTTTGAATAGGCTCAAGCAACATTCTCTTTTTGTTGTTGTTTTTAGTCAACTCCAAGTTATATTTGAACTCTAGTATATGAGATTTCCTTTCAAACTTAGTGAAAGTTTGGAGCAGCCTTGAGTCTGGGTTATTTTACTACTTTCCCCATTAAAATAGTCTGGTAGTCCGGTAAAGATGTTACACAAACCTTTTTAACTTAGAAAATCTATGTGAACAAATCTGTGCCTATGAGTATAGTATCTGTAAAATTTATTCTGCCTAATTCTTCCTTGTGATTGTTTTTGCTGGGCTTGTGTAGTAAAACCTTGATTCCAATTACCAAAAAAAGTGGACACTATCCAAAAATTAATCAAATAATGAATAAATATTTGAAAAGTTATTTATATTCACACTTTTGATTATTATTGAGATATAATCAAAACAATGGTGTTCCAACACAGACTGCAATATCAGTGAAACTGGAAAAATCAGTGTTACATAAAAGGACTGACACAAAAGTTTATAGCTTCTATGACTGTATTTAAATGAAATGTATGCATTGCATACATAAAACCGAACAGAAAACAGACTGATTATTACCATAGTCTGGTGGGAGGGGGATTTAAGTAACTGCTAATGAGTATGTTTTCTTTTGGAGGGTGATAAATGTTATGAAATTTAATTGTTATTAAAGATGCACAAATCTGTAGATATTCTAAAAGTTAGGAAATTACACATTTGAAATATCACCTTTAAAGCCGGGCGTGGTGGCACACGCTTGTAATGCCAGCATTCGGGAGGCTGAGACGGGAGGATCGTGGTTCCCGGTCAGCCTCAGCTACTTAGTGAGGCCCTCTGCAACTCAATGAGACCCGGTTTCAAATTAAAGAATAAAAAGTAGGGTAGGGGCTGTACCTAGGAGGTTGAATGCCCCTGGGTTCCATCCCCAGACCCGCAAAAAAGAAAAAAGAAAGAAATATCACCTTTATACCACATAATCTATATTGACATAAAGCTACAATTAAAATAATAGCCATGAAATATCTGGTCATCTTATTACACACGATATTAGATAGATATATAAATAGAAAGATAGACAGGAAGTACAAACCATTTATGAAGTATTCTTGAAAACTTATTTGATCTGCATCAAAGTTTGAGAATTGATGCATTATAATTTAAAGGAAATATGGGGCTGGAGGAATAAACTATACCATAAACAATCATAAATATTCATAATATAAAACATTCTCATACTCAACTGGTTTGATTTGTTCATATAATCAAAATCATAGGGCAATAAATACAATGGAAAGTACAATGATATTTTTGATGAAAAATTGAGAGGCACAATAATGTAATGGACCTGGAATTTTAATGTAACTGGCTTTAAGTGATAAAACAAGATGTTTTGGAGAGAAACAGGACAAAGTGAATGCAAACTACTAACCAGAATTTACCAAATAATTATAGAACATGAAGGATAGAGAGGACTACAGTGTGTTCATACTTTATTGAATTATATGTCGTTATTATTACAAGAAGAAAGAACATAGAAAATTGAATTTAATATTGATTCTCAAGCCCAAACCAAATACAAAGTATACACAGAACAGTTTTTCTCCAGAATAACATCACATCACAAGTTATTTTTCCTTTAGATAACTTATTAACTGGATGCCCAACCCCAAAGTGTAAATCGATGTTGTAATGCCCATTGCAGAATGATCCGTCTTCTACGCTTACTTCAAGTTAGTATCTAAAGAATCGACAATTCTAGAAAACACAGGAGTCATTTATTTGCCTTTGAATTAAGAGCCTTTAAATAAGGGTTTTTAAGAATAATTTGGAAGGGCTTAATATTACTGTTTCTTGTGCCAAAAAATGAAAGCCTGAAAGTAGAGTTCCAAACTACTCTGTGGCATTGACTCCCCTTTTAGTTATGTGTATCAAAAATCTACATCTTCACAGCTCTATTATAATGAGTTAGGGAAGCTATGGGAATGATTTTAGCTATTGCTTTTTTTCATTGAATATATATACATGATCTATTGACAAGCATTTGCTTAAAAACAAACGTCGAGGGAAAAGATAGAAATTTCATACGTAAAACCAGAAATAAGTAAGTCCCATTTGAAGAAAGGTACTATACAGATGGGCAGGAGAGTTAATGATAATTTTGATTTAATGTTTCATGTATCTGTGTATCTATGTAAATTATATTTATACAAATTAATCTAAATACCCATACAATTAAGAAATTCTAACAGTGCTTACTGACTACAGGAGACAGAAAAAAAGGATGATTTTCATTACACCATTCTCTTGGATTCTCACCTAGTTCCTACCCCTGGGTAGAAACAACAACACTTAGACTAAGGCATATCATAAGATTTTTATACCATTTTTCCAGATATTTTATGTTTAAACACATACAATTAGGACCAGAGGAGATTAGGTTCAGCTCTTAGAAATTGAAAATAATTGTAAAAGCTGAGATAGTCTAAATTGGAAATTATTCATTTCAGTTATTGAGAACAAATCTTGCTTCCAGTAAACCCCCCAAATCATTTTTGGACATATGAAATTATCCTGAGATTGTCTCACAATCATTTTGATTTATTAAGAAAGACATTTATTAAAAATACATGCGATACATTTCTAAAACGTTGTGAAATAAAGTAGCCTCTATAATATCCCTCTTAGAGTTGGAGAGAAGTCAGTAATATCAAACTTATTGCACTTGTTACTATACAAAACTCAAGGGCCAACGTGCGTTTATCATTTGTTTGTATGTGCAAATGTGTGTTTCTGTGTGTGTTACTGGGGATTGAACCAAGGGAAATTCTATCCTTGAGCAACACTGTAACCCTATTTTTTTTAATTTTTATTGGTCCATTGTCATACATTTTAATGGGGTACAAAATGGTGGAGGCATACATGCACACATCACCAAATTAGCAGTTACTCAATTCCCACCCCATTCCCTCCCCCTACCTCCTTGTCATGTTTGGCTTAGTGATTGACTTTGATATGCTTGCTAATGTATGTCATGAACATTAGAGACTCTCCCCTCCCCTCCATCCCCTCAGGTCGCCTTATTTGCTCATCTATAGTATCCCCTTCTTCATCTACAGTTCCTCCTATGACCCATTTTCTCCTTAGCTTTTGCATAGTAGGAAGAGTATCCAGTTTATTTTTTGTTTTTTGTTTTGTTTTATTTTTGTTTTTGTGGTACTGGGGATGGAACCCAAAGCAAGGGTCTTTCTACCTGCAGGCTATACTCCCAAACGTATTTTATATTTTATTTGGAAACAGGGTCTCACTAAATTGCTGAGAGCCTCACTAAGAAGCTGAAGCTTGCTTCCAACTTGTGTGATCCTCCTGTCTCAGCCTCCCAAGCACGGGGATTACAAGGGTGTGCAACCACACCTGGAGAGCATCCAGTTTAATACTGCTTTTAACAATGCATTCCTGACAAGGCGTCTAGAGAGAGCATACGAACTGCATGGTTAAAATATGCCATCCTACACCTGAACATGTGCAAGTTTTAATTCATCTCCAAAATTGCATTGTGGAAGAGAAAAGTATAAAAAGTAAACCAGAGAATTCTGATAAATCTCAGTTACAAGAGTAAAACGATGTATTTGACATAAACATCCATGCTCAATGATTTCACCCACAGACATAGTGTTGATAATATATGGAAACTCATTGACAGAGGCTATTATCTTCCACTTGTGTGTCCTGCTCTGATAGGATGACTGTAAAATGTCTCTGATATCTGCATTATATTGATTGATGTTTTTACATGGTACCAATGATACCACTTAAAAGCGTTATGGTTTTAACATCAACTGAAACTAATTTAAAATACCAGTATCTATTAGAAACAATTAATTTAAATTATTAGTTCTATGGAATCTCAAACAAATATTACTGAGAATATAATAGCATATGTTGACAAAAGTTTCCTACAAATGTAAAATTTTCCAAATGAGTGAGATTATAGATAATAGTCTTTTTGCCCGAAGGTGAGATTCTGACTAAGTTTACTTTTATTGGGTGATTTTATATTTAAAATAAATTATAGAAAATTACCTTTACATTAAAAAGTAGAAAAAGAAAACATGTTAGCTATGTTTGTTTGGTTATTCGGCAGAGAGATGGTATTTCTCAGTAAGCCATAGGAACCTTTAAGGAAGATTAATAGGCAAAAAGAAATAGTTGTATAAGGACGGGCTGGAAGCTGAAGTGTTCCCTAGTGCATTGCCTCTGAGTTTCAAGTTAAAATAATGAAATGATTAAAAAGTTATATTTCTTAAGGAAGGGTGGTTTCACTTAAAACGAATACTGATGTACTGTACATTTGCCTTGCATTCATGTTGAAGTAAACACTCTACAATTATGACCTCGTCTTATTGCCTACCCTGAACAGTGTACAAGCATTTGAGAATTCATCTTGATGTGGTGGTGCATAGCTACAATCAAAGCACTTGGGAGGCTGAGACAGGAAGTTTGTAGGTTTCAGGTTAGCCTCCAAAACTTAGTGAGGCCCTGAGCAACTTAGTGAGGTCATCTTTAAAAATAAAAAAAACATAAAATAAAATAGAGCTGAGGGTGTAACTCAGAAGCAGAATACCTACCCCTGTTTATAATCCCCAGTACTACCCACCACCACCATTGTGAAAAAAATGAGAATCACATTTGCCTTTTACTTTAACCTTTATTTAGCCAAATAACTTTCTTTTTCATTCAACTATTTTTCTCAAAATGCTTCAAATAAGAAGTCAAGAATGATGGTTTAGGTTTATTTTACCAGTGAATACAGCTGAGATTGGTAAATTCAAAGAATAAAATGTGTTCTAATAAATTAACCCTCAAAATGTAGTATTTGACCTATAAATATCTGAATTTATAGTTCATATACACTAAAATGAAAAGAATTTAAGGATATAATTTTATATTTTGGCTAGCAAGAACATTTGATAATAACATTGACTATGGAGACTATAAGATGCAGATGATACCTTGTATGTCCTTTATACATTAGAGTGAAAAATATAGGTTTCAAAATTCATTTTCAAATACTTGTGATAATTTTACATAAAATGCTTTATTACTTTTTGTGATAATGCATCAAGTGTACGTTTCAAAAATATTTGTCGTCCCTTTTATATAATTCTTTGTGGTGCATCATCAGTGCTTCTAATATATAAAGATGACCAATATATAAAGATATCCAATATATACAGATTCTATTTATATAAAACTCATTTTTATTCAAAAGTTATAGGTAATAACTAACACATGTGAATCAACTATGTTTCAAGGGCAGGAAATGAGAGTATAATTAGGCCATACCACTAGCCACCTATTTTGAAAGGACTTAAATTATATTGACTCTGACATTCTGCTGAGAGGAGAATAAACTTAGAGAATAAATTAGATATATTAATAACTGCCTTTATTCATTAAAAATGAAGAAATTGATCTTTGAAATGTCTGCATTGTAGTGTATAGGACTTTGCAACCCAAAGACGTGCTTATTACCTCTGTATTTTTTTATTTGACATGTGCACAATTGTATTGCGTTGGTCATTATAATACATGAGAAGGGGCAGGTAGTTGGCTGGGACATACCAAGACCTGCATGTATGTTTGTGTATATGACTTTGATGCTCATATGATGTTTGTACCAACATACCAATGAAAATACTTATGAAAATCCCTTTATACACATCAGCCTTCAGTAAGTAATTCAGAGTACTAAAAAGAATGTGCTTGGAGAAGTTGTCATAAATTCATATTTAAAACACGTATTTTTATTTAAATAAATAATCTTGAATGAAGAATATGTAACTATTTCTTCAAATTTCACAGAGGAATTGCAGAATACTTTAGAAGTCTATGATTTTTGTTTGTTTCCTTTGTTTTTTTATTTTTTAACTTTTTATTAGTGCATTGTAGTCATACATCTTAATGGAGTACAATATGGCGGAGGCATCCATGCACACATCACCCAATTTACCCTTACCCAATTGAATCCCCATTCCCTCCCCTTCCTTCCTTCTCATGTTTGGCTTAGTGATTGACTTTGATATATTTTTTAATGTACATCATGAATATTAGAGAATTCCCCTCTTCTCCCCTCCCATCACCCCAGGTTGCCTTCTTTGTTCATCTCTAGTATCTCATTCTTTATCTAGAGTTCATCCTATGAACAATTTTTTTCCCTAGCTTTCACATATTTGCGAGAGTTTCCGATTTCTTATTTTTTGCGATTGACTAATCTCACTTAGCATAATGTTCTCCAGTTTCATCCATTTTCCTTTAAATAGGGTAATTGTTTTTCTTTATGGCTGAGTGAAATTCCATTGCATACATATTTCATAGTTTTACAATCCATTCATCTGTTGATGGACATCTTGGTTTTCTTTAAAAATAGAAATAAAATTTTCATTAACACAGTATTTTTTAATCCAAGTATAGTTGGAAATATGGAAATCTAGACACTCCTCTATGGGAGAAAACGATTGGACCATTTCTATGTTCTTGTTAAATTCATGAGGTTTATTTGTAAGTAGTATACTTCAGATAAAAAATACTATTAAGAATTTCAAGCTGGGTGTGGTGGTGCACACTTGTAATCCCAGCATTCGGGGGGCTGAGAGCCGAGGATCACGGTTTGTGGACAGCCTCAGCTACTTAGTGAAGGCCCTTCGTAACTCAGTGAGACCCTGTTTCAAAATAAAAAATAAAAAATTGGGCAGGGGTTGTAGCTCGGAGTTCAAATGCCTCTGGGTTCCAGTCCCAGACCTGCAAAAAATAATTTACATGCTGGATTCTTCTTCCTATAAATCTTAGAATCTTGACATTAGATCACACAAGTTATCTCCCTAATTAAGTATGTTTACCAGTATTGAGGAATGATTTTATAAAGATCTTGAAGTCAAAATTCATGTGAACCAGACTTAGAATCTGAGTTCTATAAGTCTATGTGTGACCCATGTATAAGCATGTCAAATAATTTAAGCCACATCTGCTAGAATAAATTGATATGTTGCTGACCAATGAAAAAAAGATAACATCTGTGAATTCAAAAGCAATATGAGTTGATTTGAATTCTGTTAAGTACTCTTCTAATTTAAAAAAAAGTCTTACCTAATTCTGAGAAATAGCAGAAAACACAGTAGCATAAAAGGCACTGTGGTGTCAAGTCAGTGATGACTAAAACCTAAGGCTAATTTATTATCAATATTTACATGATGCAAAAAATACACCATAAAAATGAATGGAAACAAGCAGAACAAATACAAATGGGGAATTTAAATGTATTAATACAATATCTATAAGGAGAATAATGCTCATACTTGGAGCACAGAGTAGAAAATAATTAATAAATCTTTACATCATCTCTCCAACTTTTGTTTTATTATTTTTTGCAGTGCTGCGATTAAACCCAGGACCTTACACATGCTACAAATGATAGAACTTACTTCATGAAAAAGAATAGTATCTTAAAAGCCAGAGAGTAAAGAAAAGGGTATTCCAGACTCAGAGAAGAGCATAAGCAATGGTAATTAAAATATTTTCTTTCTGAAAAAAGCATTTTATCTTCATTTATAAAGCAATAAATTGAGACTTCAAAAAATCTGAATTTCTGCAAGACCCTGTGTCATGTTAGGTGTCTGTTTCTTGGATTAAAATGAACCACATCCTTAAATACTTTGCTCTACTTCAGAATAGATGGTGTACAACGATTTCAAAGAATATACTTTGGGAATACTACATCTACATCATTTTACTGTCATTTTCTTTATTTTGTTTTCACTTGAGTGAGTGAATGAATGCTCATACACAAGCCATTCGTTTCCTTTTTTGAATTGCAATTAGACATCATAGTGAGGTGTGGAGTGATGGCCATACACACGCACACCTTGTGTCTCCCTCCAGACCCTACCCTCTCCCTCCCTTTCCCATATATGTCCTTGAGATTGGAATTGGTGATTTTATATATACATACATAGCAGTATTTCAACTGCTACTTTCTCTAAGTCTTTATCCCCTCTAATCATTCCCCTAAACCTTCTCTGTCATCCCACTTATTTCAAAAATCGCTAAAACCCATTTGATTCTCTATTCTACCACTTAATAGAATGATTGAATTTCTTTCTTTATAGCTCTTTTTGCCTACTCTTGGTTATTCTGCATACTTTATATAATCAGTCATTTTAAATGTAATTTAAAATTGCATCAGAAGGAATACACCATCTGGTCAGGGAATACATATTTAATCATATCATTTCAGCATCTCAGTTCTTTCTGGAAATGATTGGAAAGTGATACAGTGGACTGGGGAGCCAGAAAGACATGAAACCACTGAGTACTCGGTGTGTGTACTGAGTACTGAACTCAGCACCACTGAGGCTTACCTCCATGCTTCATGTTTCAGGGGGGGAAATCAAGACAAGAACTCCATGGTAGTTTCCTTTACATAAATAAAGGAGAAGCAAGACCGCTAGCACTGTCAATCATGGGATCTTGCTGCCCTCACCTTGGCAAAGCATCCTACAGTCCAAGTACAACCTGGCAAAGGTGGGGCACTGCCTTCTAAGCTCTCTTACTGGCCTTGCTTTATTTAACTTCTGCCAACAGGGATTTCTTGTATGGAAACATTTTCTTCCAAATTCAATTTCTAATCAGTGATCAAAAAGGACAGTTTCTAAAGAAATAGGATGTGGGTGAAAAGGTCAGAAGAAATAAAGGTGAAGGAACCTAGTTTGCTTTAATAGCACTCTCTTGCCATTCTTGACTTCAAAAAATAATAATAGATGTGTTTTTTCCCCCAGGTACAGACTTGAAAAGTCTGTGACCTAATGTACTATAGTGAAATCTTACTGACTTCACTGACAACTTTGTGAGGGCCAGGCGTGTGAGTTAGAGCCACGGTTTTCTTGACATCTGTGTGGGTGAGATAAGACATTCTCAGATTCCATATTAATGTTCTTCAAAATCCACTGCCCTGAATGATTTTCCTTTCGAGCCTATAATCCAGTACACGTGCACCTATTCAGGGGACACAAACACACCATGGAGAATTTACTATAAAAAGGAGCTGTTAATTTTAATAGTTAAAGTCTACATAGTCAAAAAGCTTCATACCAATATATAAAACATAGACTCTCTGCTTGACAATATTACGTATCAACATGTCAGGACTGAGCGGGTCTAGAGAGTTGAATAAAAAAGCCCTCTAAAACACCATTCCCGAGTGTTTCTGAATTGGGCTGGATGGAATTTGCTTTTTGTTTTGTTTTTGTTTTAATATGCCAGTAGTTCATTCCTTTTTATTGCCAAGTAATTTTTTTTTTATTATTTGGATATACTACAGTTTATTTATTCATCGGCCTGCAGGAAGACATTTAGATTACTTGAAGATTTTGGTTATTACATATATAGCTTATACAAACATTCAATATAGGTTTTTGCTCCAACACAGGTTTTTGTTGCACAGGAGCTAGTTGATTGGTTGTAACGTGTATGCTTTGGTTTAACAAAAAACAGTGATAAACTCTTTTCCAATTCTGTTCAGCAATGTATGATATCAACTTTTCCACAGTATTGCCAGCATTTAATATCATCAATATTTCTATTTGTTTAATAGCTTTACTCATATGTCTCCTTTTATTTTCTTCAATCAGTAGATTTAGTAGAGGACATACCTTCTTCAATGTTAGTGATCTTCATCCAATCTGTTGAGGACCAAATAGAAAAAATAATAGAAGGGCAGGTTCTGCTTCTCAGTAAGCTGTAGCACCCATATTCTTCTGCTTTTTAACATTGGAGTTCCTGGTCTTGGGCCTTTAAACTTTGAGACTTATACCATCCACATCTCCAGTTCTGGTGCTAGGCCTTTGTCCTTGGAGTGGGAGATAACCACTGGGTCTTCTAGTTCTCCAGGATTGGGCCTCTGACTCAGACTGAATTACACTGTGGCTTTCCTGGACTCCAACATGAAGACTGCATATCATGAGTCTTCACTGTCATACGCACCAATTCTTATACTAAATTGCCATTTGTGTGTGTGTGTGTGTGTGTGTGTGTGTGTGTGTGTGTGTGTGTGTGTGGTACTGGGGTTCCTGGGAGACCTTCTACCTCCGAGCTACACTCCCAGACCTATTTTATACTTTTTTTAAATTTGGAAACAGAGTCTCTTAAGCCAGCTCGAACCTGTGAGATCCTCCTGTCTCCGCCTCCTTAGCGTGGGGATTACAAACGCACGCCACTATGAATGGTTTTATAATTGACATTTTTTTCTGAATAGATGAAAATTAAATACTGGAAAAATGAAAAATAGGCTGGAATACATGATGGAGAACACAGGGGAAAAAATCACACAGGAAATATAGTATGTAATAAAATAATAAATAGTTGATAAATTATATAGAACGTTCAGTAATAATGTTGGAACAAGTAGTTTATACAGAAATATAAATTGACACCACTGAGCAAATCAGTATTAGATGGAACATAAAGGTAAATATTAAAGAAAAGTAAGACTTTTAAAGAAAAATATAGAAAATATATTTAGAATTTGGAGTTGTTGTGATTTTCACAACATCATTCAAAGAGTGAAAGGCAAGTAAAGAATATTTGATAAATTTAAGTGTTTATATTTATTAATGTTAATAAAAATACTATGAAAAGTATATAAAACAAAATCTAGAATTTATTTGCTTTAGATTGCACCAGTGAAAAAATTGAGTCCAGATATGTGGAAAAAAAACACCAAATCAATATGAATAAATTCAATTTACACTAAAGATGAGCAAGTATTTCGTGAATATGAAAAAGCAAATAACTGATTATAAAAGAAAATGGTTTATTTTTACTACTAATAAGAAAAATGCAAATTAAAACCAATTTTATGTCTACTTCACACCTTAAAATTAAGAACATCTCAAAGTCTAACAATAGGAATAATTAGCAAGAGTGCGAACAATTATAATTTTCTTCTACTATTAGTGGAAATATAAATTGAGTGAATATTTTGGAAAGCAATCTGTTACAGTTTAATAGTGTAGTTTTTATAATCTATTCATCTAACTTCCATATATATATTACACAAAATTTGTATGAAAGTACTACAACATATGCATACAAATATTTGTAGAAATACTATTCATATTATTGATAGAGTTTAAAGGATAATATGGGGTGATTTCGTTTGAAGCACCCCCTCATGTTTCCCCTGGGTAACATGAGGCTGTAACTATCTTCTGTATTTCTATCTTTTTAATAAACTCCTTTAAATCTTCAAAAAAACAATAAAATGACCATCAATATTTCAGAGCTATATATATATATATATATATATATATTATTGTATATATATTGTATATATATTGTATATATATTGTATATATGTATTATATGTATATATATAGTATATATATAGTATATATAATGTATTGTAATAATATACAAAATAAAAATAACTGAAGCTATATATATGAGAACTTACAAATCTTTTAAAAATAATACTGTGTAAGCCAGATGTGGTGGCTCACGCTTGTAATCCCCGCACTTGGGAGGCAGAGACGGGAGGATCGCGCAGGTTCGAACCCAGATGTGCTGGCTTAAGAGACCCTGTTTCCAAATAAAAGTATAAAAAATAGGTCTGGGAGTGAGCCCGGAGGAGGTAGAAGGGCTTCCAGGAACCCTGGTACCACAAAAAAATAAAAAATAAATAAAATAATAGTGTAAAATATAATATACATCTATGATTTCTCTTTCTTCATTGTGCGCATATATGCCTGTACCATCTTGTACCCTATTAAGATGTATAACTATAATGCAGCAATAAAAATTAAATATCTATATAATATATGAGCAATTTTCCACTTATATTCAATTAAAATTTTAAACACTTATAAATATTAAAACTATAGCCAAAGTAGTGGTGCATGCTTATAATCCCAGTACTTGGAAGGCTGAGACAGTAGACTCAGAGATTTAAGGTCAGTTTCAGCAAATTACCAAGACCTTGTTTCAAAATTAAAAATAAAATAGGTTTGATGTGGCTACCAGAAAGAATGCCTCTGGGTTAAATTCCCCATCTTCCTTCCCCCAATCTGTAAAGCAAACAAAGGGCTAAGGATCACAAATATTAGTATGACAGTTGGATTAAGTAATTAGGAAGCCATTCGCCTGAAGCATAATATAACCTAACTTTCTCTCACTGTGCAGGTGCATAGAGAATAAGACATATATTTATATCATCTATATCTATCTACCTATCTAGATAGAGAGAAAATAATGTGTGTGTGTGTGTATAGGCATTATACATACATATATGAGAGAATAGTAATATATATATTTATATCTACAGAGAGTAAATATATTTATAATTACATTCTACGTATATACATATATTCCTTTTTTTAAATGAATGGTTTCATGTCAGCCAATCACCTACAGCAGGGCTTCAGCCAATCACTGGCAACCAACTGTTTAGTTTGTGTCCAAATAAGGCGAATGCATGATTACATCATGAGCAAATGCAGTCTAGCTGTAGCCAATCAGGTGCTTTCTCTTTGTTTTACTTTGTTCTATACAAACTACTGCTCATGGTGCTGGGTGAATTCTTTAAACTTCTGGTTCTGAGTATTCCCTGATTTGTGAATCATTCTTTTTTCAATGAAATCTGCAAAATTTAGTCCTTATCATTTTTTTTTTCTTTAATGAGGATTGAAGCTAGGGCTATTATACCTCTAAGCTATACCCCCACTCCTTTTAAAATTTATTTTTATTTTAAAACAGGGTCTCATCAAGTTGATAAAAGCCTTGCTAAGTTGCCAAGGGTGGTTTGGCTTCCAACCTGAGCTTCTCCTCTTTTAACCTCCTAAGTACAAGATTACATTCCTCACCACCGTGTCCGGCCTGATTTTTTTTGTGTGTGTGGTACTGGGGTTCCTAGAAATCCTCTACCTCCGGGCTACACTCCCAGACCTATTTTCTCATATATATATATATATATATATATATATATATATATATATATATATTTTTTTTTTTTTTTTTTTAATTTGGAAGCAAGGTCTCTTAAGCCAGCAAGGCTGGCTTCGAACCTGCATGATCCTCCTGTCTCAGCCTCCCAAGGGTGGCCCACCATGCTGGGCCAGACTGTATTATTTTAACACAGTCTATATAGGATACAGGAATACTACATCAGGGTCAGGTACATAAAGCCCCTAAGAAACTTTTATAAGTTGAATGGTAAGTGCACTGATGTTTATTATAATTTCCATTACTCTCCTTTAAAATATCATTATAACTCATATACATTCTTGTGTATTTGTGCACGGATGTCTCTACCACCTTGTATCCCATCAAGATGTATGCCTATACTGCAACAATTTAAAAAATGTAATATATAATTGGAAAAAATTAAAAAATAAAATCACATCTTGAAATATAAAAAATTTAATAAAAATGTAATGGTGTTTTATGTATAGATTCTGTTTAAATGTGCCAAAATATTTTACTTCTTGTTTTTTTTAATTTGAAACACGTTTTTGCTTAGTAGAGAACCACACTCATTGCATAAAATTGGAAATAAAAAAGATACAGACAAATGTACTAAACAGGGCTCTCTAACACATCCAGACTGAGCAAAAACAAAAAACAAGACTCTTTATGATTTTAAATTGTGTCCATTTTAAAATGATAATACATAAGTTATAAACAAACCTATCTGGAAGAATTCAAAATAACTTATGTAGTCACCCCTGTTCAAGGAATCAGAGCTCATTCCCACACAGTGAAAGTATATTCTGTACCTAGTGACTTACTTCCAATCAGTGGACTATGTCAAGGTAAGGCAAAAGCAATTTACAGTGGAGACACCTGGCCAGTGCCACCTGGGCTACACCACCAGGGTTAACAGCATCACTGCCCGCTCACATTGACTGTCGACAGAAAGTACCCTAGGTAAAGTGTGTGAAGAAAAGTATTTCATCCTGCGCTCTACCTCCCAAAAAACACATCCTGCAGTTGAGTTGTGAAAGAAACGCCAGACAAAATCTATTGACTTTTCAGAAAATACCTCAGCAGTACTCCTAAAACCACTCAAAATCATCAAAACCAAGCCTAACTATCCTGGCCCAGAGTGACTTAAGAGGGCCTGAAGGCTGGATGCAATGTGGTAGCCTGATTACAGAAACCCAAGTCGTGTATGGTCAATAATAGTACCAAAATTTTGTCCTACTTGCCGTGAGAAATGTACCCCACAAAATGTTAAATTTTATAAAAGAGAAAACTAGGGATGACATTTATGAGAAATCTGTGGACTATATAAATTTCTTATGAATCAAAAACTATAGTGGCTTAAATAATTAGTATAAAAATGGAAAAAATCACATGAGATGTTCTTTCTCATTTATGTTGTATATGTTATCATTTAACATATCCTTATCTATTCTCAAGTTATAATTTAAGTCTCCACTTTCTCAGGAAATTTCTGATAACATACTTTACAAGTATGTTATCAATTAAATTATATCTGAAGTAGTATCATTCTGGTGACTTCTTTGGCCATTTATGGTATTAGTGCAATTCCACAACATAAATATGTCAACTCAGCTGCATTTGAATAAAACTAAGAATTACAATGACTTTTAAATTCCAATAGTAATAAAGAATTGAACACAAATAGCTACATTTTCTGTATTTCATACATTTTACACTACTCTAGAATGCCTTTAAATCAAATCAGGATCCACTTCCTCCATTTTGTTGGAAGCCGAGAAATTTGCATGCTTAGAGAAGATACATTGTGCTTGATATGGCATGCTGATGCCAGGTATAAGAAAAACATTCCAGAAGTGAAAAGTTAAGTGTTAAGGTCTATAATAGGAACTACTGATAAAATGTAACATATTTTTCACAACCAGTTTTAAAGTTTAGAATAGGAGGTTTCGTTGTTGTTTCTGACTTGTAATATTTTTGATGAATTTATCCTATCCCAGGACTGTTGAATTTGAAACACCACGATATCTACTGGGCAAGCTGAAGTTACGAAAGTCCCTGCATATGCATCCCTGCACACAGAAGTATAGGGGTTTCCAGTAAAATGTTTGCAAATTTCTGCTATGTGTGATAGCAGAAATCCAGGTCAACGACGCTTTCAAATATGCACATGTAATCTCTTTGAACAGGCATTGTTATTTGAGCATCAATGATTCAGAAAACATCAATTGAAAGTTGCTGCAAAGCAAATCTTATCACTTTCCAGATCCCATCAACCAGGAATGATTAGTTCTCTGGGTTCACAGACTATTAGAAATATGCTACAAATTCAAGGAGTAGAAATCTTCCTTGAAATATAAGCATGATCAAAAATCCATCTCTCCAGATAGTATTAAGTTCATTGTGTATGGGTGGGGGCTTGTAAACTTAAACCTTGATATGTCTGCAAGGCTGCTCCAGGTGATATTTCTGATGCTCAGAGAGAATTCCGATTAGCATTGATTTCCAATAACCTGTAAAATTCTGTGACACCTCTCTGTAGGCTCAAGTTGAGGATGTCAAACTTGAGTTGGCCTTACTAGACCTAGTATCTTTTAGAAGCTTTGCCAGGCACATTTCCATAAAGTGGGAAAAAATCCAAATGCATGTTAAGCAAGTCATAAATATAGGACTTACTGTTTCCAGAGGATTGGTAATTTTCTGTGACCTGGAAACAAAAATCAAAATAAGATTCGAGCATCCTCATTCATTTCATAGTAACACATGGGTAGTTTTGATGGAACTGGGTCATTCCTCTTATGGATTACTCTTTCCAAAATAGAAATATATATATATATATATGTACACACACATATACATATATATATATATATACACATACATACACACACATACATATATATATACACACACATATATATATGTGTGTATATATGTATATATATTTTTTTAGAAGCTTCAAATCTCTAGGTTTGTTGGGGGCTGCATTCTCTCGGGGAAATTGATTCTGTGATAAATATTTTTTTCTTTTCTTCTTGGGATTTCTAATCTAAATCCATACATTATAAAATAAGCTCTTCAAAGCTTTAAAAATTGACAGGATCCTAAGAAAATGAATAGAGCTGGAAGAAACACATCTCTCTTAATGCAGGTTTGACCTAGGTGGGAACAATGAATCAATAACACCAAATTTAAAAGCTTTCTAGACAATGTGTAGGACCTACATTTTGTCTTTCTTGTAAACTTGAAGTGTTATTTAATAATCCCTTTGCTGGCTCAAAAATGATCCATCCAAATAGGATCAAAGGAATTTTTCCCCCTAATATATAATTTTTTATTTTCCTTTCAACTATTTATTTGCCTTAAGAAAATGTCCTATCTTTCATCAGTGAATGTATCTTGCCTTTCTTGATAACAATAAATATATGGCATATGGGCATACTTTAATGTCTTCTTTGTTGGGAATTTGAGCCAAACTCATTTTATGCCAAGGGCTATCTTATTTTTGATATTAGAATAAGGAAATATTATAACTTTGAAAAAAGTTTTATAGAAATATATTCATAAGAGGTCACCTTCATTTGTGTGTGATACTAGGGATGGAAACAAAGGGCATTCTACCTCTGAGTTACGCCTCCACCACTTTTTATTAATTATTATTTTGAAACAGAGTCTCACTAAGTTGGTGAGGGTCTTGCTCAGTTGCTGAGGCTGGCCTTGAACCATCATTGTAGGCCTTCTTATTTCTCATTCTAGTATGAGTCCCTACGCCTGATCTATAATATGTCCATGGAACTGAAACTCATTTTGTTAACTTCCAATGTAAAAATCCCCACGTGGGTGCCAACCATCATGTCCACAACCTGATCTCCAAACCCTGAAAGAATGTAGAGCTCAACCAATTGGACCCAGAGCTTTTCTATGTCTCACAAACAAAATCTAAGGGATTGTCTTTGAATTCAAATTCAAACCATCAGCAAGTTCTGTCAATTCTATTTCCAAAATCCTCAGTGTCTTTTTTCCTATTTCTACCACTACAACTAAAATTCAAACCACTGTCTTCTATCTTGGGTCTCTTGCCATTGTCTCATTATATATTTCCCCTACTTAAAAACCTCTTCTTACAGCCAGGTGTGGTGGCACCTGCCTGTAATCTCAGTACTTAGAGGCTGAGTCAGGAGGTTCACAGGTTCAAAAACAGCCTCAGCAACTCAGTGAGACCCTCTGCCATCTAGTAAGACCATTTTTCAAAAAAAAAAAAATTAAAAAGACCTGGGAGTATAGCTCAGAGGTAGGATGCCTCTGGGTTCAACCACAAAAATACATCCATACAAGCATATATACATGCATACCTACATTGTGCATACATACCTACAACCTCTCCTTACAATGTATCAATTGTGCAGAAGCCAGGGAGCCCATGTCACCACATTCACTGCTCTCTTGTAATTGAAATTCCATACTATCTTCTGATCCTGTTTAAAGTAAATTGTGCAATCCTCTATGCAGGTGATGACAATTTATCTGAGCTTGCTTACTGTTATAATCCCCTTTCTCTCTGCTATTTCAGCCCTTCTGACCACCCTGCAATTCCTCAAATTATGCAAATTTATTTCCTCCTTGGTCTTTGTTGCCCTTATGAGCTGCCCTGCTCCATCCCCCTAGATCCACCGCTGACAGCTATGGGATGTAATTTACCTACATAAAGAATCTTACTACACTCCTTCCCAGCCCCTGTGGACCACATCACTCTGTTATTCCCTCCTCATCTCATTCATCACTCTCTGAAATTATCATATTTATCCACATGTTTATTTTCTATTTCCCTCTATCTTTGAGAATGCATGCTCCCATAGAGCAGAAACTTTTGCCTGTCCACTGGGAATATGACATGCCTATCACAGTGGCTGGCAAGCGTATTAAGTATTTTAAAAAGTCAAATACATGGTGAATTGTTAAGATTCCTCACTGTTAGAAATACCACACTTATGGGCATTCATTCATTTCGGGAATACACAGAATTCATTTGAGCCATTTTTTGTGACTTACGATTTAATTGTCTGTTAGCTCAAGATGAATCTTTACTTTCACACCGATAATGAAAAACGCAAACGGGTTTGTGTTCTTCAAAACCCCCTCCTAAAAATAAATTGTAATAACTGCTATCATGTTATGTAGTTTTTATAAAGCAAAGCTAAAATTAACATCTTGAGTACTGTTGATAAGCCAAAAACTTCAGGTACTTGATTGGATGTTCATTTGATTTAATGCCCATTGTTCTATCTGTTGATAGTTTTATTCTGTGGAACATCTTTGGTGTCTGCATGTGTTGTTTATGCTGGAAGCAAGCACAGAGCCTCCACTGGTGGCAAGTGGAGATAAGCTACTCCATAGCCAGGTGACGAGACATCTAAATATGGCCTCAATAAACCAGAAATAAAATGTAGCTACACCAACAGTGTTCTCTATTTTAATCCCTGCCAGAGACGTCAAAGCATATTTTATTGTCTATAATCACACCTTAACTAGAAAATAGTTCACAGCAAAGACAACTATTACTTTGTACTTTTTGACTTAAATATTACCAAACAGGCTCTTTAAAGAAAAAAGCCATTAAAGGATTTCATAAGCAAAACCATCACTGTCCTAGAAGATTTAATATGTTGTTATTGTTTAAGATTCTACTGATTCAGCATCCACAGTTCAAAGTCCATAGCTCCTTGAAATCATAGGAGAATATGGAGTCATGCATTCTTCAATAATGAAAAGATCTACTCTAAAATTAATAATTAGCAGCCCAAAAAATTAGATGTAGGAATTCCAAAGCACTTAATAATACTGTAATTTTAGTTTTAATATATTTTAATTATTTTTATTGGTGCATTTTAGTCATACATCTTAATGGGGTATATATATTTTTACAGAATTTTAATTTATCAAGTCCCATTGAATAGGACTTGTCACTTAGCATTAACAACAATCTAAATGCCTTTTGAAGGTAAGCAAAGAAACAGGGATTACTAGAGTTTTAAACAACAGCATAAATCCAGAGATTAAAATAATTTTTGAGGATCATCAAATGAATCCTGTGGTAAATATCTTTTCACTTCAATGAAAGATTAGAATTATAAGATGATTTATACAACTAAGAATCCTTACTAAACCATGGTATTCAGGATGTCAAGAGCCCCTCCTACCATTGTTATAAAGATGTTCTATGATCTGATGTAATATCATGTTTGTAATTTATTAAGAAACAATAAAGCCGAGTGTGGTGGCGCGCGCTTGTAATCCCAGCATTCAGGAGGTTGAGACCAGAGGATCGCTGTTCACACACAGCCTCAGCTACTTAGTGAGGCCCTCCGCAAATTAGTGAGAACTTGTTTCAAAACAAAGAATTAAAAATAGGGCTAGGGGTGTAGTTTTGAGGTTGAATGACTCTGGGTTCCATCCCCAGGCCTGCAAACAAAAAAAAAAAAAAAAAAAAAAGAGAGAGAGAGAGAGAGAAAAGAAAGAATAAATTTCAAATTAAAATGATTCAAATACACTACACATCTACTTGAAAGGTCCAAACTCAAAAAACTTGGCAAAATGATGAGGAAGGTATGAAATGAGCACACTCATTCATTGTTGATGCGCGTGCAAAATAGTGTGTCTACATTGAAAGACAACTTCCCAGCTTTGTTTCTTAGTTTTTTATTGGTGCGTTGTAATCAGACATCTTAATGGAGTGCAAGATGGTGGAGGCATACATGCACACAGCACTCATCTAGCCCTTCCCTACTTCCCACTCTATTTTCTCCCCGTCTCTCTTTCTCATGTTTGGCTTAGTGACTGACTTTGAGGTGTTTATGAATGTACATCATGTCCATTAGAGGATTTCCTTCTTCCCCTTCCTATACCCCTCTATTTGCTCATGTATATTTTCTCTTCTTTATCTACAGTTTCCCCTATGGCTCTTTTTCTTCCTAGCTTCTGCATATTAGGAAGAACATCCTATTTTTTTTAATGACTAATCTCATTTAGCATAATGTTCTCCAGTTCTATCCACTTCCCTGTAAATGTCATAATTTTTTTTCTTTTTTTATGGATGAGTAAAATTGGATTGTGTACATATCCCATCCAATCATTGCAGTACTTGGATTTTACACACAAAAATGAAAAACCTGTATCCACACAAAAACCTAAACTTGGATATTTATAGCAACTTTATTCATAATTGTCCAAATTTGGAAGCAATCAAAGAGATAAAGCATGGCATGCCTGGACAATGAAAAATTATTCTATGCTTAAAAATATCCATAGCATCACAAAAATACAGTTAGGAACCAAAAATGCATATTATTAAGTATAAGAACTCCATCTAAAACGGATGCATATGGTATAGTTCCAACTACAGGCCAGAGGTCTAAGGGAAGTGAAAGATGGATAGTTGGAGCACAGAGAAGTACTAGAATAGAAAATTATTTTGTATCATAGTAGGTGTATACACACACACACACACACACACACACAAGTATCATATGTACAAGGGTTAGGCATTTTATTCTAATATGATTATAAATTAATGTAATAAATGTGATTACAACAAATACAGAAGATAGACAGAGACAGACAGACAGATAGATATAGAGATACAGAGATAGAAAGATAGAAAGATAGATAGATAGATAGATAGATAGATAGATAGATAGATACATGAATGATGATAGATATGGAGGTATTATTATTTCTAAATTTTATGAAGCTTAATTTGACCTTAGCCAAGACACATAAATTTATATAGAAAAACAGGAGTTGGGTTCCAAACTACAATTGATTTGTATATGCCTGCTCCTTTCCCTACATCATTTATTCTTGGAATACATGTTTCAGTGTAGTCTATATTTGTGTTTTACATTTAGTGATTATTCTTAATTCTGCTTACACTTTCTAGATTGAACCCATTATAATTGTTTAATATCATTACCAGTGGATATTGTCTCTTCCTTCTACTATTGTAAGAATCATATTCAGGAATATATTCTTTTATGTTCCTTTTAAATAGATGGCAGGAGATTTCTAAGTTTCCATTTATATAAGAAGATATTTAAGTATTTCTTTTTAAAGATTTGCTGGTTCTAAATTTTTAATACTTATCTAATAACCTCTTTTTTTCTTTTTTTCTTTTAATTTTAGAGAAAAAAAATAATATTGACCTTAAAACGACCCTCTTAGTTACCTATAGGAACTACAGTAGTTTATACGTCAAGGCTGGGCATGGTGGCACACACTTCTAATCCCAGCATTTGGGAGGGTGAGACAGAAGGATCTCAGTTCACAGCCAGCCTCAGCTACTACATAGTGAGACTCTGCAACTCAGTGAGACGCTGTTTCAAAATAGAGAATAAACTATAAGACAAAAATAGTTTTCTAGAGAACATTGATTGTAGTATTCTGCATATTTGATGTCTTAGAAATTTAATTCATGTATAAAGCTACTAAGAAAATAAAGTATTTCTATAGAAAAAAGTTGGTATGTAAAAGTATTTTACATAGAAATTCTATAAAATCAACTTACATTTTTGGAACAAAAGAATACGTTTTTACATAAAGATAATGTTTAATATTTTAAACTCATTAAATTCATACCATACCTATTATAATCAGGCCAACAAGGAACTCACAAGTTCCCTGGAGTCAGTAGATTTTCCTATGATATTTAAATGAATGGGTGGTGTATTACAGTCATAAATAACATCAAAGTGTGCTATTCATGTGCTGGGATTAAAGTTCTGCTGTTACTGTGAAGTTAATCATCTTCACAATTATACAATCAAATGAAGAACTTTGAGTAGTTTTTAGAGGGAGAATAAAAACCCCTAAGGCTTATTTTCTTCACACTTGCAAGAATGTGCACGAAGAAAGGAAAAGGTTCCTTTTAACTATACACCCTTGGGGAAGCCCTTGGACACCACAAGCCTTTAAGATCTGCTGTGAAAAAAAAAATGAAATCTCCTGGATTGTAGACATAGGTTTTTCTTGAGGATAAAATTGCCCAAGAAAGATAAAACTAAAGGCAAGTAAAATGAGTTGGGTAAGGAATTCCTACATTCCCTGAAGTATCAATCACACACAGGACGCATATTACTACTTCTTTTTGATAGAAGAAAATGGTAACGAAAAGGGGATGAACCCCATTGTCATTTCCTCATCTTCTGGACAAAAAATAAAAAGCATTATAAGATCATTTCCCATTCATAGACAATTCATTCATCTCAAAAAAAAGAGACCTCTTTCATATTCAGCCTATAAAGTAAATGGCCTGGTGATACTGAATTAAGTGGAGGTATATTGGATACTATGAATTATTCACAAGACATTCTAGAGAGCTGAGGAATACACTATTAATTCAGCTTTAATATTAAAACCCAATTGTGATAAACAAGCATCCTTTTTCTATGTATCTATGTGGTGAATATCTTTAACAAAAGAAGTTTCTTCTGATTCAAAACTATTTTAAACATTCTGGATTAGGCTGTTTTTTCAACATAATTTTATTTCTCAATATAATTATATGCATATAATATTTTCTTATATATACATATAATTATTAACACATAATTATATGTATATAACTACCAATTTGCATAAAACATATTAACTTTTCTGTTCAAGTTAATGTATGTCATATCTATCATACAAGGTAACAAATATGGTACCTTATAAACTCTATTTATAGGTATAGACACCGAAAGTCAGAACAGTTCATCTGTATGTGAACAATTCATTTGTGTTATCTCAAAGAGTTTCATATCTCACATTTTTTGTAGTACATATTTGCTTAATTATTGCTTAAATTTTAAAACCTGACATTCTGGTCAGCATCCTCACACCAATAATCTAATGACTGTACATGTAAGTTAGAGGAAATATTTCTTTTATTTTTCCTTTTATTTTGTGGTACTAAGAATTGAACCTAGGGGCTTTCTACCTCTGTGCTGATCCCCCAGCCCAGCCTCATTTTTATTTTTAAACAGGGTCTCTCTAGGTTGATGAGAGTCTGACTGCTTACGGAGGCTATCCTCGAACCTGTGATCCTCCTTTCTCAGCCCTCCAAGTACTGAAATTACAAGTGTGTGCCACCACTCTTGGCTAAAAGATTTATTTTTTTTTACTGTTTTGGGTTCACTCATGTGAGGCTGTGGACCCAGGATCACAGGATATGCCAAGAGGAGGAGAGAAGGAGCACATGGGCTGTGCCCCTCACAGCATGGAGACCAGCATGGAGGACTGGAGTGTAGATAAGAGGTAGAGTGTGCCTGAGTTCAAACCTCAGTAACACAAAAAAGAATGAAAAATATAAAGGGTGGAAGAATGAAAGAAATAAGGAAAGAAAAAAGAAAGAGAAAGGAACAAAGAAAAAAGAGAGAATGAGAAAGAATTAACATGAAGATACTAGCAGTATAGACTCCTGACCATATAGCCTAGTGCTGTAGCATTTCTTTGAAGATTTGGGATAAAATATAATAACGGAGCAAAGAGGCACAAATACTAGTCAAAATCTATCAATACACAAGATCAAAGAGTTCAAATTTATAACAACTATCAATAAACCTGATAATTCTTGATAATTCCAACATTTAGATGTTTCTGGCCAATTTTTTTATTGATGAGGATTGAATGGCATTTGTGCCAATTTTATTATGGGATTTTCTGTGTTGTCTTATACATAAGAACATGTTTTTGAGCATGTATGTTCTTCTTTGTTTTTTCATACAGTTTATTATGAAAATACACTGAACTCCCAAGATATATATTTCATAAAATTACCCTGCTAGTCTCCTATACAATATAAAATTATTATATTTTTTTTAGTGTCCCATAAAGTTTGGGGAAGAAGTAAACTTAAACCATGGATAAAAGAAGTTGAAAGATGTATTCAAGACAGTGTGCTCATAATTTTCCATAGAAAGCCCAACTAACATAAGGAAGATTCAAACACTCAGCCAGTGTTTGATTTTGCTGAAAGGTTTTTGCTGTTAACGAATTACTAGTTAAAGGTACGAGCAGTGGGATAATACTTTACTGTGATCTGAAAGCAGTTTAAAGACTGTGGATGTGTCTCAGTGCTTATATAGCATGAGCAAAGCTTTTGGGGGGTTTAATTCTTAGTACCACTAACAAGTAAATAAGTAAATGCATACAAACATACATACAGGAAAACAGATTGAATGGATTTAATTTGATTTGTATATTTGTTATTACTTCTATATTATAGTCATGGTTTTATAGTTAATCTGGGATGTCCTCCACAACAGAGTATGAGGATAAAAGCAAGTCAAAGAGGACTATAAAGCTAGGCACACTACTCTAATTCCAGTACACAGGGGGGAGGGGGTGTAAGACAGGAGGAATGTTCAAGACCAGTCTCAGCAAAGTAGTAAGGCTCTCGGTAACCTATAAAGAAAAAAATTTTAAACAGAAAGTAAGCCAGGCATGGTGACATACACTTATAATCCCAGTACTTGGGAGGCTGAGACAGGAGATCAAAGTTGGCGGATAGTCTCAGCTACTTAGTGAGAACTTGTTTCAAATTAAAAGAATAAAAGTAGGGCTGGGGCATAGCTTGGAGGTAGAATGTTCCTGAGTTCCATTCTCAGTACCGCAAAAATAAGTAACTAGCTGGGCGTGGTGGCGCACACTTAAAATCCCCTCTCTTGGGAGGCAGAGACAGGAGGATCGCGCAGGTTCGAAGCCATCCGTGAAGGCTTAAAAGATCCTGTTTCCAAATAAAAAAAGTATAAGATAGGTCTAGGAATGTAGCCCGGAGTCAGGAGGGTTTCCATGAACCCTAGTACCACCAAAAAAATTTTAAAAAAGAATAACTAATTAAATTTAAAAATGAATAACTAATTAAATTTAAAAGTAAACTTAAAAATTGGTGGGGTATAGTTCAGAGGCAGAATGCCCCTGAGTTCAACCTCAGTGGAGGATTCTGTGTCCATTATGTATATGTTAATACTATCCATGCCAGAGTAGGTAAGGTTCAAACTACATGAATTACTGTTGATAAAATAAAGGAAAAAGGAAAGGAATCCTACCAAGGAACAAGGAAGTGTCTGTTCAACTATCTAGATTTTTTTTTAAATGGAAGAAAATGAATCCAAGCTGGTTCAGAAGTTTCCAGTGTAAAGGAGGGTCTGTAGAGACATAATCCTACTGGCAGGTGGGAAGTCATCCAGAAAGTAGATTTGATTTGAAAAGGAGCATGATGGATTATGATTGAGACATGCTTGACTTGAAAGAACAATGGAAAATCTAAGGGGATCATAGCACAATATTATCTTCAAATTGTAATGGGCTTTATAAACTATAATTCCCTATCTTCAGCCAATGCATCAATCTCTTTAAACATCAATCCTAACAAATTTCTTTCAACCTGTGCTTGACATTCTTTTAGCAGCAGAAAAATCCCCCATATTCCTACTGATTCGATATTTTTCTCTTTTTTTTTTTTGGCCAATCCAATTTTTATAAATGTCCTTCTTAAACTGATCGAAAAAAAATATGCCTTCTTAAAATTCTAGGCTCCAGTGCTATCTGTTCCCTGTGGAAACACAAAATAAATGTAATCCTTCTTTCAAAACACGGTCCTTCAAATAATTGAAGGCACTTTTCATGTCCCATCGAGCCTTCTCTTCTGTAGGTTAAACATCATTTGATGTACTTTCAATGCCTTCACTGTGCCTTTCTTTGAAGTGTAGTGTCTAGAACTAAACTGAGATATAAAAATACAGAGAAAATATAAGAAAAAAATTATGACCAATCATTCTGAGGATTTCTAAAGCTCTGACACAGGATGTGTGTTCAAGAGGAAATGCAAACACACAGCAGATAGCATAACAGAGGACTGGCGATTAAACCTTAATAAAAGGCAAGAAAGAAGCAAAAAGGCAATAACAAACAATTGGACCCAAAGTTAGATTATACAGATACAAAGAAAGACAGGTCAGGGCAGAGCCATCCAAATTAAAGGAAAAGAAATTTTCATAATTGGAGTGATAAAAATATGAAATGTTACCAACCTATTGATCTTAAAAGAAGTAGAACAGAGGCTATTAGGCCTCTTATTAATTATCCTTTGAATTTTATACAGGTTGCATTCAAGAAAGCCAGATTTCGGAACTTTAAATGTTAGCATTATTGAAAATTCAGACTTCATATAATGCTAGTGATGTGTGCATGTATGGACATATCACTTTGAAGTTTCCTAGGTTGAATAATTACAATGCAGCGATAAATTATAAAAAAGAAAAGCAATGCTACTACTAGAAAAATCCCACTAATCCTCCCAAGCTTAAGTCAATGGGTGTTCCTTCTATTAGATATTCCCTGATGCCCTGCACCCCTTATTTGCGTATCCAGAACACTTGCAGAATGACCACTTGTGGCGTTGCTTCTCATCATTTGCAGATTACGAAATGTTTAGTGACAATATCCTTTTCTTAACTATCCCTGTGTCCTCGACATTCAAGCTAATATTGGATAGATAATCAGATGGCTAGTAAATATGTTAATTCAGAAAATGAACCATCATTAATGCAAGAAATTCAAGGGCAACTGTAGTGGATAGTCTGGGTGCTCTGCCTAATTTTGCTCAGATATTACTTTCTGCATGAATTTTCCTCATTTCCCTGTGTATCTTTTTCCTTTTAACTGCTAAAACCAGAAACCACTTTGAATACTGTTAGGGCCGATCTGCCTTACTCATGCATAGAGAGCAGCAGTGATCAGGATTGCCACACCTAGGTAATCCTTAACAGGGTAGATAGGTGCAAGAGTGGGAGACCTCAGCCATGGCTAAAGGGATGAGTACCTGGGAGGATTCATTCCATGTGGTTCCTTCAGTGATTGGGGCAGAACAACCCCTGTGAGACTTTACCTGAATTCATTTCCATGCTTGGCCTATCCCTTTCTTGTCTCGCTTCTCCCACTCCTTCATGTGTTTTCCCTCTGAACACCTCCTGATAGAGTCTTTGCTAGCTAATCCTTGTTTTTGCATCAACCCCTGGTATACTCAACCCTTGGGACTCCTTTTAAGATAAGTGATAACTACTAATATTTAAAAGTAGAGCAGTCAGGTCAGTTCAGGAAAGAGGCTTAAATTAACTAGGCTATTGGGAAAATTCCACATCACAGAGAGCTGAAGCAATAGCTGATTATACAATTAAATCTTGGAGGATGAAAAGAAGTTTCAGACTAAATATCTAACACTAACTAAACACAGACTAAACATCTAAACATCCAAAATTCTTGGAGAAAAGGGAAAATGGAATTTTTGATTATTAGGAACATATCCTGTGTCTTTGTTCTCTGGAATTCTAAAGAAAGTGGCGGGCTTAGTGTGAAATTTTAATAATACAAATGTAGACAAATACAAATCTCTACAAATACAAATACAACTCTCTACATGGTCATAGATTTGAATATTCTTTTTTACTTAAAGCTAGTTTTTGATTAGTGTGAACATGTCCTATGGATGAAACATTCAAGGATTCTGAAGAATGTGAAGAGATTAGAATGAAAATTATTTATATAAATTTAGACATAAGTACAAAAATAGACCTTGACATGATCATATATCTGAAAAAGTTATAAGTAGATTCAGATATATATCACAAAAGATTTAGATTATTGGGGAGTTCCTAAATTCTTTCCTGAGCGGCCAAGACCAATGTGCTATATATCATGTACCAAAACACTCAGAGAGAAATTATAAAATTCACAGGACTGGCTGTAGCAAGCCCTTTAGAATAACTGTTACAACATCTTCGAGGCTATGTCTGATTGTTGGTTTTGTGGCACTAGGGATTGAACCCAGGGCCCTTCTGCCTCCAGGCCACAACCCAGATTTGCTTTATCTTATTTGAAAGCAGAGTCTCACTAGGTTGATAGCAGTCTCAGTACTTTCCTCATATCTGTTTGCAGGGGTCTCTAATCTCAGCCTCTCAAGTATTGAGATTACAGGCATGTGGTACCAAATCCAGCTGCAAGCCCGTGTTCATTATGTGCCAGACAGGGCAAGGAGTTCTTTAAGAATATAAGAACACATTTGTGTAATGAGATATATAAATTAAACACGTAATAGAACTTGGCGTGGTGGCACACACTTGTAATCCCAGTACTTGGGAGGCTGAGACAGAAAGATTGCAGGGTCAGGGCCAGCCTCAGCTACTTGTGAGGGCCTCTGTAACTTAGTGAGACCCTGTTTCAAAATAAAGAATAAAAAATTGGGCTGAGGGTGTAGTTCAGAGGTAGAATGCCCTTGGGTTCATTCCCCAGCACAAATATAAAAATAAAAACACATAATAAATTAAAAGCAAATAATTGCCATTTCATGATAAATTGGCCCTGTTTAGCTGTATCACATGTTTAAAGGATGCTCCAAATCAGAATTTCTGTTTTTTGACTAGACATGTTGCAAATTGGCTGCTTCTCAACTGCTAGAATTTTAATCTATTAAACTAGCTTCTTTAATTAATAAATTTCTTAATTTATAAGATTTACATTCTTTTGGTGGTACTTTGGAGTGGAACCCAGGTGCTTTTCTACGTCCGGGCTATACTCCCAGACCTATTTTATACTTTATTTGGAAACAGGGTCTCACTAAGTTGCTGAGAGCCTCACTAAGTTACTTAGTGAGCTAAGTAGCTGAGGCTGGCTTCGAACCTGTGTGATCCTCCTGTCTCAGCCTCCCAACCGCTGGGATTGCAAGCGTGCACTAGCACGCCCAGTTAAGATTTGCATTCTTTAGACATTTTGGGAAAAAAATATTTTTCTTACTCCAAGATAATCAATATGACCTCCAAGTCATATTTTCAAGCTCTTTGTTTACCTTCTTTTCTTCCACTTTCTCTCCCTTCTTCCCTCCATTTTTTCTTCTTTATTTCTATTTCATATTGCATCTAACATTTATCTAAAATTGATATATATGTCATTGTTCCCATGCAGTGGATTTCTATTTACTGGAAATGGTAACATAACCTTTTTTTTTTTTTTTCTGGTGGTACTGGGGGTGGAATCCAGAGGCTTTCTACCCCTAGGCTACACTCCCAGACCTTTTTTATATATTATTTGGAAACAGGGTCTCACTAAGTCGCTGAGAGCCTCACTAAGTAGCTGAGGCTGGCTTTGAACCTGCGCGATCCTCCTGTCTCAGCCTCCCAAGCGCGGGGATTACAGGCATGCGCCACCACGCCCGGCTTAACATAACCTTTTTTACTTTTCTAAGTTACTATGTCAGATTTGTTATAAATCATGGCTACGTATATATATATGGACCTGTTTCTGTACTCTATGTCCATTTTGTCTAGTTATCATCCATCTTTCACCTAAACCACTTATTTAATTACTATCCCTTTAAACAATATACAATATCTGTTTAAATAATCAAAGATTTATTTTTACAAAACATGTTAGCTACCTTTTGGCCACATGAACACATGCATGAATTTTTATAGGACAACTTGTCCTTTAAAAAAAAAGAACAAATTTAGACTCTGCATCTAAGGGGGCACATTTACCTACATCGATTACCTTGAATTTTACAATCTATAAATGTGGATTCTGTCACCAAAGGCCAAAAGATTTGTTTGTATAAAATTACATATATTTGTGCATAACACAGTACTCTCCAGTTTTGATTATTATATAATGTCAAGAAAGTTTAAATAAGCCAATATTTCCATGGTTTTAAGCTTTCTTAATAATACAGTACAATTTTACACATGGAAACTGCATATCTTTTATTGGATTTATTTCTAGGTATTTGTTCTTTTCAACATCAATGGTAACTTCCCTTCACCATCTTCTTGATGTCTTTTTTTCATATATTCCTATTTGATAGCACAATTACGTACTTTGTTCATTTTTATTTCATTGATTAATGCAGTCCTTTCTCTTAGTAAAATGTATATCTCTGTAGCATCCTTTACATGGGTTTTTAAGAAAAATATTTCTATTTGTTTTCCCAATGACTTGCTTTATCTGTATTTCCCTTGATTGATACATTGGCTTATTTTAGTAGAATATATATCTCAGTAGTGTCTTTTGCATAAGGTTTTAATATTGTACATCTAAACTATCTTTGTCCTAACAATGGTTATTAGAGTGGCCAATGAAAAGTTATAGTTTGAATATAAAACATCTAAATTACACAGCTGATATTACTGCAACTTTCACTATATTTGTTAATATAAACTGATAATGATGCTTTATTTCTAGAACTTCTGTAGTATATCTATGATCAATTGTACCTCTTCTTTCTTAATTGCAAAAAACCTTATTCAGATATTGGACCTCATGAACTAATATTCTAATTTTCTAATCAGTTACTATTTTTGGTGAATTTACTTTACCTTATCTCCCAATTTGTTTCATTGACTCTATCACATTGCTTTCAAATGTTAAGCAAACATTTGTTTTTAGAGATGACTTTCTTTTATAGGCACAATTCTTTCATTATTTCTTTAAAATAATTATTTAATTCAAATGTGTACATATCTCATAGTTTTGTAATCCATTCATCTTTTGATGGACATCTTAGCTGGTTACATAGTTTAGCAATTGTGAATATTTTATCTATGAACATAGATACAAATGCATTAGTTTGGTAGTTTGATTTTCATTATTTTGGGTAAATACCCAAAAACGATATTCTACTTAGCCATAAAAATGAAAAAAAAATGTCATTTGTACTGAAATATATGAAACATTATGCTAATTGATATTAATCAGTCACTAAAAGTAAAAGTCAAGTGCTTTTCCTAATATGTGGAAGCTAGGGAGTAAAAGGTCCATAAGAAGAACTCTAGATGTAGAAGGAAAACCCATAAATGAACGAATAAGGCAACCCAGTTAAGGGGGATTGGAGGGGGAGAGGGAAATTCCCTAATGTACATGATGTACATTCACACACATTTCAAAGTCAATCGCTAAGCCAACTATGATGAGGAGAAAGGGGAAGGGGCTGGGGTGGGAATTGGGAAAGGGCTAAAAAGCGAAGTGTGCATGTATGTCTCTACAATCTTATTCTCCATTAAGATGTATGACTACAGTGTGTCAATAAAAATAAAGACAGCATTAATGTATAGACTTATGTTTCTTTTCTTTCCACTGTGTATTCTTCATTTTGTCTAATTTGTATGTCTTTCACGTCAGAGATCTTTATGAGGTGTCTGTTTCCTCCTCTTTCTGATTTATACTACTTTATGATTATTCAGATTCCTCTTCAAGAGTATTGTTGAAGAGGAATTGTTATTTAATGCAGCTGAATAGTAAAGAAAAGCATGGTTCTTTTTATTTCACATTAAAATCATTGGCCCGTTATTAGAGGTTCAATCTCAAATATATTTCACCTTTAAAGTGATCTTGTAGTTTTACTTTTTGGCATGCAGTGGTTTAATTTCTGGCTTCCCATGGTTGACAAGTTTCAGAATTCAACAGTCTGCTATATCAGTTATTACCTGATTATATATATATATATATATATATATATATATATATATATATACACATACATATAAAGTATATATATATGTGTGTGTATACATATATATGCTTTACAATTTCTAATATTTTATTATCTGTCTACTTATTTATATTGTTTTCATTTTGTTTATGTCGTTTGTAAGATATTGACCACTTTTTTTTTTTTGGTGTTACTGGGGTTCCTGGAAACCCTTCTACCTATGGGCTACACTGACAGACCCCTATTTTTTATATTTTTATTTGGAAACAGGGTCTCTTAAACCAGCGCGGCTGGCTTCGAACCTGCGCGCTCCTCCTGTCTCCACCTCCCAAGCATGGATAAGTGTGCGCACCACGCCTGACAATATTGACCACCTTTTTTAAAGTGAACTGAAATGTTAGAACAGTTTTGCAAGTATATTCAGTCTTCTGTGAATAAGAATATTCACTTGGACTTATTGATACTCTTTAAAAATATGAAGATCACATTCTATGGACTTTTGATCTATTTACTTTCTTTGCTTATAACTTTTTTATCCCATGTCTTCTTCCTTAAGCTTTTCTAGACATGGATATTCTGACATTTCTGTTTCTCCTGTATAGCTCTGTCCCCTTCCTGATTTGATGTTCATTTTTATATACTGCAACTCTATATTTTATCTGAAAATCACATAGCTTGCTAATAACAAGGCAAGAAGAAACACTGGTTTCTTTATGCAGTTATATAACCCAAGCTGGGCGTGGTAGAACATGCTTGTAATCCCCACGCTTGGAAGGCAGAGACAGGAGGATTGCGCAGGTTTGAAGCCCGCCTTGCTGGCTTAGAAGACCCTGTTTCCAAATAAAAATATAAAAAAATAGGTGTCTGGGAGTGGAGCCCGAAGGTAGAAGGATTTCCAGGAACCCCAGTAGCAATATATATATATTCCCAATAATTTATAAACACCTCCCTCAAATGTGTATCTTTGTATAAATATGCCTTACCCTACTTATTTCTTAGTCTTATTCTAAATCTAATCTAATACACTGAGGGCAAGCCAATTGTGACCAAAAAAATGAAGAATATTTTCTTCTGAGTAAAATATATGGTCAATTTAGCAAATTTTTATTGTGATAAGCTATTGCACATACACTATTAAATGTTGGGACACTGACAGATATTTAATTTCTCATGCCAAAACTATTTTATTTTCACGTGGTAAATAATGCCAGTGAAAATTAGCCCTGAGTTGTCATTTCTTTATTTCATGTATAATCATCAATATTGTTCTAATTCTATCTAATTAGTTTCAATTTGTGACTGAGGATAAGATCACTATAAATATTCATTCAGTGGTTTACATGTCTCCTTCATAAGGCTACACAAGAATATGATCTGCTTTATGAAATAGTTTGAATTCATCTAAACCCCATGGTTGTGACATATCTACCACCTATGATAAATAAATATAGTACCTTAAATAATATTAAAACAGAAGAAGAAAATAATATTCCAATATGGTCACTGTGCAAATATATGGAATACTGTAAATATTATTCTTCTTCCAAACATAAATCAAAGAGAGAGTTTGTTGACCAACAAAACCAAGATGATGCTAAGTAAGGGAGAAAGCACATGCTGGCATTCACCACAATAAGAAAGATAGAGAGGGTCCGTCTTCAGCTCATCACAGTATTGTGATTAGAAAAAAAGGCTCTGGAAGCAGGGATATCTGGATTTGTATTTCTGTTGTGGTATGATTCACTTTAAGCCTTAATTTTCTCATCTGTTTGAAAAATATTTAAGAAAACTCCTTAAGGGTTGTTAGATCATGTCTGTCAAAGAGTAAACTCTCAAGAAATGTTTTGTGGTTTATTTAATTAACAGAGCATTGTCTATCTATCTATCTATCTATCTATCTATCTATCTATCTATATGTTGTATTATTCTCTAAAAGAAAATATCATGGAAGTAGCATATTTTCTTTTGAATAAATGTGAAAATGTGGAAAAAATTAATATGTGGAATCTCAGGAGAAAATGTGTCATAGGAGGGACTCTAGACTAAAAAGTAAAAAAAAACAACATAGATGAGCAAATAAGGCAACCTAAATGAGGGGGATTGGAGGCAGAAGAGGTTAAATTACCTAATAAACATATCAGACAGAGTCAATCACTAAGCCAACTATGAGAAGGAGGGATGGGGGAGGGAACGGGTTGGGAATTTTGGAAGGGCTAAATGAGTGATGTGTGCAAGCCTCTACCATCTTGTACCTCATTAAGATGTATGACAATGCATCAATAAAATAAATAAATAATAAAAATTATATATTTTATAATGGACTATGAAGAAACTTATACAAACTCAAAATCCTAAATATTTTTGAAATAACCTAAAGGAAGAGGGTGCAGTAATCTGATTGAGCCCAGGGTCCTGTGCTTACTAGGCAGGTGCCTTAACACTGAGCTACATTCCTGGCCACCCACACCTGAAAAAATTTTAACAACACAATGTTATTAACTATAAGCATTATGTAGCACAGCAGATATATACAATTTATTAAGCTTACATAACTGAAACTTTCTATCCATTTAACAATGATTCCCTTTTATCTAGCCCCTTAAACCTGCATTCTATTCTCTGCTGCTATGAGTTTGACTATTCAATATATATCAAATATTAGGAAAATTCAGTATTTTTTCTGTTATTGATCTATTTTACTATAATGACTTCTGAGTTAATCCATGTTGTGTCAAGTTGCAAAGCTTTCTCTTTTCTTTGGTTGAGATTGATGTTTCAGTATAGAAGTGCCCAAGAGTCTATATCTATTTTGAAATTAGATATTTTTGTATGAGGTGATGTGAAAATCTGAGTAAGGAACTGACTTAAAATTTGAAGTCCCTGAAATCAAAGGCAATTCACTACAAACCTTCAACAAATATTTAAACACATTTATACTAATCTACTATTACATGGAAATATATACTATGTATAAAATTTCAAACATCCATCAAAACAGTAAAATGTAGGGAAAAGTCATTCCCAATTTAATCAGCCAATAATCACCAGTATAATGATTTTGGGAATCATTTCTTTTTACTATTATTTGTATTTCACCTGTTTTATTCTACTATTTTCTACTCATATTCCAACTTTGTATTTCATAAATTGCATTCGATGATGTTTTTGTTTATCTTTACATTTTAATGTGCATAACCAACACCCAGCTATTCATAAATGTCCCCTCCTTAGCAAAAATAAAAGTGTTGGAATATTAAGCCATGATCAATTCTTTCCAGCTTACATTTTATGATACGTAATTTAATAGTATATGGCTAATGTTCACCTAACTTTATCCACACATTTTTCCAATTTCATTGTTCATTATTCAATCACAGGCTGGGATCAATTTTCTTACTCCTGAAGGACATATTTTTACATTTCATTTAGTAAAGACTGGTTGCTAGAGAATTTTCTGTGATTTTATCTGAAAATGTCCATAATTACTTTTGCCCTTTTAAAGCACGCTTTTATACATTAAGAATCGAAGATGACATTACTTTCAGACTTTTGAAAATAATGTTTCACTGTTTTCTTTTTCATAATTCCATCGTTGTATTGTAATTACTCAATATAGTGAGATTCAAAGCAATACACTTACACATGCAGAAATCACTTGGTGCTTTCCCTCCAGACCCCACTCTGCATTCGCCTCCTCCTCCATACCCATACATATTTGTGAGACTACTGATATACAAAGAAACATAACATTATTTATATTTTCCTCTTTTGTCTATTTTCCCTCCCCTCCCATTTCCTTCCACTACTCTACTGGTCTCTCTTCTCTTTTATCTGCAGTCCCTGTTCTTTTTATTTCTATCTGGTGTCCACATAGGAAAGAAAATCTAAGACCCTTGATTTTCTGGGATAAGCTGATATCATTTAGCATAATGCTCTTAGGTCCATCCATTTTCCTACAGAGGACATAATTTTGTTCTTCTTTAGGGCTGAGTAAAACCCCAGAGAGTGTAAATGCCATCGTTTCTTTATCTGTGTGTCTGTTGCTGTACACCAAGGTTGGTTCTATAATTTGGCTATTCTGAATTATGTTGTATCTTTTTCTCAGTCCCATTTGGATGTGTTGCCTGCTTTGACCCAGACCCTTTCCCCTCTTGGTTGTAATTAGCAGCTCAGATCCATTGTTTAACCAAAGGAATCAGTCATGGCTCAATCAGTAATAACAGCAACCATGCTGAAGTTTCCTCTCAGCTCTTTCTCCAGACATAGAGATGTAACAGGATTCAAACAGGTAAAGAATAACAAGAACCACCGGCATTACCTCAGTCACAGACCTATGTGCCTTTTTGAGTTTAAATGAAGTTATGACTTAACCCACAATTCTCACTCTCAAATGTATAGATAGCATTAATGATTTATTTTTATAATAAAATAATTTTACCTGTGTTCTGAGAACATCAAATCAGGAGAAAATGAAAAAAATCTGTAAGTAGGTAATGATATGTTACATAGTCATTTATTTGCAGTCTCCTCACAGAGGCCCCAGAAGTAATGAATTTCCTAACAAAATTTCCAGCATAGTCTTTCTATAACCAATCTGAGGATATATATTATTTAAACAATTAAGACAAACTACAAAAATCTATGTATGTTTGTATGTATGTATGCATGCATGTATGTATTACTTATTTACCAAATGTGTTTTTTTTATTTTTTATTATTTTGTGCATCTGGGAATGGAACCCAGGGGCATTTGACATCCGAGCTACACCCCCTGCCCTATATTTTATTCTGTATTTTGAAACCAGGTCTCACTGAGTTGCAAAGAGCCTCACTAAGTAGCTGAGACTGACCACAAACCACTATCCTCAGGTCTCAGCCTCCCAAATACTGGAATTACAAGCATGCGCCACCATGCCCTGCTCCAGATATTTTACCTAATGTGTTTTCAAGGAGCACTGTGCTTGCAGCATGATAAGGAGTGAGGTGGAGTTGTGTAGCATGATGCCCTATTCCTCATTCTGGTAACACTAAAATGCCTAACTTGACCAGAAATATGTCCAGATTCTTGAACTAATAGAGAATCCACGGTTCCAAACTACTCGTCGATTTCTCCAAAGGTGCCTCTGAAATAGGATAAGTGAATCCCCAAGCTTAAGAGATGTCAATTCTAGTTAATGCCTCTTTGTCCCTTCCCGAGGTTTCTGGTGAAGACACCATGTAAAGCACTTGGGAACTTTGGGCAGGTCTTTGTCCTTGGGGAATTTTCCTGACAGACATTTCCAAGTGATTGCTTTCCTGTTGCCATTGGATACCATTCCTTATCTCTTCAGCTGTTTCATCAGGTGCAATTAAACTTTATCTTGACTCTGCTGATTACTGCGAGGATGAACATCCCTATGCCTGTTCATCCCATGAAATCCATTAACTCACTGTAGAGATCTGACTATGCAGGCCACCCAGTATTCTCCTTCCTTGTACTCTCAGATTTGCATGTTTTACCCATCTACATGACCCACTTTCATTCTTTCTTTAAATTACAAGGATTTTTCTGTGAACGAGGGCCTCATTCATGGCTAATCTTTACTGCACAGTCATTTAGGGACCATTTGCCAGGCAACCGAGTAAAGTAAGAGTTTCTACGTGAGAAAAGTGATGACCTAATCTCTCAGAATCTTTCTTTCAGGCAGGATCTGTATTGTAGCAATTTATTTGTTTAATTATTGAGGAATACCCCAGTTTGCAGGTGCCTGCATGATGTCCAGAAACTTCTGATTGGACTCAGCCTTTAATTCCAGCTGGGCTATTCAGTCTGACTCTGCTGCCCTGGCGACTGGCTTCCTCACTACTTTGTCCGTCTTCCTTTAACATCAATGTATAGGACTCAGTTGCTCAAAGTAGTGATTAAGTTCAAATCCCGTCCCAATATACAGAATTTAAAAATGTTCATATACCAGCAAATGTATGCTGGCTTCTATTATGTGAGAATGTGAATTATCCTGGTTTGATTTAAAATTGGGGATGGAAAATAACTCATCTTCTGAAATAAGCTTTAATAATGTACAGTACTTCCTTGGCTAGTATACTTCTTGTATAGTCTTCATAATACCAGGTATAGGAAAAGTGAAAAGCAAAACCACTTAGTGTGGTTCTGTAGTGTGTACTCTAGGAACTATCTGAATGACATAAAGTTCACATAGGAGATGATGAATCACAGGCCGTTGCTTATTTATTCATTTCCTAGCAATAAATTATATCCTCACATATACAGGGATGGAAAGTGGTAATGCTCATATTCAAGTTATCAATATTCAACCTTGTATGTTTTTTTTAATTTCTCTTTCAATATTAGAGGACTTTAGAGACCCTGCCCTAATGAGAATTATATAGTGCTATTAATTGAAACTAAACCCACTTTTATCCATTTTACTTGTATTTAGAAAAAATGAGGTTTCATCTCTGTATCCAGAAAAATATTATTTTTAAAGTGGGATTCTTAATTTACATTTTCTCACCAAACTATTATATTTGCTTGGGCTAAATATAATTTTAAATCTTCACGTTTTTAACTGAGATCAGCAAATTTATTACTGAAGAACATATCATTCCACTTAATTAGGTTTTTTGAACCTACTTAAAATATATCTTAAGAGTGCATATTTCTCAACTACAAAAGTAGAAAGACAAACTCTTTAAAAGTGCTTTGTTTTCTAAAAGAAAAAAAATGAAGTGTGCTTTCCTGTTCAAACACAGTTATTGTTGAACACTGGTGGCAATTTTATGAGACTAATGTGATCTAATATTCGAGGCCCCTTGCAGCTTAATGAATTGACTGAATACAACATCCCGACACCAGATCTTTACTACTGCAGGTGCCCCAAAAGGATTTCAGGGCCAGATGTTTGTAAGTAATGTGATTTCGTAGTTATTATCTCTGGGGCTGGGGAAGAAGTAAATTCAGTTTGGTTCATTTTTGTTTCAGTGTTCTTTTACTTTTCCTTCTTCTTCACAGTTCAATATAGTTCACATTTCTTAAAGAGTGGTAAAATGATATCTCATTAACTTGGAGTCTGGCTTCTGCAGGATTTCTTTTTATAGACTTGCCTTTGTTGTTTTGACTCAAAAGGTATTAAATTTAAACATGTATACTCTATTGGATAGTAAATCAAACAGTCAAGTGGGAAAGTCATTTAAACATTCGTGCTGTCTGGCCATTTCCTCATAAAGAAATCATCCTGGGAGAAAACGAAACGTTTGTTTGCCACAACTAATTTGATCTTCAAGTAGGGAGGCTGGGAAGCCGCAAGTATTTTTGCATTTTATTCTTCATAAGCGAGGTATTGTGTCTGCCTTTTGTTGAATGCTCTCTTATTCCTTATTATTAGTTCTTAATTGATTCCTTTTACAATAAATTAAGTTTTGATCATACAATGGCTGATTTCAACTTTTGTTGCAAACTTTTAATTTTTCATTGTCGTTTTATTTCAGTTTATTCTAAGACTTAAGACGTAGTCCTTCATTATATCTTAAATGTAAGATGTAATTTTTTAAAGAAAGAAAAATATGCATATATTAATATATACATGAAATATGTGTATATTTTCAAATAAATACGTACAAAATGTTTATATATGCAAATAAAGTATTTTATTTCAAGAATGTTCATATAATTTTTTCAATGCACCTAAGAAATCCTAAATGCCAGCATTTTATTTTTCAGTATTATTTAATGCTTTCTGAAACACGGTTAACCTAGAGGAAAAGACGTCGCTGATGTTGGTTGGGCACAGCTGCTTTACACTGGCATCTGCATTCAAAAGTGAACATGTGTGTTCAGAGATAGGAGAGTTTTGCTCCTATCTGATGATCTCAGAAGACCAGAGGCAAGGCCCATACTTGCATTAAATGGAAAATCTGAGGCCTGACTGATTTAGATAATGAAAATTTGGATTTCTGACTAATATTATCACAATGCCTCAATGATTTGATCTCCTTTGTGCTGCTAACAAGGTGAATTTTGCTAGATTCACTAGGAAGAATATAAAAGGAAGTCATGTCTATCCTAGCTCGGGTGTCCTGATGGAAAGAAATCAATAATTGAGAACACGAACTAGGCAACTGGCATAAAACTTCAATAATATCATTAGAATAACATATGCTTTCATATTTTCTACATAATTTACCCCGAAATCACGTTCTCCTTTTAAAAATTGTTTTATTGAGTGTAAGTGATAAAAATTCTCTGGGATAATTTAGTTCCTTATAGTCAATTTTATTCTAATCAATGTCCTGTATATCAGATAATATTATTGGACTCATCCTTTAAAAATAAAAAAATGTGTATATCTTATATCTAAAAAAACAAGTTTATTTCCAAGGTTATAGCTATTCTTCTGATTCTAATGATGTGGGTAAAGAAATGTCACACCTTGAGTTCTGACTGGGATTTAGGCTTCAGAATCTTATGAAGTTTGCCCTCTGATCTTCCAACTCTTTGAGAGACCTTTTTTTTTTTATATATCTACACTAGTCTAGGACTCTCATAAACTTACCTCTAAACAAGGGAAAAAGCTCTTTTCCATTAAAAGGCTGATTTTTCTTTGAAGAACAGCTACAGTCAAACCATGTATATTTCAAAAAGCACATCAAAGCATCAGCCAGTATTGATATGGAGCTGAGAGTTTGATATTAAAAAGCCACTACAAATGAAAATTTTCAGATAACAGAGAGTATGGCTTAATTACACGTATACCTTAATGAACATACATACATACAACATGAATGTGTGTTGCCTTATGAAACCTTTCCAGCCGCCCATAAATACCCATAAATATTCATATTTATGGTTATAAATATGAATAGAGTTTCAATCTGTTATTAGCATCTCCCTAAAATTTCCTTTTAATCTGTCAGTTTTCCATAGTATGGTTTATTGCCTTATTATTTTAAACTGCAATCTAAATAGATTTCTTCCCCAGCCTAGCTTAGTACTGACATCTTTTAGCAGCCAACCAATTTGTTATCACTGTGATAAATAAAGGTTATTACAGATAATCAGAAAAATACAAGACTCGACTAAGACAAAGATCTTGAAGCTTTGTTTGCAGAACTAAACTTGTACCACAGAGTTTTTCCTATTCAAACACAGATTACGGTATCACTCACTCTTTGCTATTGTGATTATATCTTTCTGGTTATAATTTTAACTCCTAATGTTATCTCTCTTTCTCTTCTCTTTGGCATTAAATGTTCAAATTCCTCTAGGTTCCGTTCTGCTTTCCACAATTGGGGAATTTTCTTCCAAGTGTTCCCAGCCATCTTCATGGCTATAATGAAATCTACACACTGGGATTTCAGACTAATATATTCAACTTTCTATTTGAAATAACCACGTCAGTGTTTCAAAGTAGCAGAAAGACAAGTGATGGGGAAAAGTAAAGCAAATAAGTAAACAAACAAAGAATCTCAAACAGACCAACTTACCTCCTTGGATTTATCTCTCGATTCTGTCTTCTCAGTAAATGGAACCAAGCTTGGCGTGGTGGCCTGCATCTATAATTCCAGTACTGAGGAGACAGAGACAAGAGGATCACAGACTCAGTAACTTAGCATGATTCCCAGCAATCCAGCCAGATCCTGTTTAAAAACAAAAAGGGCTAAGGGTGTATCTCAGAGGTAGAATGTCTTTGGTCCCAACCTCAGTACCATAATCAATCAATCAAGCAATCAATGGGACTAGCATATAACCAGCTGCTCAACTTAGACATGTGGAAGTCATTCCTAATGTTTACTTTTTCTTCCCCACTCAGATATACCACCAAATCGTGTCAGACCAACTCTACAGCTCTTCCTCCGTCACCATGTCTGCTACCTCTAACCTGTGGTGAGTCACCATCGATGGGACCCTATAAAATTCCCCTTGGATCTGGCCCCTTCTTGCCTATCCACCTCTCTGCTTAGTGTCCCGTTGTTTCTTCACCAGGCACCAGCCCTGCCACCGACTGCCTCAAAACTTAGTTCTACCAAGTGTTTTCTCACTTCAAGGTTTTCATTTCCTTATTCCTGTGCATGAGTTCCTGAAATTCATTTCTTGGCAGCCTTCGTAGAAAGACCTAAAACTCACTCGTGTGTGTGTGTGTGTGTGTGTGTGTGTGTGTGTGTGTATTTTGACTGTGCTCTACTAATGAGCTATATCTTCAGACATTTTTATTTTTATGTTTACTTTTAATTAGAGACAAGATATTTTCATTTACAAAATCTGGCCTTCAGCTTGCCATCCTCCTGTCTCAATCTCCTCAATTCATTTATTAAATATATATATATATATATATATATATATATATATATATATATATATATCAGTCACTGGGATTGCAGGAGTGCACTGCTGTGCCTGGCCTGAAGACTTAAACGTCTTAGTCGACTTTCACTCTCAGCTTAAAAATTACTTTGCAAAAGAGTTTTAATTTCCCCAAAAGAGTACTTTTCAGATAAGCCTCTCTAAAGATGGATCTTCTTATTCTTTAAAAAATAATTTTCTTATTAATCTTTCTATTTATCACTTTCTGCCTCAAAACTATGATTTATCGTATGAACACTCTAACATATAATCTTCTCTCTTTCTAGTAAAACAGAGAGTGGAGACCTTCCACCCGCCAACCAAGCCTAAAGATTTATACTCACTCACTGAAGAAGATAACTTCCTGTGAGCAGAAGAAATCAGACCAGAAGACATTTTAAGTAGTACAGATTATTCATTTAGGGTACAAGGCAGAACCAGTTCTTCTAGAGATTACTTGGTGAATAGGGTGAACTTAATTGGAAGATTATAATCAAGTGATCAGAAGCTTTGTACAAAAGAAATATCACCCTTCTGCAGCCAGTTACAGAAAAGAAGTGACCTTTGTGATACCCATCACTAAATAGCTTATTTCAGCTTTAAAAGCCAAAAAAATGTATTATACTATTATAAATTTCTGTTAAATAATATATAAAGCAGGCAGTAATATATATTCTATGAAAGTTAAGAAAAGGAACAGAATTAGCCCTGAAAAGAAATACTAGAACTCTGCCTGCTGGTACACGAATGTAACCCCAAGAGTTGGAATACTGACATAGGAGAATCACAGTCTCGAGACCAGCCTCAGCAACTTAATGAGAACCTCAACATTCTAGCAAGGGTTGAGAATTTACTTTGAAAGTAAAATGATAATAATAATGAAAATAATAATGATCATACAAGTTGAATCAAGAAAACAAAAAGTAAAAATACAGTCAAATTGAGCAGTGAAAGAACTGGAATATAGAAAATCATCAATAAAATATGAGCACTGACAAAAGTAAACTATAGAAAGGATTGAAAGTATGACAATTTGCTAAAGTTTTATTTTTAATACTATTAAATATAGCTTCTCTTAATGCAAGTTTCTCATCCTTAGCACCATTAACAATTGGGGTTTAAAAATATTCTTATGGTTGGGGTGGTAGATACTGTAGGATTGTAGTGTAAGATACTTCCTAGGGTGGTAGATACCCCAGGATTGTCCTGCAAATTGTCCTAAAATAATAAACTAATCCCTGAGCTTTGACTGCTATATACCATTATCAATCTTTTGTGTGTGTGTGTGTGACAACTCAAATTGTCCCTAAACACTGCCAAATCTCTCGAGGAAAGAAATATCACTCCTTAGTCACCCCTCCTGTTGATTACCACTGGGTTTATGCAAAGGGAACAGGACTTTGCATTAAAAAAATCCTTTTTTGGTCTTTGCCCAACATCAGAACTTTTAAATAGCCACTTAACCAATATCTCATTCATTTTATTTTATTCCATAAAATAAATAAAATATTTCTAATACCTCTTTTTTCAATTATATGATTCAAATTCTTTCAAGAAAACAATGACAGAATTGGAAAAGAGAAATCAGAACCAGGAAATGGAAAACTTCATAAACGCAGGTTAAAATGTTAAGCTTAATTGTTACATTGCACTTTCGAATTTCACTCTGATCAACCCGACAGGCAAAATGGAAGGCCAGATGGATACTTGGATAATTCCTTACGGAATGGAGGCAGACAACCAGTGATTCTAGGGCAGCCCAGGTTATCTCAGCTCCTTTTTGCTCCAAAATCTTGGATTTGACAAGAAGCAAACGAAAGGCATAGAGGACAGAGCCCACGATGTTTTCATGGCAAGAGTACTTGCGATTTTGACAGTCATTTTGATGTAGTGTTTGTCAATAAAAGTTCAGGGAATAACATTAAAACTCAATCTCGTGAAGGCAACTCTGTGGTCAACTAAAGTACTAAAGTCTAGCTTGATCCAAGGCTATAATTCAGAGCATCAAACTCAATGGTTTGGCTATATAATCTAGATTTTTAGTAAGTATTATTTCTTTTTATATATTTTTATTGGTTAATTGAAACGCTTATCATAATGAGGTTCTGAATGACAAGTACACACAATCACACAGCATATTTTGACATTTTCCCAGGATCCCACCACAAATAATATTGAGATTGATATTGATAATTCTGTATATCAAAAGGGTAAGCACCACTTCTTTCGCTGTTTTTATACGAACTTGATACCAATTCCTTTGAGATATTTGTGGATGAAAAAACTTACCACATAAATTACAAATAATTTTGCCAATTAAAATTATTACTTTTAAGCCGGGCGTGGTGGTGCAGGCTTGTAATCCCCGTGCTTGGGAGGCAGAGACAGGAGGATCACGCAAGTTCGAAGCCAGCGGCGCTGGCTTGAGACCCTGTTTAAAAAAAAAAAAAAAAAAAAAAAAAAAAAATATATATATATATATATATATATATATATATATATATATATAATAGGTCTGGGAGTGTAGCCCTAAGGTAGAAGGTCTTGTAATCATTGCGCTTGGGAGGCTGAGACAGGAGGATTATGCAGGTTCGAAGCCAGCCTCAGCTACTTAGTGAGGCTCTCAGCAACTTAGTGAGACCCTGTTTCCAAATAAAGTATAAAATAGGTTTGGGAGTATGGCCTGGAGATAGAAAAACCCTTGAGTTCCACCCCAAGTACCACCAAAAAAATATATTACTTTTATTAGTTGATAATAAAAGTTATTGCCTTCTGAAATAAAGGGCGTTTTCTATGGTCAGTGTCTATTATCTGTTTGCTGAATCATCACAGTTGGAAATTAGTGGGTAGGAAATGTGGAGAACCAACAGAAATAAAGCTGGAGTCTTAATATTAAGATAGGATTTAATTCCTTTAGCCCCACAACACCACCCTGTGAAACATGTCAAGAAGTTTGTATTTAATCCCCACAATTATCAAAGCGGAGCCTCAAATATATTCACCCACTAACTTGTTCCAGATTCGTGATGGAATGCATGATGTCACATGGAGCGGAGCAGAAGAGAGGTTTCATTACAGTGAGGGAAAGTGCATAAATTCTGAGACAGAAAGTAAGCCTCTTTTCACCCTACATAGTGTGTGCCAGGACGTCTTCTAGATAAACAATAAAGTTCAGCTTCCAAAGTAGAGTTACTTCCTTTGCATTTCTCTCTGTCTGTAGGGAGAACAGGAGGAGAGCAAAGTTTACAAGGGGGGCCTCAGATACTGGGACAGACCATCCTTTTGGAATTGGGGAGCCGCTACTTAGAGCTGCCTCTCATAGAAAGACCGCAGATTGCAAAGCTATTTGCTGCCTTTCTGCCCCAGGCGAGGTGAGTGTCCATTTCCAGTATGGTAATCATCAGAGCTCACAAGCGGTCCTGCCAGCTGGTATAAGATAAAGGCTCAGCTAGGCTGGCAGGGTGGGACACACTTGGAATCTCTGTATTTGGGAGGCTAAAACTGGGAGAATGCAGATTGGAGGCCGGCCTCATTTACTCAGTGAGGCCCTTAGCAACTTAGTGATATCCTGTTTTAAAAATAAAAATAAATGAATAAATTAAAAAATGGTTTGGGGGCATATCTTGGAGTATAAACTCCTTAGATTTAATCCTCAGTACCTATAAAAGAACTGGGAATGCAGGTCAATTGTAGAGGGGCTCTGGGTTTAATCCCCAGTAATGAAAAGAAAAGATGAAATTCCTTGTCCTATGACAATCACAACCAATCATTGTCTAGAAAATTTAGAAGAAGCTCTTTGAAGTATTATTCAGTGTTGTGCTCATTGGGTCACAAGTGCAAACTTCTAAACATCCAACTAAGCCAGGCATGCTGGTGCACACATATTATCTCAATACTTAGGAGCTTGAGACAGGAAGATCCCAGGTTTGAGGACAGCATCAGCATCTTAGTAAGGTTCTCCTCAACTAGTGAAGCTCTGCTTCAAAATAAAAATAAAACAGGGCTGGGCTATAGCACAGAGATAGAATGCCTAGGTTCAATCCTCAGTACCATACACACAAAAATAAATTAATTAATTAAATTAAGAATAAAAATAGACTTCCGGGAAGATGGCGACCGAGAAAAGCGGGGCTTAAGAGCCCCGCTAACAACAAATCTCCATTACCACAAAATCAGCGCCTTTCATAGCCAGAAAACAACATCACCACTGAAACAAAAAATCACCAGGCTCCAGAGAGAAAGCGGACTGAGAACAGATCCACAGAGGACATAACCGGCCTCACGCCCGAGGACGGGGCAGACGCGGCAGCAGCGCCATACTGCCCGCGGCACCGGCGAATTCACGGGACGGCTACAGCAAGCCGAGGTGAGCCACTGCGGAACAGCCAAGCAGGATTTCTCCAAGCAGAGAGCGTCTAAAGCTCCCAGTGGCTGAGCTCAGCACACGCTGCAGGGATTTAGAGTCGAAATCAAAACCAAGAAGAAAATGCCAGCCCCATAGCTGAGGGTGTAGCAGCGGTGCCATATTGCCACCAGCGGCAGCAGCAGCAAATTCAGCGAGGCCAGTACAGCTACATCTGCGTACTCAAGAACAGTGAGTTAAATTGCGGGCCACAGAGGAGAAATCCCAGTACTGTACTCCCAGGGACTTGACCCAGTGGGGGAGGGGCGGTGGCAGAGATATCACACCATAGGAGAATGTGCAACCTGGCACCCCCCACAGTCTAAAGCAGCCTCTATCGACTCTCTGGGTCGGAGACTCTGTGATAAAACCCAGTAAAGGAGTAGTGGGGTCTGAGATACTACTGACTCGAGATCCAGAACACCTTAAGTGAAGTCATAGTGACCCAAGGGAAGAACCCAGAGAAGGCACAAACATCCAAAATCATGGGAAAGAGGAATAATACTGGAGCAATGAATGCACACAACCCCACAACATCAGAACCCCATAAAACAGAAAATCAGAGATTTCTAGAAGATCAAATCAGGAAAATAACTGTAGAAATAATAGAGGTGCTTCAAAAAGAACTCAGAGAGAGCCAAAAAGAGATAAAGGATGCAATTAATGAAGTAAAGGCCTCAATTCAAAGCACAAACAACCGATTAGAACACATGGAGAACAGAATCTCGCTCTTAGAAGATGAGCAATCCAAAAATGAACGAATAGTTTCTAATCTAGAAAAAAATATCCGACAGCAGGAATCTGATATTGAAGAAATATGGGCCCATTTTAAGAAAGCTAACCTAAGAATAATTGGAATAGAGGAGGGAAAAGAAAGTGAAACCAAAGGGATCAACAATCTCTTCAAGGAAGTAATAGCAGAAAATTTTCCAGACATCAAGCAAGAGGCCGATACACAGGTCCAGGAAACTTATAGAACTCCCTTTAGACAGGATCGGAGAAGAGGATCCCCACGCCACATAATTGTCAAAATGACCAATGTGGAAGCCAAGCAGAGAATCTTAAAGGCAACAAAAGCAAAGGGCCAAGTGACATTCAGAGGCAAACCAATTAGAATCACTCCAGACTTCCCAAACCAAGTTATGAGAGCCAGAAGGGCTTGGAGTAACATATTCCTAATTCTGAAAGAAAACAACTTCCAGCCAAAAATTTCCTACCCAGCAAAACTTTCTATCAAATTAGATGGAGAAATAAGAAGCTTCCATGACAAACAGAAACTGAAGGAATTTATGTCTTCAAAACCAGTGCTAGAGAAAATACTCAAAGAGATTAACTACAAAGAAGAAATAGGTAACACACACCAGAACTAGAGAAACAAGATTTTCCATCCAACAGACAACTAAGATTGGTTATCTGTGGAGATTCATTATTTATGTTAGTCTTTTACCTATCTCTAAAGGGTATTGTTTGCCTTTATTGTTGTTAATTTTTAGGATTTCTAGTTGGAATATTAATATACCTTCAGATATAGCAATTGGAAATATTTTATCCCATTCTATTAGTAACTGTTAACTCTGTTTACATTGTCTTTGGATATACAATATTTTTTTTTATTTTTTAGGGAGTTTGTATATGCTTCTGTTGCCTGTGCCATTGAAATCATAACCAAGAAATCACTGACAATTTCAATGTTGTGAGGTTTAATGACCCAGATTTTCTCCTAAAAGTTTATAGTCTTAAGATTTATATTTAGGTCTTTTATCTATTTTGAGTTAATATTTGTATATGGGATTAGGTAAGGGTCCAATTTTATTCTTTTCCATGTAATTATTATTTTTTAACAATATTTAGTTAAAAGATTAATATTTCCACCACCAAATGTTCATGGAAACCTTGTCAGAAATAACTTGATAATATAGGGAAGAATTTAGCTCTAGGCTTTTATTTAACTCCAATGGTTTATATATCTGCCTTTATAATAGTACTACACTGTTTCAATTATTGTAGCTTTATATGGTTTGAAATCAGAAAATATATATCTTCTAGCTTTGTTCTTTTTCAAGATCATTTTGGGTACCTAGAGTCCATATTCCATATTAGGATAGATTTTTTTCTGAAAAATAAATATATAAATATATGATAGTTTCACCTAAAAAATAGAAAAAAAATATTCTCTGGTAAGAAAGAAAGCAAAAAGAAATATTGAAATGTCATCTTTAAGTCATCAATAGCTTGGTATCAGACAAATGAAACTGTTATGTGAGATTACCATTTTTAATTTTAGATAAATTGCCATAATACTAGATGTCAACTACTAAGCCAAGCATGGGAGGGAGGGATAGGGAGAGAATGGGGTGGGGATTGGGGGGGGGCTGACTGGGAAAAGTGTGCAAGTATGTCTACAAAAGTATGTATCCTACTATGATGTATGAATACAGTGCACCAATAAAAAATAAAAAATAAATAAATAAATAAATAAAAACAGGGTCTCATTAGGTAGCATGCCTCACTAGTAAATATGCTTCTTTATTAAGACATTAAATAACAAGTTCTAATAGCAGATCTAATAACTACCATAATTTTGAAATAGTTATAAGTATAAATGTTGTTTTGAGATATCTGTGGTAATGGCATTAATGTGAAAATATATTTTTGTGAGATTTGCTTTTTGAAACTTAAAAACTTTAAAAAAAGAATAAAAATAAACATCTAATTAAACTATTAAAAATTTTAAGTTATGTCTGTTTGTAGAACTTAATTTATCAAACTACAGGCAGGAACATAAAGGTCTTTTCAGTGGGTAGTTTAATTGAAGTTAGTGTTTCAAGCTACTTATGAAGTAGTTTCAGAAAAATAACACAAAGTTGAACCAAAGAATAATGTCACATGGGAGGATACAAGGCAGAAGAAGAAATACACAAAGTATACATTTTACTGTAGAAAAATACCTATAACATAACGTTCAGCATTTTAACTATTGTGAGTGTAAAATTCAGTGGCATTAAATATATTCACCCTGCTCTTCAACCAGTGCTTAGTCTGTTTCTAGAATTCAAACCCACACTCCTCATCTCCTTAAAAAGACTCTCTATATCATTAAACAGCAAATTTCTGTTTCTCATTTCAGATGCTTACAGCCCCCATTCTAAATCTGTTTCTATAAATTTGATTGCTCTAGGCAGCCCAGGTACGGGGAATCGCATGACACGTTTCCTCCCGTGACACGCTTATCTGCTTACCCATGTAGTAGCCTGCATCAGAATTTCATCTCTTTTGAAGTCTGCATGACATTCCTGTGTGTGTAAACCTCATTTAGTTGATCCATTCATTACCTATGGACACACAAGAGGCTTCCTTCTTCTGGGAATTATATACAATGCTACTATGCATAGAGATGTGTAAGTATCTGCTGAATCCTTTGCTTTCAGTTCTATGAGCCATATATCCAAAAGTGAAATTGTTGGCTTATATGGCAATTTGATGGTACAACGTATTCTTAAATGCATTTATACCAAAAAGATGTCTTAAATACTTTTAGTCTCCCAGTTATTAGGATTAAATAATCTTGACTATGTCAGGGACTCAAGACATTTGTTTTTTATCTAAAGCTGAGCAAAAGGACACATTGGCAATCTATTCTTTCTTTCTTTTGGTTTTCCTCCTTTATTCCTTCCTTCCTTCCTCCCTTCCTTCCTCCCTTCCTCCCTTCCTTCCTTCCTTTCTCTCTTTATGTCCCTCCCTCTTTCCCTTTCCTTCCTTTCTTTCTTTCTTTCTTTCTTTCTTTCTTTCTTTCTTTCTTTCTTTCTTTCTTTCTTTCTTTCTTTCTTTCTTTTTCTTGTGTGCAGCACAAGGGATTTACCCAGAGAAATTCATTTATACCTCTGAGCTAAACCTTCAATTCTAGTTCTCTATTTTATTTTAGACTTTGAAACAGGCACTCACTAAGTTGCTAACAGTCTTACTAAATTGCCAATGTTAGCCTTGAATCTGGGATCCTTCTGTCTGAACCTCCCAAACACGAAGGTTGGAGTCATGTGCCACCATGCACAGATCTGACTTTCTTTCAATAGGGATTTTGTTGCTTCTCATCTTTGACAGTGGAGAAAAAAATTCAGTCTACAGAATTTGATGTCAAAACCAGTTTTCATCAGGGTGAAGTTAGCTTCACTAAACATGAGGTTATTAGGAAAATTAAATGTTTAAAGAAAAATATAACTAAAGGTTCAGGATACATTAGTTCATTAATGAATAATTCCTTGTGTTTTTTCCCCTTTTCTTCTATCTAGAGTAAGCGCTCTTCCCTGTCATTGTTTCCTGCCAATTATAGTTATGTTGTCATTTGTCTGCTAGTAACAAGCAAATCCACATACATTAAGAATGATGAAAATATGTAGTAATATATAATTCAAATATTTCTGGGCTGATTTTGGCTAAATTTTATATTTGATGTTGCTATTGTCTTATGTTGAAAAGAGAAACCTTAACATATTAAAAGACAGTTTTCCTGAGAGCATCACTGGAAACCAACATCAACCTCCTATCATAACCATCAACATCCTCCTCCCCCTCTGATACCATTTATAGGTGATCTGTTCACTTATATTTCCATCTTTAAAGAACCGTCATCTGACAGATATGAGTTTAATGAATGAGTTATTTGACATGTAGCCTCAAAGGGATTATGAACTTGTCTAACAAGACTTCTTGCATGAAATTTGAATTTTCATGTCACTTGGGTAAAAAGAAAAAGAATGAAGAATTTGAGGTGTTTAAATAAAACAGCACTTAGTGATGTGTATGTAGAGAAGGTCATTTTAGTAGAATAGTGGGTGCCTATGTCCTAGCCCCATAACTTAATTCTGTCCCTAGCCTCATAATTTTGACATAATCTTAAATAAACTATACTTTTATCATTTATATAATTTTTTAATCTGTCTCATAGAATAAACATAAAAATTTTAAAAATAATTATGCTGGTATGTGGGTTTTTTTTTTTTGTGTGTGTGTGTGTGTATGTGTGTGTGTGTGTGTTGCTTGGAATTCAACCTGAGTGTTCTACCTTTTAGCTACACCACCAGCCCTGTTTAAATTTTATTTTGAAACAAATTCTTGCTTAGTGCTGAGACTACCCTTAAACTTGCAATCCTCCTGTCTCAGCTTCCCAAGTACTGGGATTTCAGGTGTAGGCCACCATGCAAGTCTTGTGAAATATTTCAAAGATATTAAAAATGTAAAAAATATTATTTTATTAATTTTATCACTGTCTTTAAAACGCCCAACATCAGTGGCTATTTATTCACACTCTTCAAATACCAAGTTTAAAATCAAACCATATTCTGTAATTTCAGTGTAAATATTTTACATATAATACAAAAAATAAGAGTTATCCTATGTAAATGAAAAATAAGAAATTTTTAAAATTTTTTAAATATTTTTAAAATTTCCCCAGGTATTAAACAAAAATAAAATCTCAGTTGTCTAGATAAAATTATTTCTGTGAAGTAGAGAAAATACGTATCAATTGTCATAATAATATTTCTTTTTTTTTTTTTGGACAAAACTATGCATTCAGTGTCATAGATTTTATGAGTGGTGGAATCTGATTGTTGTAACTGAGATGCATTTTACTCTCAGGAAAAGGTCTAAATATGTTTGGTATGATGAGTGAAATTCTGACCAGTGTTTTTTAAAAATGGTAAAAATTGCCATTGTTCAGCAAATGGGTGCACCGTAAGGGTCTGCTTGGCAATATGATTTGAAAGGGTGAACATGTGTGTGTCTGTGAGTGTGAGGTGTGTGTGTGTGTGTGTGTGTGTGTGTGTGTGTGTGTGTGATCTTTGGGGATCAGTTTACAGATTTATAATATTTACAATTACTTCTTTCTACTGTTTTCTTTCTACTGTTTTCAATACCAAAGTTGAAAAACTTTTATGGGTTTTCATTCTAAGTACACACTTAGAAAAAGACCAAGTACTCATTACAAAATGTCTGCTTGTCGTAGAGAAAGAATATTGGCTGAAAGTGCAGTGGCTGCTGGTATTGTGTCTTTCATTTTTCCCACTGCTGTCCTCCCACCTGGCTTTGAACTTCCAAGTCTGTCATCTATTAATCTGATTTGATATATTTTATAGAGAGCACATGAAGATGAGAAGCATAGTAAAAGCATATGCCAGAATTTTTTAATGCACAAACAGTAAAAAAACTGAGATATAATACATTACACTATCACTCCAGATATCTGTAAGAAAGAAGTGGATGTATTGTGGAGGGTGTGTATATGTGGGTGGGGGGTGTATTATCATGATTCAAAAAAAAATTAATGAGCGGAAATGGTTTAGCAGAAAATAAGTGAGAGTGTCTGCTAAGAAGCCTGGGCTGAGCATTTTAAGGATGACATTTGATGTTCAGGACGAGCCCATAGCCAGAAAAGCTTTGGGTGGGCAGGCTGAGGAACAAGAGTACCATCTTGTAAGTAATCTGGATCACAGGTTATTGCATGGGACCTGCGTGCCCTCATCCAATCCCTCATTAGGCCCTCAGCCCTCTCTTACTGGGAGATTCACTGTGAGTATGAATATCATGCTTAGAGGCAAAGAATCAGATAAAGGCCTCAAAGGAAAGAAAATATTGAAAAAATATAGCCAGGAAGCATTGGTTGTCACCCCTTTAAGAACCAATAAGTTAAGTGAACCCCAGGGACCTCCCGGGTCCTATCTTGTTCTGTGATGCTTTACATTTATCTCAACTCAGACCCCGAAAACTAAAATATTTGATATTAAAAATAAAATATTCAGAAATAAAGAGTGATGCTGTTTTCTTTCTTGTTTTAAATGTTACTTTCACAAGATGCAAACTTAAAAATCACTGTTCAGTAAAATAGAAAAAAATAAGAATACTATCGACTAAAGTGAAGTCAAAATTATGACTGCGAAAGTTAAAAGTACTGACAAACCAAGTGCTGAGTTGAAAAGAATCACTGAGGTTCAGAATTTGCATTTATTCTTTAAGAGGTTCTGTGGCCTAATTTTTATCCAGAAAGTAATCCAATTTTTGTTTCCTGAAATGAAATTTTTTGATACTGGGTATTGACCCCAGGGTCATTGTACCTTTCTGAGTTACACTGCCACCCTTTTAAAATTCTGAAACAGGCTATCACCAAGTTTCTGAGGGTCTTACTGAATCGCTGAGGCTGGTCTTTAACCTGCTATCTTTTTGTCTCAGTCTCCCAAGTACTGGGATTACAAGTGTGCTCTACTATGCCTGGATATAATCTAGGACATTTTAAAAGAAGATTCTAGCCGTTCTCAGGGCTACAGGAAGGTAAAATAGCATGATTTATCATTTTGAAAAAGTAATTATATTTATTAGAAACTTCCATATATAAAACACTTTTGTCTCATCACAGGATAAGAGAAGATTTTTTGAAATGTATGCACTGTTAAGAAATTGACATATGTAATTGTAAGTATGTATTGTGTACAAATGAGGATTTGAAGTGTTTGGATATTGTGGAGTGGTTAAATCTGGAAAATCAGTGAATACATTATCTTACATAGTTCTTATTTTTGTGGTATGAATGCTGAATACCTACTCTGCCAGCAATCTTTTAGGAATAAAGTATATCATCATTAACTACAGTCACTATGTTGTATCTAGATCTCTTGAATTTATTCATTTTAACTGTAATAAGCTTCAACGCAGAAATAGAAAGAAAATTTTCAACACCTGGAGTCAGAGTATATGAAAAAAATTCAACAATCTGATGATTGATTCTAGTTTCAACCTTAATATTTAATACCAATGTGACCTTGGGTGAGCCACTTTGATAGTTAAAGGTCTGTTTCTTCATGATTAAAAAGAAAGAATTGGTATATGAGAGATAGAAGCATTTATACTCCCCAGTTTTGTGCTGTGATTCAGAGGCTTCTGTCAATTATTAAAATTCAACATTTTATAGCATTTTATTAGGAATGCATAACCACAAGGCAAGCATTTAATTCTTTTAAATTTCTGAATTTGACTCTTTTCACAAAGACAGCTCTTAAATGCCTGTTTAGGTCAGACCAGATCTAGGGCACCATTTCTTCACTCATAATTTATCACATTGATTAGGATGCAACATTTAGGTCTTTTATGCCAATACCCACATGTAGGACATGATATTTAACTTATAAATGCAATTTCAGAACATGCCTTCAACATCAACTTCAGGATGCAAGATCATATTTCAGTAGAATTTATATACTACGAGCACAAAAATGTTAGTTTATGTTATTCTATTTGTGAGTGTGTTCATGAATACACTAATACAAACTCACATTTTACCAGGTGCTGATCTGCATTGACTTTTTAGGACCAGTAGGCTGAGTGCTGATGGCAGCTTAGGAGAAGCCTGAAATATTTTATGATCTAGCAGTACCTGCAATTTTCCCAGTATTGATGTCAATTTCCTTTCCTCTGCTGCTCGTTGTTTCCTTTACAGTAAATTACCCGGGAGATTAACTGCAAAGGGAGGTCAGGAGGTCATGTATTTTTAGGGGTTGGTCAGAATGAGCTACTTTTTATCTCTTCAAAGCATTGAAATTTCTGGGATAGTGGTTAGAGGAGAGGAGAGTGATATTAGCTTAGTGTTGAAGGGAAGCAGGAAAAGAGGTGATTTTCAGCTTCTTGGAATTCTGGAAAGTCAAGAAGGGGGAGTTACAAATGGCAACACACCAGAATCTTACGAGGAAAGATTTGGAAGAAGGGTCAATGGTTTACAATAAATTCAATGTAGTCTGCTTATAAAATTTCTGCATTCTATTTTTTAATTTTTATTGGTATATTGTGATCATATATCTTAATAGGAATAAATCTTTTTTACCCCTTAATGGGGTAAAAGATGTTGGAGGCATACATGAACACATCACCCAATTAGCCCTTATCTAATTCCCACCCCATCCATTCCATTCCCATTCTACTAAAATGATGTCTTCAACATTCCCTTTGAATCAAATCCTATACTTTTAATTGCTGTATTTCTCAATACTGAATCTCCCTGAGTTAAACTGATTATATCAGTAAATCAAACACCAACTAGTAGAGGGATTTCAGAGAAGAGTTTGAAATTGACAGTGATCTCTTATTTAATGATCACTTCCTGCACTAAACACCAGAAGTCTAATCCTATGAAAATCAAATGCCCTTTATTTTGCCATGCTATTTTCTTTAAGGATCTTATAGTAACACTATTTATGAAATATTCCAGATGATTTTGTCTGCTAGGCCATTTATTCTGTCTAGTGTTCCTTGGCAACATGGCCGGCTAACACAGTAGAGCGTACTTCTGTGATAAGATGGTCTCTTTTTCCTGGCCAAATCAAACTGTTTTTCTTCATGGTAGTCCCAAAGGCCCCTATATATCTGTTGTGATGACCATGTGCTCATGCAGATCTATAAGTTAAGCAAGAGAATAGGTCACGGAAAAGGAAAATTTTTTGAAATATAACATATTGCAAATAATTGAGGGTCATTAAAGAAATATTAAATAAAGGATTTAAGTAAAAGAGAGGAATGATGGGTGATGGGTTGGCTATTAGCCGGGCAAAAATGTATTCAAAGTTGGAAGTCTAAAACCACCTGCCTAAAGGGACTAACAGAAATTATTTAATTATTTGAAAATATAAAGCATATTGTAAGGTACTCCTTTCAGAATAATAAAATTATTCTTTTTGTTCTTTTAAACATTTGAGGAAAATTGATATTGCATAGCTTAAATTGTTCAGAATAATTAATCCTCCCTGGTGCACATGTAATTGCCATTTGTTACCTGGTTATCTTATTCCTTATATAATTTTACATTGAATTTCAGATGTTGGTTAGAAATCCCAGTGGCACTCTTTGGCAAAAAAAGAAAGTATGGAGAAGTTGAAAAATTAAGTTACCACCATTTGTAATTCTCTTTTTATAAAAGCTGAGGTGGCAGGCTTGGCACCTCATTGAGCAAGTCAGTGCTAATTGCTAATGATTTAGCCAATTAAAGAGACATAAGAGGGCAGTGAACAGTCTAGAATAAAGACAGTATTTATTTCAGCAACTTCAAAGTAAAAACTCAGAGTCTACCTTTACTTAGACACAACGGGGGTCATTTCCCAGAAAATCCAGGAAGGAAGGAAATGCTATGAAAAATTCTCAAGAAAGAAAATGAAGGAGGGCTCCTAAAACTATTGGAGTCTACATGTATTACATTTTGCACACAGTTAAAACATATCTAATGACATCAAAGAAATTTCAAGAAGAATCTAGATTAATCTCAACAACTGACATGTGACCACTGGTTAGTTAACTACAAATAAGAAATGCTGAAGCCAGACAAAAGGGGTAATAAAAGAATAAATGGTAAACAGAAATGGAACCTCTAATTCTCTAAAATAATGTTAGTAGTTTCAAGATGATAGTTATCTATTCAGAGCTCCTGTAACTAAGTGGCTTTTTTTCCCATGAGAAAAACATACAGATCAGATAGATTGGCGAAGCTGGGCATGCCATTAGATTGGCAAACCTGGGCATGCCATTAGATTGGTGAAGCTGGGTGTGCCATTCAGCTTATTTTTTCCACTGACACTTGACCCAGCACTGTGATCTTCAACATAAAGAATTAGGGAATCAGATCTCTCTCTCCCTCTCTCTCATTCACAGTTTATGTGTAGTTTGTTCACAAAGTTGTGTAACAATCACTACAATTGATTTTTAACATTTCCATCATCCACCCAAGAAGAGAAACTCTATAACCATGTCAAGTAATTCCCCATCCAGAAAACCATCTCTTTAAAGGTATCATTTAATAGATCTAGAACATTTTGTTAAGTGAGATTAGCCAGTCACAGAAAATGAAAGGTTATATATTTTCTCTCATATGTGGAAGGTAAAGAGAAATAGGATATAAGAGGGACTTCAGATAGTGAAGGAGGAACTTCAGTGGAGCCAGGGAGGTCCAGGGGTAGGTAAAAGAAGGGTGGGGGAATTAAAGAATAAAACACTCCCATTGACATTATGAACATATGTGAGAATACCAATTTCAGTATCAATATTCTCTTCGGGGAAGGCAGGGCATTGGGAGAAAACTGGGGGAAAGGCCCAGCAAGTGCTATGTGCACTTAAGCCACTATCACTGTGAACTCTATTATGAGAGACTACAATGCACCAGTAAAAGTATAAAAATAAGTGAATGCTACTGAATCCTTGATATCTCCTATTTCTAGACTCTGATGTGTTCTGTCATGTTTACTACAAAAAAGTTTAGACACTCGTATTAATAATAAGGTCAGACAATTTTATTAACCTTATTGCACTTTCATTTCTTGCTATTCCTACAAGTTCTAACTCCACACAGATTTGGTGTAGTGGGAAAGAGCAGCCACTCAGGAATCAGATTGCCTAGGTTTAAACATTTTTTTTCTTTTGCATTACTGGGGATGGGACCCAGGAGCATTGTACCTGAGAACTACACCCCCAGCCCTATATTTTTATTCTATTGATTGATTGATTGATTGATTGATTGATTGATTGAAACAGGGTCTCACTGAGCTGGGAAGGACCTTAGTAAGCAGCTGAGGCTGTCCATGAACTGTGATTTTCTGGTCTCCGCCTCCTGAATGCTGGGATTACAACCGTGTGCCACCACGCCAAGCCTGTCTAGGTTTAAACCCAACACTGAACCAAATACTCACCCTCATGGTTAGTTGATTTTCTAACCTCAAATCCTAAGAATTTTGAATGAAATATTAAAAATGCAAACAATACCTATGACATATATACCACGTATGAGACCTAAGTAACATATAGTTCATGAAAATTACAGTGCTTGGATACAGTTAATGTAAAAGTTCATTATAATTATTACTTTACCAAACCATCATTGACAACATTTCCTAAGTCCTAGGTGTCTATGAGAGGTAGCTATAAATCCATAGAACTATAAAACTCAGTCAAAGAACTTCTTCCTTACACACCTAATAAAATTAAACCAAGATTAAAGCATCCTTATTTCTAATTTTCTATCTTTTCAATTAAATTACATAGATGATATAGTCCCCTGTATGAATGTTAAGTTACTGGGAGTGTTATATTTATAGCAACTACTAAAATGATAAGATATCAAAAGAATATTTAAATAAAGATTTAGCATAGAGTTATTAATTTATAAAATTATTAAAATATTAGCATAAATAATTATAACTCATGGATAGTCGGTGCAGCGTGCCTATTAAGAAACAAATAGCATCACATATAGAAGTCTGCAAATGATTTTAAGTTTTTGATATAGTTACAAATTGAATGTTATTGTAGAATAGAAATATATCTGACAAAGACAAAAACAATCCACTTCCCAGCAGAAGGAAAAGGTTCAACATGATTTTGATCAGAGGTACCATTAATGAAAAATTGATAAGCTGAATGATTAATAACATCTCAAAGTGAAGAGCTTCCTTTTATGTCTTCCTGCGGTCTGATCCTTTAATGTAGGTGTTAATGAGTACTGAAATGGACAAAAAGCAAGCAAAGCCATAGGAGAAAGGAGCACATCTAGTCTTCATCCTTAAATAATCTGGCTTGGTCTGCATGACCTTTCCCATTTGAATACATCAAAAAATAGATATCCTGCGACAGAAATCTTCCATTGTTACTTCTTCACAGAAAGTAAATATTCATAGAGTGGGAGAAATACCGCTTAGGCATTCATTTTATGAGATTCTGTATCTCTAGGAAGAGTCTCAATTCTTATGCATCACATTTTGTGGAAGAAAACAGTTATATATTTTCAGAAAATTAACCACTCCCCAGCAAATCCATTTTAGTTCTTCATTCTTTTATGACTTCCCACCTACCCTCAATTTTCATAACAAGACAGGTTCTCCAGGAATCAAGGGTCATTATTTCTTCCTCTAATCTGTTTTGATTAAACATCTCAGATCCTATGGCTGTTGAGGTACTGAGAATTTTCTGCATTACTAACAGGAAAGTCACCCTGCCCTTTCTTGTGATCAGCCCTCTGTGACATTTATACAGGGTTAATATGATATAGTCACAAACAAATATATCAAAACATAGATGGGTTGCAATGGGCTTAAAATGTATGTGCATGTGTGTGTATGTGCGTGCACATGTTCGTGTGCACAGTACTGAAGGTTGAACCCAGGGACATTCTAACTCTGAGCTATACCCCCAGAACTTGCTATTTATTTAATTTTGAAACAGAATCTTGGTGAGCTGACAGTCTCACTAAGTTACTGACTCTGGCCTCAAACCTGCAAGCTTCCTGTTCAGCCTCCCAAGTACTGGGGTTATAGGTGTGCACCGCCACACCTAGATTATGGTATCATTTTAACTCTTGCTACTACCCCAAATTTTCATCTCCAAAAATGAACCAAGCCATGGATTTTAGTTGACTACTTCCCTACCCAAGAAGAAATTTCATGTCTTCTAATTCTCTATAGTATCTCAGATATTTTAATTGAATTCAATGGCCACAGGAATACCTGGTCTTCTTGATGACACTGTTGATCTTCAGAACAGCTCACTTTGACACATTCATTTATGAATGTCTGCTCCTTTGTGTCAGAGTGGGCCAACCGCGTTGACTACATTCACCATTTAATGATCAGCTTTAGTCATTTAGAACTGAGACCACATAGTCCCTGATGAGGCTAGCCTTGCAACCTCCTCATGAGAATCTACGTTTGGTGCTCCCCGACATGCTCTTTATTTGACCCTGTGGTTTTAGATAGAGAGGAAATAGATTTATCTTACAAATACTATGGAAAGTATTAAGATTAGAAATAACATGACAGCAGGATCGAAGCTCTGGTTTGTTCTATCTGTGTTTGAGTTCCAATTCTTTGAATCTGTGATCTTGAATATTACATAACTCGATGAACCTCAGTCCCCTTGCTTGTGAATGAGAGATAAAAGGTACCTACTTCACCAAGTTCATGTGGAGGTGAAATGAGGTAAGGGGCATGCAGTGCCTAATTAGTGTGTAAGCCTAGTCGGTGCCAAATAAATGCTAATGGTGAATGATAACATCTTCTATGAATTACCCTTCTCCTGTACTATGACTTTTGAATGCCTTAATTTCTACAAAAATGAAGTGATGGGTATTTTTGTCTGTTTATTTTTACATACATGTATTGGTACATTGTAGTTTCACATCACAGTGAAGTTTAGAGGGACAGTGAAACACACACACTACACGGTGATCCTTCCCCAGTCTTCCTCTTCACCCCTCCCCTTCCCCATACACAATATTGTGATTGGCATTGGTATTTTACATATAAACATAACTTTAATGGAATTGTTTACCTCATTAGTTCTATCTACTTGTGTTTTGACTACCCTGTTTAACTCCAGCAATGCTATCCATACTGCCAAGGAAATTAGTGACCATTAAAAAAAAAAAAAAGACATAATACTATGTTGTACATATCTAGATTTCAATAAAAAATACTTAAATGGAAATAAATGGAAAACAATTATGTTAATCATTAATCAGCCTGATATTACCCCTCTCTGAAGCAACATCATATTAGCTAGAGTAAGATATAAATTACAAATATTTTCAAATCATGCTTAAATTAAAACATCAAAAGGCATACCTGCACATACTCAGAATCTCTTTGCCCTTAGTAGAGCCAGAAATACATATTACTATAATGTTCAATTATGTATAATCCAACTAAAATATTTATAAGCAATCATAATCAAACTAAAAGCCAAACATAATTTTAAAACATTCGTTAAAAAAAAAAGCTAAACTAAATATGTATATGGATAATGTCTTTCATACCCTCCTCTCCAAAAAGGAGAAAAAACTACAACACACTTTACACATTTTGAATGAAATACTAGCTAATCTACATTGGAGTACAAGTTTCGCAAGAATAAATGAAGTATTCTGTCTTTAAGGAGACCATGGTTACTGGGGAGAAGGAAAATAGTAAATATATATATATATATATATATATATATATATATATATATATATAATGTATAAATTTTCTAGTAATATATATGAGTAATAATACACACACACAATATATATATATATATAGTACATGCTTGTACCCAATCAAGAGATAAGCCTCTCTGGGCACTAAGCCATGCAAATAGAAAAAAAAATGTTAGACTCTTAAAGGTTTGTTATATTGGTCATAATTATTACTGGTGTTTTCCAAAATTTCCATCCCTCCATTTTTCCTTGCTGCTGTGGATCAGTATATTACGTGGTCCTTTTTATCCATGGAGTTCCAAAACATGAAAAAGTGTCTCCTAGGATCAGCATATTAAATGTACTGCAAGAACCCATAAAGATTTCTCTTTGACCTGTGACTTTTGTGATGGTCGTCTTGACTCTTAGGCTTCGGTCCCTGAGTGTCACTTGGGAACTGAGGCGTTGAGATTTGGGGAAGAAACTATTTTTAAGACTAAGATTTGGGGAGAGGATAGAAATATATCAACATAACTAAATATGCCAGAGGGACTAATGAGCTATGTAGGCTCTTGACACGGGATACCTACTGTAGATGTAAAACTGAAAAAGGAGGGAATGACTGACGCTGCCTCTCTTCCTGAACTGGGAGTTGGGGAAAACCCATGTCTCCTCCCATTTACTCACCCCTCATCCCTTACAACATATGATAACCAAAGAAATAAAGGAAGAAGTCTGTTTCTGGGATACAGTCCTGATAAATTTGTCATGGCCAATAAAGTGGTACAAGAAATTCTATGACTTTATATAAAACATGGGGTTGGCCCAGAAAGAAATGCCAGAAAGAGAATCATCAGGACAGGGCAAACAAAGAACAAGTCAAAACTGCACTCGAGCAGGGAAAACATCCCAAGCATATTTTATTCAACAGTCTGTTAGCTTTAAAAGTTATAAAGCTGGCTAACAAACTGCTGAATAAAATATGTTCTATCTTTCTACCTTGATAAATATGCTTCCAGGAGAACAAGCTGTATAAACCTGTTTTCTATATGACTCAAATTTGGAAAAATATCAAAGTCAAATGCATCTATTTTGCACATTTCTCGGTTCTGTGGATGGGCTGGCTATGTTTAGATGAGTACTAAAGACATACATAATTCATGAGAAATAATGCATTTATTTTATAAAATTTATTTTTATTGATTTCAGTTCTGAAGATCACTCACGATGCTGTTATCATCAAGGTTTCACATAATTTGTGTTATATTGAAGGGGTCGGCAAATTTTGACCTACGTTGCTCTGGCACAGCCCTAAAGATAAGAATTCATTTTAGAAAACTTTTTTTGGTGGTACTGGGGTTCCCGGAAGCCCTTCTACCTTCAGGCTACACTTCCAGTCCTATTTTATATTTTTTTTATTTGGAAACAGGGTCTCTTAAACCAGCGCTGCTGGCTTCGAACCTGCGCGATCCTCCTGTCTCCGCCTCCCAAGCATGGGGATTACAAGCGTGCGCCACCATGCCCAGCTGAAGTATTTTAAATGGTCAAAAATAATTAAAAGAAAAGAAGCTTTATTATTTATAAAATCATATTTTATTAAAAATTAAGTGTGCATAAGTGAAGTTTAATTGGAGAAGAGCATGCCTATTCATTTATATGTTGTCTTTGACTGTTTGAACACTAGCAGTGGAACTGAATAGCTTCAACAGAGGACTGATTGGACATAACCCTAACATAATTACCATCTAGCACTTAACAGAATAGTTTGCTAAGCCCTAATTTAAAGGACTGAGAAATAAAATTCAACCACATGCAAATATAAAAATTTTGTTATGTTTAGTAAGCAAAGTCTAAATGAAACTTAAAAATCTGTTGCCTTCAAAAATATTTGATTACATATTAAAACATTTCACTAGAAATAAGTGATAAAATAATCTATGTGTGTGTGTGTGTGTGTGTGTGTGTGTGTGTGTGTGTGTGTGTTTAGTACTGGGGATTGAGGCCAGGGATGTCTTACTACTGAGATATACCATACCTTCAGCCCTTCTTGCAACAAAGTCTCATGAAGTTGCTAAGGCTGGCCTTAAAATTTGTAATCCTCCTTGTCTCAGCATCCCAGGTACTGATATTACAGGTGTGTACCACCATGCCCGTCTTTGAGTAGCACATTTTGAAAACTCACTAGCATGATCCAGTTATTTTTATTTTTTAAATAAAGCCCAATCTCCTTTCATTTCATCAACAAACAGCAATTTCAGCTAAAATTCTATAATATTGTCAAGTTTACAATGATTTTTTTGTTTGTTTGTTTGTTTTGCGGGTCTGGGAATGGAACCCAGGGGCATTCGACCTCCGAGCTACAGCCCCTGCCCTATTTTTTATTCTTTATTTTGAAACCGGGTCTCACTGAGTTGCAGAGGGCCTCACCAAGTAGCTGAGGCTGTCTGCGAACCACAATCCTCGGGTCTCAGCCTCGCGAAAGCTGGGATTACAAGGGTGCGCCCCCATGCCTGGCCTCAATGATTTTTTTTTTTCTACCAGTTGAATTTTGTTACTGTAAGCAGACATGTTTTCCACCTAGTAACTACAGAAAGTTTTTTTTTTTTTTTGAGTGTGTGTACCCCGAGCCCTATTTTTTGGTTTATTTATTTATTTATTTATTTATTTATTTATGTGGTATTGGGGATGGAACTCAGAGGCATTCTACCTCCGAGATATCCCCCCAGTCCTAGTATGTATGTATATGTATATATATATATATATATATATATATATATATATATATATATATATTTTTTTTTTTTTTTTTTTGAAATAGGGTCTCACTGAGCTGCAAAGGGCCTTGCTAAGTAGCTGAGGCTGTCCATGAACCTGCTTTCCTCTGGTCTCCACCTCCAAAATGCTGGGATTACAAGCATGTTCCACCATGCCTTCTCAAAAAGTTTTCTTTTTAAGTGAATTTAAATTTAAAATTGAATTTCTCTAAAAATATAAAGTAAGATAGTATAGACAGAATGAAACTGTGGGAAAAGTTATAGAGTTATAGGAAAATGACAATTTTAGAAAATTATATCTAGATAATGAAAATCTTTTAAAAATTAAGAAAATATACCAGTATTATAATTTTAAATATACCATTATTATAATTTATTTACCTAAATCCAAGGTTTTTAGAAAAATACTTTGAATGTATAGTAAAGTATTCATGGACAAGAGGAACAGAAAAAGCCAGGTATGTGGTGCATACCTCTAATTCCAGCATTTGGGAGGCTGAGACAGGAGGATTGCAATTCAAGGACACAGCCTCAGCTACTTAGTGAGGCTCTTTGCAACTCTGTGAGACCCTGTTTTAAAATAAAGAATAAAATATAGCGCTTGGGGTTGTAACTCGGAGGTAGAATGCCCATGGGTTGTATTCCCAGTACTGAAAAGAAAAAAAAAAAAAAATCCCATAGCAAATAAAAGAGAACTGAAAATAAACACTTTTAAAAGGTGAAAAAGATAGCTCTTCACAACTAGGAAGGCAGAAAAGAAGGGAGCTTGGGTGAGAAAATAACAGGAAGCAACTGCTTGAAAATAGCTACCGGTGGCTAGAATTGCTTTTGTAGAGGTGATGTAGCCACCTATGAGAGACGGCTTAGGAATTTTGAGTTAGGGAAGATTATCTCTTGAAATATATCTCTTATGACTTACATGTCTAATTCTTTCATTTTTCATTACATGATACGTGTGTGTGTGCTTGTGCACGTGCATTTCTGTGGACTGAACCCACGTGCATTCTACCTCTGAGCTACACACCTAGTCCCTTTTATATTTTATTTTTAAATTGAGTCTCACTAGATAGCTGTGTCTCGCAGTGTTGCTGAGGTTGACCTAGAACCTTGATTCTCCTTTCTCAGCCTCCCAAGAGCTAGGATGACAGGCAAGCACCACCACATCAAGCTTACAGAATGCTGGTTCAGCGGTTTTTCCTCTCAATCCTTGTGTGACATCCAGGGCACTAACAAAAAATGGTAAACAATCTGCCCTTTCCCAACCAATTAGAAGGCACCTGTGAAGGTAGACAGACGGGCATGTGAGGCAGCTCATTGGTGGAAGGAGGTTTGAGGCCACAGCAGAGGACCAGACAACAACCAATAGAGAAAGGAAAGACCCGTGGCCTGGGAGGGAAGCTGGGCAGGAAGTGGGAGCGTGAAGCGGAAGTGGGTCCCTGTGACCTGAGGCAGAGGAAATTAAATGGGCAGTGGTTTCAGTCAAAGAAAATGGCTCTTAGGGTCAACAGAGAAAAATCACCCCAGCTTGGTGTGTTGGAAAATTTCAGAGGAAAAGGTTGGCAGTTAGCCCGTGGCAAATTCAAGAATTGTTTTTCTTTTTTCTTTTTTCTTTTTTCTTGTTTAGAACCATTTTTATTTTTTTTAAATTAGTGGTGCATTATAGAAATACATCGTAATGGGTTACAAGATGGTATGCACACATCACTCAATCACTTATTTTGGATTTTACTTAACCATAAAGAAAAATAAAATTATATAATTTGTAAGGAAATGGACGGAGCAGGATATTCCTTGAAAATCTGATTAAGAGTTTTAGACATCAACTTCAAAATGACAGGAAGTCATTGTGAAGTTCTGAACCAGCTGGTGCTCAATTTTTCACATTTTAGATATGCATCTATATCTGCATATGGAATAGTTTATTGGTGTATTATAATCCTACACCATAATGCAGTTCCTAGTGATATTGAGAAGCATGTGCAGCCCTCAGACTGGCTTAAAGGCTTCCCATTCACTGATGTTTTATTTGGATTTTTGTAATGTTTCTTATCATCTAGCCTTCAATTTTTTAAATAACAGAACATTCACCACTTACACTTTTTCAAATCATTTCATTTTAACTGAAAATAACATGGATATTCCTAGGCCTCAAAAGAAATATATAAAGTTTTGCATAACTTTGGGTATTCATAGCAATAATTTCATAATACGAAAAAGCATTCATTTGTTTTCTTCAAAAGGACTTGGAATACTAGTCCAGTTTTTCAGGTCTAGGCATTTGACATGGGTTTAACTGTATTTTAATTAAATTTTATATTTCTTTTGTATGTTAAAAATCAAAGCCGAGCGTGATGGCACAAGCTTGTAATCCCAGCATTTGAGAGGCTGTGACTGGAGCATCATGGTTCCCGTACAGCCTCAGCTACTTAGTGAGGCCCTCTGCAACTCAGTGAGACCCGGTTTCAAAATAAAAAATAAAAAAAATAGGGCAGGGGGTGTAGCTTGGAGGTAGAATGCTCCTGGGTTCCATCCCCAGACCTGCAAAAAAAGTTAATATTGTATGTATTTTGCCTTTTTTGGTATATGGGAAATCCAAACCTATGCAAGGAGTTATAATGCTCATGTTCTAGGATACAGCCAGCATTCAGTGTTTCCTACTTCATGGTATGCCAGTGCATTGGCTTTAATTTAGTTCAAGTATATAGTAACTCATTCTTTGCAGTAGAACTAACCTCTATATTTCTAATTAAGCAAATTAATCATATCACTAAGATATTCTTCATTTATCTGTTTTCTCCCTGTTTAATTTTCTTTTTATTGTAATTTTTATTTTTTTAATATTTTATTTTTTTATTTTTTTAAATTGGTGCATTGTAATCATATATCACATTGGAGTACAAGACTTGAGAGGATATACAAGCACACATCATCCAATTAGCCCTCATCCAGCCCCCATCCCATTCCTGTTTAATTTTCAACAAGTGCTGTCATACTTTGAATCTTGTTTTTAGAGACAAAAACAAAACAAACTAATAATCATTCTGATCTACGGCCAGCAGAGTAAATACAGGAGCCCCTGAATGGTAGATTTTCAATAGTGATACATTAATTGGCTATAGAATGTGTTCTTATATCTCTACAGTTTTATGGTTTTCAAATATATTCCCTGATTTCTCCATAAAGACATAAATTTTACTCTTTGAGAAAGAGTATTTAATCAAATTTCAACTTGCAATTGCTACAAAAAAATTTTATTCAAAGAATATAGAAATAAAAACTTTATTAGCCTTTCAGGTGAATCACAGATCCCCTGACTTTCACACTTAGTTCTAAAAAATTCAGAATATAGACCCAAAAATATAGCCAACATCACTGATTCTAAATTCTTGTATCTAAGTTTTGTAGCCAACATCACTGATTCTAAATTCTTGTATCTAAGTTTTGTAGCCAACATCACTGATTCTAAATTCTTGTATCTAAGTGTTGTTGGCTTTCCCCCATCTCTACGATGTCTATGTAATGCTCTTTTTATACAGAATTTTCTTTATTTCAGCTTGCCCAGGGCTTTGTCTCACATCTTAATTAACATCAACAAACAATATCTCAGACAATGTCAGCAAGGGCTTAATTTTTCCCAGTTTGCTTACCAAAACAGTAATACAAATTTTAACAAGAGCTGGGCAAAAGAATTACATGTTGTGCTTTTTAATTGAAGAAACAATTAAATTCAGATAGCCACTGGTAACCAATTCAAAATAAACTATTTCCAACAATCCTGAGTAAAATAAGAAGTGTATGAAATATAACATCATTTAAAAGATTAGCCCAAACTGGGCACGGTCTTACAGACCAGTAATCCCAGCAACTTATCAAGACCCTCTTTCAAAAAAAAAAATTAAAAAGGGCTGGTGATGTAGGTCAAAAGTAGAATGTCCCTGGGTTCAATACCGAATACCATAAATGAATGAATGAATGAATAATTAAATAATTAAATAAATAAATAAATAAATAAATAAATAAAGTTAGCCTAGGTACAATTAGTTCATTTTTGTAGTTATCTCTTCCAAGTATTTCTAGACCTTGAGAAATTATTTCTTCTTGGAAATGAAGCAAGAAAATAAGGGAGAAAGCGAGGGATAAAAGGAAAGAGAGAGAGAGGGAGGCAGGTATGCTAGGAAGAAATAACAGCAGCTCCTGAATAGGTACCAAGTAGCTACTGGTAAGGGAGTCCACCGATATTCATATAAGAAGTGTATTTTAGAGGCCAATTATGGTCAATGTTGTGCATTCTTCTCCTAGATCTTTAAGAAACGTGAGAGTATAATGGGGAAGATAAATTACGCACATGACATAAAGTAAAATTGTACATCTCAGCTGATACAGATCATGTTTGACCTGCCTAATTCAGCTGCAGGACAGTTACTTGTTTCAAATGCAAACCAGATATCCAGTGCTCACTGCAGACCCACTGAATTCCAGCCTGAACCCCTGGCAAATGCAAATCCCAAGCAAAATTCTAGCTATTACAGAACATGAACATCAAAATCTGTGAATTCCTCCTAAGAACAGAGTAAGTTTGAGAGAATTATAAGGAAAGTACCTGAAAGGTCAAAGAAAACAAATAATCGCAATACGCAATTACCAAATTACCACAACACATAATTACTCTAAATCTATGGGCACTTCCTCAAGGATTTTTTCACCAACAACAAAATTCTTAGCTTCAACAACAATAATAGTATTTCAACTTTTCTGAAGTTTTAAAAAAAGATTTTATCACTAGATATGACTGGACTCGAGATCACAAAACTTTCCTTATAACAGGGAACTTAATATTCAGAGTTTTCCCAAAGACAAACAAACAAGGATGATCAATGAAATATTTTCCTACAGTTTGTGAATTTTGTGGATTTTAGATAATTTTTAATGTTTTGGGATAAGGTGGAGGTAGTGAAGGTTGAAGATCTCTTTTCTGACTATATGTCAACCAGATCTCTGAATATAACTAGAGATAATATTAGAATTGTACTCTTTACTATCCTTTGCTCAAAATAACTTTTTCTATTTCCAGAAAAGAATTTTTTTATATGGCTTTTGGGCTTAGGAAAAGATCAAACCATTAAGCACTAAAAACTAGCCTCAGAACATATTAGTGGTATAGAGGAATGTCTAGGGAATCCTTTTTAGATGTTTTACATTCAATATTTACAAATGTGCCTGGAATATGAACGGAAGATAAAACCCATTCCAGGACAAGTGTATTGAATCAACTGAAATGCAAGCAAACATGTTCTTAAAAATTTTTATTTTTATATTAATTCAGAATTATAATGATTGTATTGTCTTTATAATTTTTCAAATAGATTTATACTAATCTTCACTAATCATTAAATAACAGTTCTTCATATAGATTAAATGCAGCCCTATCTAAAGCAAAACAACAAGAGTACAAAGATTTCAAGAAATCTAGCACATTAAGTAAAAGGTTGATATGACTGGCATCTCTAATACTACTACAAATCAAACAATGTTTATTTTTCCAGTGGGACATCTAGAGGAGCTGGCTGACCTGTGTACATTAATAGACAAATAAATCCTACATGCCTCTACAAATGGAATAGCAATGTCAAGCTTTATCTGGATCTTATTTGAGAATAATTGATTTGCTTTCTTAAAGACTGGCTCTCTAGGCTTCCAAGTCAGAAGAGTTTCCCAGGCTTTCAACCTTTTGACTGTAGAAGTCATTTTTTCAATCCTCATCTCCTGTAAGAATACCAATTGCTCATTATGGAACACAGTGTCAATAAGGTAGTGTTGTGCCAGTAAGAGTAGACATAGAGCTTCTTGACAATCTAAAAAGAGGTTTATGTAAAAGCTGGCAAGCTGATAGCTCAAGAAGAAAATTCCGCCATGTTAGACAATAGTATGTTAGACAAAATCCCAACAACTTAGAACTTTTTTTGTCCAACTGAAGGTGATTTCTTTCTTCTTTAAAATTTGTTATTGGTGCCTTGTAGTCATACACCTTAATAGGAATACAAAATGGTAGAGGTATATGGATACATATTAATTATTTAGCCCTTCTCCAACTATTTATACAGAATTCCCCTAGAAAAATTACAGGCCAAAGAAATATGTACTGGAAAGAAATCTTGTTTTCTATTTGGACTTTTACAACTCTCCGCTCTTTCTGTAGTCAAGTATACTGAGTGAATTCTTTGATCGTCTCAAAGAAGAAAAAGATAACTTCTGTGGATAATTTCACTTTATGTTTTCTTCTTTAAAATAATTATGTAGCCAGGCTTGATGGCACATACTTGGGATCTCAGTACTTGGGAGGCTGAGACAGGAGAAATGCAGATTTGAAGCCAGTCTCCCCAACTTAAGGTCTCAGTAACTTAGCAAGATCCTGTTTCCAAATAAGAAATTAAGTAGGTCTGGAATTTAATGGGTATTGCATTGAATCTGTAGATCACTTCTGGAAGTATGGTCATTTTGATGATAGTTATTCTGCCTATCCAAGCACATGGAAGATCTTTCTATCTTCTAATATCTTCTTTGAATTATTTTTTCAATGTTTTATAGTTTTCTTTGTACAGGTTTTTTACCTCTTGGCTAAGTTTATTCCTAGGTTGTTGTTTTTTTTTTTTGTGGGAAATCCTGGGTGGAAATGTTTTCTGAATTTTTTTTTCAGTGGATTTATGGTTGGTTCTCAGAAAAGCTTCTGATTTTTTAAGATTGATTTTATATCTAGACACTTTGCTGAATTTGTTAATCAGTTCTATAAGCCTTTTGGTTGAGTTCACTGGGTCTTGTACGTATAGTGTAATACCATCTGCAAATAGTGAAAGTGCGAGTTCTTCTTTTCCTATTTGTACTCCTTTGATTTCCTTTTCTTGCCTTATTTCCCTGGATACAGTCTCAAGTATTGAAGTATTGTGTTGAAGAGAAGTGGTGATAATGGATATCTTTATCTTGTTCCTGTTATTAATGGAAACCTCAAAGTTTTTCTCCATTTAATATGATGTTCAGTGTGGGCCTATTGTAGATTGCCTCTATGATATCAAGGTATGCTCTTTCTATTCCAATTCTCTGCAACACTTTTAGCATAAATGGATGTTGGATTTTATCAAATGTTTTTCAGCATCTATTGAAAAATTTATGTGATTTTTCTCGTTGGTTCTTTTTATATGATGAACTCCATGAACTGATTTTTATATATTGAACCAGCCTCGCATCCCTGGGATGAACCCTACCTGGTGATGGCGTATGCTTTTCTTGATGTGGTTTTGAATGCATGTTGCTAATATTTTAGCAGTTTTGCATCCAAGTTCATCAAAAGGCCTGTAGTTTTCCTTCCTTGAGCTCTCTTTGGTTTTCAGTTGTATCTTGGAGGGAGAAGGTCCCTGTACTGGATTCTATCCCAGTACACACATAAACAAAATCTATGAGTTAAGGATTCAAAATATTTGTAATATTACTGGCTCCTTAGCTTATAAAACTTCCACTACAATTCTGTCCATCCAAATCAAAAGTATAATGTTCAAAGACGCATAGATTTAAAAATCTAAATAGTATGCTATAATCTGACATTAACTCTTTATTGTTAACCTTTTTGAATTGTTCATTATTAACCCTTTTAATTTTGTAGAAATGAAAATGCCAATAAATAAGCAATTGTATTTCTATGAACAAACCTTAAAAACTTAATATGCCCTATATCGTGTGTGTGTGTGTGTGTGTGTGTGTGTGTGTGTGTGTGTGTGTGTGTGTTGTTACTAGGGATTGAGTCTCAAGGACATTCTACCTCTGAGCTGCAACCTCAGCAATATTTAAGTTTTTTTTTTTAATTTTAAAACAGGGTCTCACTAGGTTCATAAGTGTCTCACTACTTTCTGAGGCTATTCTTGATTCTGTGATCCTCCTGTCTCAGACTCAAAAGTACTGGGAATACAGGCATGCATAATCACTTTCAGCTTATAGGGTTTTTTTGGTAAAGCCTTCTTTAAAATGACTTATATTTCCAATTGTAGGAAAATGCTAAATATATTATTTATAAACAAGAAGATCATATATACTTTAGGTATGCCAAAGGTTTTATGTATTTATTGTGCGTTTACTAATTTATTTATTTATTTTGTATTGGTATTGATGGTACTGATCCCAGGGGGATTCTACCAATGACCTATACCCTCAGCCGATGTCTTATTTAATTTTGAGGCCACATCTTGATGAGTTGCTGATGATCCTGCTACCTTGCTGCAGCTGGCATTGACAGACACTGGAATCCTCTTGCTTCAGCCTGCCAAGTACTAGAATTAAAGTTTTGTGCCACCAAGCTGGGCCCTATCATTTTAATAACATAGTTAAATGTTTACAAAATGATTTAAATACAGATTAGATTGTGTTAATTCATATGTTTATTTTGTATATGGAGGAAAATTCAGATGAGAAAAACAGAGAGAGAAAGATGAGAGAGTTGAGTTATCATTGTGCAATTCTATAAAGTACTGCAAACTATGAACTTGCACAATTTAAATATATGGACTTTAGCCAGGCGTGGTATCACGTACTTATAATCTCTATGTACTTTGCAGTCTGATACAGGAAGACCACAGTTTTGAGGACAGCCTCAGAAGTAGTGAGACTCTAATCAATCTGGTAAGACAATAAAAATAGAAATACAGATGATGGAGGGGAAATCTCAACAAAGCTTGAATGGAAGGATAGGAGAGGAAGAAAGCTGAGGTTGTTCAATGGAGAAGCTACATACGAATATGTGTAATAGCATAATACAACATGATTAACCTGGACACTCTCTATTGGGGGGAAAGGGGAAGGGCATGAAGCACAATCTAAATGTAAACCACTCTCAATATGTTCCACTTATAAAAATTAAAAATTAAAAAAAGAAATAAAAAGTAAAAAAAAATGGAAATAAAATGGAGCTTGGAGTGGTAGCTCAGAGGTAAAATGCCCCTGAGTTCAATCCCCAGGGCAAAAAAAAAAAAAAGAAAAGAAAAGAAAAAGAAAAATGCATGAACATTAGAGTATGTGAATTGTATCTCAGTAAAATTGTAAAAAACATCAGATTCAGATTATTTTAGGAAATGTTATTAAAGTAGAATCTACATAAAATACCTACTTTAGGTATATAGTTTGATAAATTATAACGAATATTTACACCAACAAAACCACAATATAGAATATTCTTTTTTTAAATTTATTGGTGCTTTGTAATCATACATCATGGTCAAGGCATACATGCACACATCACTTCTACTTCAGAATATGTCATGTGCTTCTTTTCATACAATTTTTTTTTTTTTACCTTCAGATACAGAAAAGCATTTACAAGATTTTTTTTTTCGCTGAAAATAGAGCATTTTCTAGAGTTTCATATGAATGCATGAATTTCACACACTGTGAATTCATCTATCTGGCTCAATATGTTTTTGAGATTGTATATGTTTATACTGATAATTAGTGTTTATTTTATAATGAATTTGAGGGATATTTACAATTTTCCAGCATTGGTGTATTATGAACAAAGTTACTATAAACATTACTACACACTTAAGTGTGCTATGTTTTATTTCTCCTAGGTAAGTTTTAAGGGTAGAAGTAGTGGATCATATAATAGCTTTACCTAACTTTGTAAGAAACTGTTAAGCTATTTTGCAAATTTTAAACCTCCTCAGCAATATGTAAACATTTTTTAATTTCCATATTCTCCAAGTATTAAAATAATAAACTTTTGTATTAACCATTCAGATAACTATGTAGTATGTAGTTCTAATTTATTTTTCCTGATGACTGAGGATATACGCAAATATGACTCATGATATACTTGATTACTGTTATTAGATATCCATGTCTTTATCAGGAAGATTTCCCCATCTTTTCCCAAGTTTTTATTGGTTTACATGTAATTATTATTAGGTTAGAAATTGCAGCCCAACTGTCAGGTATATAAGCAAAAACCAGCCTTGAAACAGCTGCAACATTAGACCTGCCATAGCTTCGAAGAGCCACCCTCCTCAGGTCACCGCTCCTGTGGATGTCCATACCCCATGACTACGCGGGACAAGTGTTTAGGAGCTGGACAATGTTAGGCTGGCGTGGAATCCTCAAAGACAATATTAATTTCGAGCATCCAGTAAAGTTACTGAAGATTTGCAAGGCCCAGAATGCAAAGTGCCTTCTCTGTCAATTTGTTTTCTCTCTTCCCTTTTAAAGGACTTGACCCCTGATTATTATCTCACATCACAAAACTCATCTCAGTGTCGGTTTCCAGAGAAACCAATCTGAACCATGGTCTACAAGTTCTTTCTTTAATTTTGGAAGTTTGTCTTTAAAAAGTGAAAATTTTTTTCTTCTTTTTCTTCCTCCTCCTCCTCCTCCTCCTCCTCCTCTTCCTCCTCCTCCTCCTCCTCCTCCTCCTCCTCCTCCTCCTCCTCCTCCTCCTCCTCCTCTTCTTCTTCTTCTTCTTCTTCTTCTTCTTCTTCTTCTTCTTCTTCTTCTTCTTCTTCTTCCTTCTCCCTCTCTCTCTCTCTCTCTCTCTCTCTCTCTCTCTCTCTCTCTCTCTCTCTCTCTCTCTCTCTCTCTCTCTTCCCCCCCCTCTCTCTTTTTTGTTTGTGTGTTTGTTTTGGGTACCACAGAATGAAGCCCCAGGGGTATAGCTGTACCTTTTGACTACTTCCTCAGTAATCTTTTTTAAAAACAGGGTCTCTCACTTAAATCATCAAGGGTCTCAGTTACAATCATCAAGGGTCTCAGTTACTGAAGTTGGCCTTCCTGTCTCTACCTTGCAAGCACTGGGACTACATGCTTAAGCCACCATGCCCACTGGCTAAAAAGCAAATTTTATCATTTACAACTCAGTGTGTTACAGAAAACAAAAGTGGTACTATATTTCCTCTCAACTGACACAGTTAAATTTTAGGCAACCTCGATATGCCCAATATTAACTTAAAATATGTGCCGTACCCATACATTATAAATTAAAATATAAATTATCTTGAAGGTGAAGTCTACTGTATTGTTTTTGTACTGAACATTGAATCCAGGGACATTCTACTTTTAGGCTACACGCCATCCCTGTTTTATTTTGAAATAGGGTCTCCATACGTTGCGGAAGGCCTCAATAAATTGCTGAGGCTATCTTCAAAACTGCTATCCTCTTATCTCAGCCTCCCAAGTACACCAATGATAGGTGTGTGCCACCCTGCCTGGCAATTCTACTGTATTTTACTTTATTAAGAGTTCTAATTTTCAAAACTTAAATATCAAAAACATATTAATAGTTCCTTGAAACACTTTTAAAAATCCTAATGTTTTTATTCTTCTGAGTACTACTCACAGATTTCCATGGCTAGCGTGTGTTTCCTAAAACGGAAAGTGCATAAGTTTAGTGTTTATTAAAAGGAAGGAGAAAGGAAAGAAGGGAAGGAAGGTTGTTGGTCCTTGTTTTATGTTTTGGCAAAGTTCAAGTTTAATCCCAGTGCCCATGCTCAGACCCCATTTTCCTCTGTGTGCTAAGAGTTTATGTTGGTAGTATAATATTTATTTTTCAGGCATGCTTCTCTTGTCTAACTTTTGCTCAGAATATTGCTTTATTCCTTCCTCTTGCCTTATCTCCAGACTCAGTTCCTAGCCTGATCCTGTTCACATTTCTGTAGTCTGCCTCACCCTGTGGCTCAAAATGTGATGGTCAATATCATGTTCATAAAATGACTGTGAACACTCTACTGATACAATTATAGTCAAACTTCTATTTGCAATCGTGCTAATCTACAGAAAGACTCATTTGAAAGAATGTAGTCAATAAAGATTCTACATGATAAGTGTAGAAATGCTGGATATTCATTAAGCAAATGTCCTCCTACCTGGAGCATTGTTTAATCTTACCAAATGCCCTTTAATCGGTTCTCTAGTTCCAAGTACATTATCTGCTTCATAATTAATGCCTGAGCTCTCAGTCTCGGCTAAATCCAGAGTATACAGCCACAGAGTACAAGAGAAGTGAAGGTCAGAGAAGATTCCAGAGCACAAGAGAAAGAAAAAAAAAGAATATAAGACAATTATCAAAACCTCAATCACTGAAAACAACAACAAAAAATTCACATAAATAAAATTCTGCAAGTACTTCCAAGCTATCTAATCACAGCTATAAACATGAACACATCCACATAGATACACATTCACACACACACACACACACACACACACACAGATACACACAAAGACATACACAAAGACACACACACACACAAAGACACACATATATTCTCTGTATATCAATAAGATAAGGAAAGAAGTTGGCTAAATTAGCCAGAGAGAAAACAGGATATTCAGAGGTGTCAAGAACAACACTAAATAAAAGAAAGATATACCTGGCATCCAAAACACGCCTTTTGTTCCTGCCGTATAGATATTAGAGAGAGATGAGGGGAGAGAGGCACCCTGTACATAATGACCTTTAATAAGGGATGAAGAGTTTTCCGGACTCCATCATTCCCAGGGTCACAAAGTGCTAAAACTTTTGCACTAATTTACCACCTGCCAGTCTCCTCCCCCTTCTCGCTCTGCTCCACCTCGGAGGTGAGTGTGGGTACTGCTGACAGGGCAGGTATAATTCTATCAGTAAAAAGCTCCACGACAAGCACAGTTGCCTGCTGACCTTCATTCCCTGCTTCAGATGGGGAGCATCTGGCGGCTCCGTGATTCCGTGTTTCCATGCGGGCAAAGCTTTGTGCACAGCTCCAGGGCTTCACTCCTTCATGTCAAAACCCCCTTAGCAAAAATTAATGAAGGAGGAAATGGGGCATGAGGCACAACTACACTCTTCTCTCTCGGATTGAGGATTTAAGGTTTTGAGTCGCATAAAGCATGCGGCTTCTTAAAGGGATATTCCATGCCATCTTTTTTTTCTTTCTTTACTGTGTTGGTTGTGGGAATTGAACCCAGGTCTTTACATACACGCTAAGTGCATGCTGTCAGTAAGTGACTCATAGCCTTCCTGACATTTTATCACCACTTTAGAGGAAACAAACTTCCACAGGGAACACAAACTGATTAGCCTCTAGAATAGGGTTACTGCATGTATATATCACAATATTGCTGTATGGGTTTTAGAGGGAAAAGGTATTTTTTTTAATGGCAAAGAAAGTATTCCATGTCTATGTCTTTACCTTCTGAGTTGCTATTAAGGCACAAACATAATAGCATACTTATGCCGGGTAAATTTCTAAAATTAGATGTTTTACATGAACACAGTTTCCTTCAGAGATCGAGCCATTCAGATTCATAGGTTTCAAAACCCCAGGCTCCCAAATGCCCTTTTAGGAGAGCTAAGGTCCCTAAATTGAGGCCTGAGTGTAGTTATCCAGGTAAGCTGAAGACAAAATACATCTGTGAAGCAAATTGCTTCAGAGTTAATGCGGGAGCCTGGATATAAGGCGATAAAACCAATACATTTTAAATTTTAATTTTAATTTTTAACAAGAGCTTACTATACTATAGCCTATGCTGATTCATCCACCTCTACCAGAAGCATTATTTAATCTTAGCAACTTCACTTGAATAGGTTTTTAATAGAAACATAAAGCGTTACTTGGCAATTCCCCATTTTTTAAGTAATTTCTACAAGTCTCACAAGGAAAGTATCAACTGTTCTTCTTCCAACGGTCCTTTGAACAGACTTGCAACATATTGATAACAGGCCCTTGTGTGTCAGAGGGCAAGAATACCTATCCACCAATGTATAAAGACAAGGTTACTACCTAGAGGTAAGGGCAGTCACCATTATACTGCTTACAAAAATTTAAAATCTCCAGCCTCTGTTTCTTCTGTCCTTCTGTTGTAGGTTATAACAAGTGTCCTTAGGTTCAGTTATTAAATAGCCTGTAGGATCTGAGGGTTAGGGAACTGGCAGAAGCATACCAATACCCCCACTACTTCATGGGTAAGAGTAATAAGGAGGCTTTTTTCTTCACCCATTTGACTGGAACACGGTCCTTTACTTGAAAGTAGGAAACAACTGAAGATCCTTCCAACTCCTCATACAATCATTATAAAAATACTGTGACAGAGATATGGCCTTCTGAAAAAAGGAAGTTCAAGGACCTCATGGACAAATTCATGAGATCTGAGTTGTGTCTTTGGTAATTGATAGCAAATGTATGGAAACAGTAGCATAGTCTTAAACTGTAAAAACAACAACATGGTTCTCTGTTTATTTCCAATTAAGTGAGAAAAAATAAGATGATACTTATAGGCAAAACACAAGAGAGAGACCCAAATTATGCTGTTTATTATTGATTTATTTCTTGGTAGGGGATTGACTTAAGGATCTTCCCTGTTAGCAAGTAAACCCAAACTAAATTTAAGAACCAGCTAAGCAACTTAGTTTTCTGAAAATATATAAGTAGATTCTAGTACATAATTTCCTCATCAACCATCAGAAAAATGCTGTCAATAGCAGTTGTAAAAGCTAGATCTAGGCTATGTCCTGGTGGGCAGAAGGACCCTCCCCTGCTGTGGTTGAGGTCTGGATTGTCCTGCAAAAGCCCTTGTGTTGAAAGCTTGGTCCCCAGTCCTACAGTGTTCATAGGTGGGGCGTTTGAGAAACTGAATGGATCATGAGGACTCTGACCCCATCAGTGAATTAGCTAATTGATAATTCAGTGGAATTGTTGGGAGGTGGTGAAAACAGCAAGACGGGGCATAGTTGGAGGAAATAGGCCCCCGGGGTATGTTCTGGTAGTGTATACTATGTCTCTGGCCTCATCTTCTTTCTCTCTGCTACCTGGCTGCTTTGAGTTGAGCAGATTTCCACCTCAGTGTCCTTCCACTATGACATTCTGCCTCACCTGAGACCCAAGCAATGGACCAGCCAACCATGGACAGAAACCGTGATCTAAAATAAATCGTCTCCAACTAAAGTTATTTTTCTCAAGTGTTTTGTTCAAGCAACTAAAAGCTAATACATCTCTCTATCCGATAATAGTTACAAAAGCATGTTTTTTATTATGCATAACATAGGAAGAAATGTGCAACAACTTTGAGCAGTAAACAAGTAATTCATCAACATTTTGCCTGGTTAACCTGTGAGATTAGGAGACCAGGTCACATAAAAGATGCTTAGGGAGAGCAGCAACATCTAGTTTGTCTTGTAGCTTCTGTATCTATCACAGCAATTTTATATCCATTCAGAGAAGCCAATAAAATGTCTCTAAGCTTTGCTTCTTTTGCAATGAATCCTGTTATAAGGAAGTTTTATTCATATCTGGGAAAATCCCCTGCGACAGAAAAACTCCTGTGAGAAACTAGAAATGATACCTTGGCTATTATATTATTCAGAGGCTCTTACTGTTCCAAATGGAGTTTTCAAGAATAATGAAGGTGACCCATAGGAGGATGAGAAACTTACCCAGAGAAATCTTGGATAAGTTCTTGAAGTCAGGCTTAACACCTGGGGAGATGTCACTAGCCTAAGGAGAGATCTTAAGTAATGCCATTTTAGTGATGAAGAACAGATGCCTTGGATTAAGGTGGGCTGCTCAAAGAAAGTCACCTTGTGTGATCCAAGACTGAGTTAGCCACAAACGGCTGAGTTCGGTTTCATGGCTGCAATAGATCACATCATCCTGAAAGATGTCAACGTACAACGCTAACAGGTCCTAATATTGAAGGTTTATTTGGTTGAGAGATGAGCTGATACCATGCTTCTCACAACAAAAAGTACATGCAAACCTTGTTTAGCGGCATGATGTTATTTTTGTCCTATGTGTCATAAATCCCTTCTAAGGCCTTTCTCAAGACCTGGATATTTTAAAGAAAATAAATAAGATTACTGCAGAGATCTATTATGCTCATTACACTAAGAGGAACCAAAAACTATATGCATCATTCTGAGTGTTATTTGGGATGTAGGATTGGAAAGAATAAAACTTTTATAGCTCTGGGGAACACATATGCCAAAATCACACTTTTATCCAGACTGTGGAAGAGAAAAGCATTCACATTTAGCTAGTAGGTTTGAGCAGAGTGATGAAAAGAAGCTACCATGACCTTATAAGTCAGAGTTTTGGGGCCATTTAAATGTAAAATTGTTGTTACTACCTCTAAAAGCATTGTTGGAACTGATGGTTTGTGCATGCACTTCCCCTGCAGGTAGCTCCTAGAGAAGATTTTCCATATCTAGAAAATCACAAGAGAAGTGCTACGTATATATATATATTTTTTTCTTTCTAAATTCATCCATTTTCCATTTGCAATCTACAGTTGGTCAGGATTTATCCCAAGTCTTCTCTGTTCTGATTTTCAAAGCTTTCATTGCACACATAGCATCTTGTTGGTTGGTGAATCAGAGTCATCGGTCTCAACAGCCATGACTGGAATATTATCACTCTACCACCTGCAAGGTCAAAATAAACCTCAACAAACCTGACGACTTAAATTTCTTTCAACAGTTGACATGGATCCCAATACTGCTGTCTTCTCAACCGCTATCAGAAAACAAATGTTAGAGCCCCTTATTGGACTCTACTTTGTAGAAATGATGTGTGTCTAACATTAACATTCTTCATTTTTTAAAAAATCTTTTATTGGGCACTGCAGTCATACATCTTAATGGAGTAAAAGATGGTAGAGGCATACATGCCCACATCACTCATTTATCCCTTCCCCAATCCCTACCCCATTCCTTCCCCCTCCCTCCTTCTCATGTTTGGCTTCCCGATTGACTTTGTTATGTCTATGAATGTACATCATGCACATTAAGGAATTTCTCTCTTCTCCTCTCCCATGCCCCTCAGTTAGGTCACCTTTTACTCATCTACTGTTTCTTCTTCTTTGTCTAGAGTTTTTGGACTTTTATACATAATAATTCACAAATCAGTACCCTTTGAACACAGACCATCAAGCTTCATGAAAGCTGTCTAGCAAACTATGCACAGTCTATTTTGTGCTTCCACATATTGAATGGCCTTTTTGAATGTAGAGTGTATATGGCTGATGAAGTGGCCAGTGGGCTTTTGACAATGTGAGGCAGCCTCAAAGTAGAGGCCACCGATAGGATTTGACACTGTTGACTTCCATGAAACAGCAGCCAGGATTATAGGTTTTTGTTGAAACTCAATGCCTGTTTTGACATGGGGTATTTTGGTCTTACTTTCTACATAGGTTACTAGGACTCAACTAGCTACAGTAGTCAGCTATAAATGTTATAATTAAGAATGAAGGTGATCTGTTTTAGTCCTTTTATTTTTATTAATCTACTTGAAAAGTAGAAAAAATGTTTTTGTCCCACTGCCTTAAAGTCCTTGGTCTTGGTCTCTAGGGCTCTGAATTCTCAGAGATTTCCCTAAATATCTGGGTTTGGTTCATTGATGGTTTGGCTAAGCTCAACTTTAATAAAATTAACACCAGCTCTGAAGAACAAGAAATTACCCGGCTACTCTTCTTAGTGGATAGAGTTCACAGGCATTTTAAAAGGTCTGACATTCACTTTGATAAACCCTGTTAAAATTTTACCGGAGCAGGAATTTTTGCAGTAGCCCCGTGTTTGGTCTGTCATTTGGGATACTACGGGTTGCAGATTAATATTCCTCTCTTTGATGCCATGAACTGCAGAAACGAATCCCAGCTACTGATGAAACATCTAGATGTGCCATGTAGATGACCAATGTCTGTGTCCTGTGAACAGTCAATGTGAACCTGAATTTCACAGCCTAAACATCATTTCTGCATCTACGTAGCAGCACATCGTCTGTCTTAGACTTCTTTTCTGATGAGAAGATCAACACCCCATACCAGACTTAGGATTTTGGCTACTGTCAATCTGTTATCTTACAGGGAAGGGTGTTACATTGATTCCCATTGAAAGACACTAGGTGATCTCTTACACTACACTGTAGAAACTTTCTCACTATAATTGGAGGTAACTCCCCATGCTGACATGTTTTTAGGCTCCACTGTTTCCAGACTGTGGAATCAGCTGATTCCAGTCACATTAGTCATAATACTTTGATCTCTGACAGGGGATGGGACAATGTGCTTGGTATAACTAGATGTTATTCATGAAATACTGGTGAGCATTTTATCCCAAGATCCACTCAGCGATGAGTGCTCTGTTTCCAGTCATCCACAGGACCTCACCACCTTGCCAGTATTTGGCATCCTTGCTAATCTTAATGTTAGCCATTCTGATATGAGTGCAGAGATTCCACACTGTGGTTCTGATCTGCATCTTTTAATGTGCTTAGGTACCATCTTTACATGCTCCTGAGTAAAATATCTGTTCATGTTTTGCCCGTTCTCTCAATGATGCTTTGCCCTCTTCTGTTCTGTGATCTTTATATATGCACTTTGATATGTGAGTCACAAAAATTTCCCCATTGTAGCCCATGTTTCCATTTCTTTACAGAGTTTCTTTTATTATTTTCCTGTACTTTCAGGGATTGAACTCAGGGGTATTCTACCTACGACCTACAACCCCAGCCCTATTTTTTATTCTTTATTTTGAAACAGGGCCTCACTAAGTAGCTGAGGCTGGCTGAAAACCTGCAATCCTCCTGTCTGAGCCTCCCAAGAACTGGGATTAGAAGCGTGCACCACCATACATGACTCTTTTGTTTTTGTACAAGATAAAATTTATTAATTTTTATGAGGTTCAGCTTATTTTTTACCTATTTGGGCTCATATTTTTGATATCTGGTCTAAATTTTTTTTTATCCTTGATCTTGAATGTTTTTCTGAAATTGTATATGTTCATAACTTACAGGTAAATTTTAAATCCATTTTATGTTAATTATGAAATTTAGCTTCATCTTTTGCCTACAATTACTTAAGTACCATATATTGGAAAGGCTAATTTCCTACATTGAATTGTTCTTCTATCTTTGTCAAAATTCACATAAGAATTCCACATTTCATGTGGGTCAATTTCTGGCTTCTCTATGCTTATAATTTTCACATTAGGTCTTTTGAGGCTCTGATCTTGATAAGTACCCATTTAGAATTATTATATATTCCTGGTGAAATATTCACCTTATGATTATTTTATATCTTGGTTATTTAGTCTCATGCAAACTTTGACTAAGTTTATATTGACTACAGTAATTTATGATAATTTGACTGTCTTCTCTCTAAAACTTAGTTTATAGCTAGATACCCTGTTTCCTACTTATTGATATACCTTTATAGAAATTAAATTGGACTTTGATAAATATTAATAGAAATATATTAATAAATTTTTATTATAGAATGCATATCTTACAATTGGTTGGCAAGATTTTAAAAGATAAAATAATAAATATTTGTATATATAAATTTTAAATGATTTTTAAGAATCTGTATTTTCTCAACAGAATCCTTCCATTATTGGCATGTACCACTATATAGTTAACTTATTGTATTCCTGCATAAAGGATATCTTATTCTTGGCAACCTCATGCTAAGAAAGAATGGCTATCCTATTGGGATACTAGGTATCATTACTATAATAAAGGAACACAGAGAAAAAAGATCATTCTACTTTTAATAATTTAAAAATTTATATAGGATTCACATATATAGTAGTTGGTAAATCCAAAATTGGCTGTTTAGTTACAAGAGACGCAAGTATGGTGAATTACATCTATAACCCCAGTACTTGAGTGGAAGAGAAAGGTTGATCATGGGTTTGAGGTCAGCCATAACAACTTAGCCATACCCTGTTCCAGGACTGCAAATAAAAAGCACTAGGGGTGCATCTCAGAAGTTGCAAGAGAAAAAATAGTAATTGACATATACATAATATAGAAATTAGGAATCAGATTTAAATTGACTTCTTAAGTTGGCTCTAAATATGTGGTTGTTTTTACATTTACCATACCAATAAAGTTAATCTTAATCAAGTCAAATATCTATTATTATGGCCCATCAGATCATAACCTGAGATCCAAATTGGAATGCAGATCAACTGAATGCCAAATCATACTGATAGATGAAAGGGTTGAGGGAGTGTTCCAGAGAGAAATCTCTGTCTGGCCCACTTCCACCTCGTGGGTTGAGTGTCCTAAGGAAGATGGTGAAGATCTGTTACTTGATTTCTGGGTGTCTTTCTACAATTCAGGTGAACAAATGTATATTGGTTCATGATTCCTACTGTTACTAAATACATGGGAAAGCATTGGTTAGAATAATACATGATTGAGCATTATTGGAAGACACATTAAAATGTTTTGGACTAATCAAAAAGTTTCATATTTCTAGGTTTGTGTTCTTACCCAGATAGGGGAAGCACAGCCTTAAGTCCTTAAGTATTTGATTTTTTTTTTTTTGCAGTACTGGGGATGGGTCCAGGGGATTCTACCTCTGAGCTACACCCCCAGCCCTATGTTTTATTCTTTATTTTGAAACAGGGTCTCACTGAGTTTCAAAGGGCATCACTAAGTAGTAGCTGAGACTGTCTTTGAACGACAACCCTCCTGTCTCATGCTCCCAAATGCTGAGACTATAAGAGTGTGCCACCACGCCCGGGAAGTATTTGGAATTTTAAAAATGTACTCTCTTGATCAGGAAATATGGTGATTGTGTGTTTTACACATAGTGATGTTAATTATTAAGTGGTTAAAATAGAAAAAAAGAAATTAAACATTTTAAGAAGAAATCCATACATTGAAGTTGTAATATTTAGTTTTTATAAAACTCAGTATAATTTTAAATATTTAACTTGTGCAAAACAATGAATTTTACAAAACCCTGGACTCGCCTAAACAAAAGCTTTTACTAGCTAAACAATTTAAAGATATTCTAAAATCCCATTTTTACAAAAAGACACAACTATTTTTCCAACAGGCATTTCAATATTTTAAACCAGACCTTAGCAGAATTTCCCCCACCAATAGTGAATTTAACAAATGCACAAATTCTAAGAATGAGCAAGACATTTAAAAATCAATTGTGAATTCTTGCTATATCAAACAATGACTTCTTTAAGTGTGTTTGCCCTTCAAAGTAGAATGCAAACATTTTCAAAGTTATAACAATTCTAATGTTAGCACCAGGCAGTGTTTTCCCATCTTAAAGCAATCCTTTAGATGAGGATGTCTTTCCACTATTAAGAAAACATCTGTTAGAGGCTCAGCAATTAAGACAAATAGTTTCCTCTCTAATTGTTTGTATGTGAAATGAACACTAGGTTATTAAGAGGCGCCCACGCCATGACAGATAGGAAGCCAGAGGAGAAGCCAAGCACTGGCAAGTGCAGGCGTGAGCTCTGAGCTGCCTCTGGAGACCCACTCTGTCACTGAAATTGAGATGAGGGTCAAGACAAAGGAGGTCCACGCAGTGGCACAGAACCAGAGCTCTAAGCAATAAAGAGAACTTTCCTGAGCTCACATAGCACTTGCTCTAAAAACGTGGATGTGTGGAGACACAGAGGTCACAATAAACTCAGTAAACCCCGAGTAACCCCAGCGGTGATGCATATACCAGAGATGACATAAACCTGTCTGCGTTTTACATCCTGTTCCACATGCTCCACTTGTAGGCTCAACAATAAAAAAAAATGCATTCCACATACCATTCAGTCGGAATCACCCTTTGATTAAATTTTATCGATGATGTAATTCAAGTATCTTTAGTGACTAAAACTTTAATTTCTTAATAATCGAGCATTCAGTGGCTTCAAAAGATAATAGCTGTGAAAGTCCTTTGTTTAAGTATTTCTCTAAAACTCATCTATTAGAATCATGGAAACCAGAATTTGACTCTGCAGTCTCCTGGTAGATGGAGAAATGCTCCAGACATCCGGCACAGCTGAACAACATTGTTGAAAGTCTTCAGAAGTTGACATGCAGCTCTAAGTTGGCAGTTTGAAGTCTTCTGACCTCTTTGTGACTTTCCTGAATTGAGCTCCTTCAATGCAACCAATGACAAGAGAAATGGTCCATGCTGGATTGATATTAAGGCTCACCTCTTTTCAATTCTTTTTTCAGTAGTCTCGGAGGAGGGAAAGGATCAGACATGCTCCCTTAATTTTGTTTCCTGGCAATTAACTCCCAGAATAACACCAAATAATTACAACCATAACATTGCAGAGAAAGTTAGAGTAGCAGTAAATGTTGCTAGGCTGTGATCTTTTGACAAACAAGCCCTATAAATGGTACAAGGCTGACTTGCACACACCTGGTAACCGGCTCTGCACTGATGTGCAGAGAATCTGGGAGAGTTCATTTTGCTGAAAGAAAGAACTAAATGCTTGAAGGATGACTTTTTTTTTTGGAGGGGGAGTAGAGAACAGGAGAAATAACGTGCAGAAAGGATGCATTAAATGGTAAGCTAGGAGAAATGAAGATACATTTCTATATTTTCTGGTGTACTAATTTAACCATTCATTTTGTTTTCTTTCAAGGAAATAGAGAAAGACAGACAAACAGACAGACAGACAGAGTTTTCTTGTTCCTCTCCCTAATGGTACACAACAGGATGGCACTGAGTTATGAAATGTATGAGCAGGTATAAAGTGGAACACTTTGCTGGGTGTGGTGGTGCTTGCCTATAATCCCAGTACATGGGGGGTGGAGACAGGAGGATCACAGGTTCACAGCCAGATTCAGCAACTTAGTGAGGTCCTACACAACATAGTGCAGTTTCAAAATATAAAATAGGGCTGAGGCTGTAGTTCAGAGGTACAATGATCCTGGCTTCAATACCCAATATCTTACACACACACACACACACACACACACACACACACACACACGTGTATGCACGCACAACTGAAATACCTGTTTTACCAAAATGATGTCCCATACACATCCTGAAATATCCATCATCAGTCAGGGGAGTCAATTCCACCCACACCACTGCATATAGTTTTGGTTCTTTTTTTTGGGGGGGGGGGGTGAGGGGTTACTGGGAATTGAACACCAGTGGCATTCTATCTCTGGCCTACACCTCCAGACCTTTCATTTATTTTATGTTAAACAAGGTCTCTTGTTAAGTTGCTGAAGCTAGTCTCAAACCTATGATCTTCCTGTCTCAACTTTTCAAGCACAAGAATTACAGATTTGTACCAATACACTCAGTTCTCTATGTTTATATTGGTGAGAAATCTAAATTTGTTTTGACATTAGTTCTAGGTAACACATAAATACTTGGTACTTAAGTACTTAGTATCCTAAATACTGAATGCTAAGTATGTGGTATTTAATTAATACTTAGTGTTTCAATAGTGGCTGAACTTCACTTGGCAAGTCTAGCACACACACACACACACACACACACACACACACACACTTGTGTATTCTCATTGATTTACAATCATGGAATAAACACTATGACACACATCTGATTATTCAGGTCTATTTTCTATCATTCAAAAACAAGTTAGATTAATCTATTTCTACTACCAATAGAAAGGGACAGAGAGAAAATATGCACTTTTGCTAGAATGGAGAATGATTCCTGTTTATTTGACATATTACCATGTTTCCACGTGCACAGGAATTATCAAATCCTCCAAACAAGTGTTCACAATCTTCCTAACTTGAGGTGTCCATATTAAGAGTCTGTAGCATTTACTGGACCCTCTCTATTAGCCTCAGCTTTTATAGCCTTTCAACCATTGGTTGCCTTGATTTCTATCAGAGTTCTTTCCTCCATTTCTTGTTTTGATAGATCACTACTAGAAGACTTAAGTTTTCAGATAAATATAGCCTATAGCCATACTCTACCCCATCCTTTAACACATCAACTCTACTAAAACCACATCTGAGATATATATATATCTGTCTCTCTTCTGGTTACATCTTCATAGACTATCTGTAGCAAAACTTCCTGTATCCTCAGCCTTGATTCTGAGGATTTACTTCACATTATTTTTCTAACCCAAAATTTGGTTGTCTTCCTTGAGGACATACAACCTTTGCTTGTAAGGCCTTTGGATCATTATTCTCTTAGAGCCTCATTAGCATTTCTTTTTTTTTCTCTCTCACAAAATTTCTTCATGAAAATCCTCACATTATTACCCAATTTATATAGTATTTCCTATTATGCACTTTTATAGCATATCATATAAAAAGCTAAATTCCTCCCCTATTGTGTTTTATTATAGCTTCTTTTTATTGTAACTCTCTCCAGCGCTTTTGCTATCTTAATTCTTGGTTGTTTCATTTCATACACACTAAGGTTCTCTCTTGCCTTCATGTCTTTTGTAAACTTGCTAGGATTGCTTGTTTCCTTGTTTGCTTGTCTTTTTGTTTATTTGTTTTACTCACTCTCATGGTCATAGTCAAACCCAGTGATTCTCATATAGGAGCAGAGGGGGCTGGGAGGAGTGAGGCAGGAGAGTAAAATCAACCAAATATATTATGTACATGTACAAGTATACCACAATGAACTCCAACATTATATAATTATAATGCACTTTTAAAATAATGATAATAGCTGGGCATGGTGGTGTACGCTTGTAATCCTCGAGCTTGGGAGGCTGAGACAGGAGGATCACACAGGTTCGAAGCCAGCCTCAGCTACTTAGTGAGGCTCTCAGCTACTTAGTGAGACTCTGTTTCCAAATAAAATATAAAATAGGTCTGGGAGTATAGGCCGGAGGTAGAAAGCCCCTGGGTTCCACCCCCAGTACCACCAAAAATATAAAAAATAAAATTAACAATAATAATAATAATAATAATAAACCCATATGGGGGCATTTTTTCTCTAGGAAATATTTAACAAAGTCTAGAGACATGTTGGTTCTCACATCTGACCCAGGGACTATTGGCATCTAATGAGTAAAGCGCACGTGTTTTAGTTAGCTTTATCATGACTGTGATCAAAATGTCAAAATACCTAACAAGCACAGCTCAGAAGAAGAAAAGTTTATTTGAAGCTCAGAGTTCCAGAGGTCAGTCCAGGATTGGTCAGCTCCAAGGCAGAAACTGCATAATGTCAGTCCTTGGCAAAGAAAAAGAAAGCTTGCTCTCACCTCAGGGTACCAGAGAAGCAGATTGAGAGAGAGAAATATGGGGGGGGTGAGAGAGAGAGAGAGAGAGAGAGGAGAGAGGAGAGAGGAGAGAGGAGAGAGGAGAGAGGAGAGAGGAGAGAGGAGAGAGGTGAGAGAGAAGGTGACCAGGCACAGATTTAGCCCCCAAGGACACACTCTCCGGGATTCAACTTGTCCAGCCATGTTCTACCTCCAAACCTGGCTACATTGTCTAACATAGGAGCTTCTCTGGAGAACATAATATATCCAAACTACAACAGCAGGGATGCTGGTAAGTACTCTACATAGACACTATTCTTGCATAGTCACCCCAAATTCTAATCCCCCAACACAGTTATCCTGTGCAAAATGTCAAGACCAAGTGGGTGAATAGGAGTTAAAGTATGAAATGTTTACCTAGGAGAGTGATGGAATGAATGTGATATGAGACTTGATAAAGTTCTTCATAATCTTGTAAATAGAACCCCTCAAATAACACTTTTATGCATCCTTAATTCTGACCATCTCCTGTTGACTTTCCAGATCACTTTCTCAATTTTTCCAACTCTAATAATTCTTCAACTTCACCTGAACCTAAATTTATAGAATCATCTTGCTTTGACGCTGCACCTCACACACCTAATATCTATTTTCCATCTAGTGGGGAAGAAATTCCATGAACAAATATTAACTTCATTCCCTGTATACATATTTATCTACCCTGCTTGTTTCTTATTGACTTTATTGCACTGCTCTAACAGATCCCTCGTTGACAATTCCACAACTCCAGTATTTTTAACTATTGCTGTTATTATACACTATCACTTGTGAGGTGTGTATGGCTAGAGAAGAGCAAAATTCTATTTGGATGATGTTAATTAAATTCATGAACCTGAGTCTTAACAAGATTATGAAGAACTTTATCAAGTCTCATATCCCATTCATTCCAACACTCTCCTAGGTAAATTTCATACTTTAACTCCTATTTACCCACTTGGTCTTAGATTTATATGATGGGGTATTTGCTATTTTTCTAAAAAAATAAAAAAGGTAGTCAGAAGAGCATTTCATGAACTACTGCCATACTGCACAGTAGGAAGTGAGTCATAAGTTTAGCCCTTGCTCCTGTTTCTGTGGACAAACTGTCAATCTTCCTACCTAAAATCAGATTCCTAATTGTGAACTCTTTTCCTTTTCCAAATTTTTATATTGACCCAATATAATTTACTACACCTTTTTTGTGCTCCCATCATTCCTGTTCTCTTTTGTTCATTCTCTTGTGCCTGTGTAAAACTTTTCATCTTTCTTATAAAAAATCAAATCTCATCCCGATTGTGTCCTATTTTTATACGTACTCTTATGATACATGTTCACCATATGCAGAATTTCTCTTCCAATTCTCTCCTTTTTACCTTTATCTTGTCATTTTCCCGTTACTATTGATACTCACAAGGCACCACTAAGCGTTATTTTAGTTATAATAATGAGACTTGAATGACTAAGTCTTGCTTTTTATTCCACCTGTAAGAATGTCACAATGGCCACTGCTTTCTTCTTTAAGCATCGTCTCTGCTTGATTAACATGAACCCCACACTCTTTCTCCTACTTCCTTGAGCAACTATTTTTCGGTATTGTTTAGGTTCCTTCTTTGCTATTTGAACCCACATTGAAAGACACCAAGACTTGGGCATTTCTCCTTCATCGTCTTCATCTTTGTTGTATTCTTTTGTGGCATTGTGGGTTAAATCCAAGGGAATTATATCTCTAACCTATCTTCCCAACCCTTTTTATTTGTTGCTTTTAAACAGGTTCCAACTAGATTATTGAGAGCCTCGCTAAGTCTCTAAGTAAGGCTGTTCTCAAATTTGTGATTCTTCTGTCTCCGTTTCCCAAGTACTGGGCTTACAGGAGTGCACCCCTTACCCCCAAGTGGTCTTTCTCTTCTTAACTAATAGCCATTCTTTTGTGAAAGCCTCTATTATCCTTCACCATATTTCCCTCCAGAGTATTTTTATACTACTCTGATTTTCATGAGAAAATGTCACTTTTAGGTAACCTGGGACTAAATGACTATGTCAGTTCACTGAATTTAAGCAAAATTGAATTAAAACTTTTTTCAGGTGCATTTTTAAAAAATATCCTGCAAGATTTCACAGTCTTTTCCCTCTTTGCTGTGACGTTGAAGGTAATGTGTTCCAAAATGATAGTATCAGAAAAGAGAAGGGCAGTTCTGTGGACCAGTTTGTGCGCTGCAATTCAAACAAGATGTGAGCCTTTATAATAAAAAACCTACATCAAAACTTCCAAATCTTTGTTGGGTTGGTCCAAAAACAATAATTCCAAAGTATGTGTGATTTCAAGTACCATAACACCAACTAAATTTCCAGGGCCTATAGTATCTGTCAAGCATGAAATTGTCTTTGCAGTGTTTATATTCTCCACCTATACAAAAAGATTTTAAATGCACTACAAAATAAGTGGTTTTGGAAATTTAGGTAAGAAATTAATATTGAGGTTGCAATTTCATGTGTTTTCTAAGTGTCCTCAATTTTCATATACTCCCATAGAAATATTTTAAATAAGAGGAGAATATTTTCTGAACAAAATATGATTATATAAAATTATATTTTCTTTTTTTCTCTCCATTTTCACTATATTAATCTAAAAACACATTTAAAGTTTGGAAAACCCTCAGTTTCTGTGTACTGGAGCTGAATTATCATGGTAATATTGTACCCTTAATCCTGGATTTATCAGTTTATTTATTTATTTATTTATTTATTTATTTATTCATTGGTGGTACTGGGGGTGGAACCCAGAGGCTTTCTACCTCTGGGCTCTACTCCCAGACCTTTGTTTATGGAAACAGGGTCTCACTAAGTTGCTGAAAGCCTCAATAAGTAGCTGAGGCTGGCTTCGAACCTGTGTGATCCTCCTGTCTCAGCCTCCCAAGCACAGGGATTACAAGCATGCGCCACCACACCCGGCTTTATCCATTATATTTAATTTTAAGTCGAGATGAACATTTGGCTATGGATCTAAACTTGATGGTGAGAAATCACAAAATAATTATTATAAAAAGCTCAGCATCTTGAGAGTGCAAATCTATAATAAAATAATATTTAGTGTACAAACCATTTATTTTTATTTTATTTTTCTTGTTCTATTGGAGATTAAATCCAGGGACATTCTATCAATTTATACCTCTAGGATTTTTATTTATTTATTATTTCTTTTATGAAATAGAGTCTCACTAGGTTGCTAAGAGTATTGCTAAATTGCTGAGGCTGGTCTTGAACCTGCAATCCTCCTGTCTCAGCCTCCCAAATATTGGGGATTACAGGTGCATACCACTATATGAGGAAAATTAGATAATATTTTTCAAAGAATTTTAGAGAATGATAATATGGAATGGAATTCCATATTAACCCAATGAATGTAATTTTCTTCACTCCTCACTTTTTCTTCTGTTTCCTTTTCTTTCTTTCTCAATGCCATGTCACTGTGCAGAGATAAATATTCTTGTAATCCCAATACTTGAGAGCCTGAGACAAGAATATTTTTGGTTTGAGGCCAGCCTCAGCAACTTAGTGTGACCCTGAGCAATTTAGTGAGACTGTTTCAAAAGAAAAAAAAATGAGAGAGGTTCTGAGAGTATAGCTGAGAGGTAGAGTGCTTCTGTGTCCAATCCCCAATTTAAAAAAAAAATCCTAAAAATGTCCTTTTTGTCTTTGACAATTGAGCTTGCATAGGGAACAGGTCTCGCAGCATAACATAACAAGCTCAGCCTCACACTACAGGTAAAAATAGTACAGGAGAAAATCATAAAAGAAGAAAACTCTACCAAAAACAAGTTATATGAAATACATTTTCCAACAATTCTATTGAACTTGGTTAATTTTAAAAACAGTTAAAACTGACAAAACAGGGGAAGGGAATGAAAATCTAACAAGTCATGGATCAGTTTCATAGTATTTCTTCATATTTATAACAAAATGAGATATCGTGTTAAGTATCTTCCTGAATTTAAAATATCTATGACATTTACTACTTCTTTCTAAGTAGTAAGTTGAAAGATAATGTATGTATCATTAGTTTTACCCATTTTATGTGTGCCGTTCGATGTGTTTTAGTGACCTACAGGTAGTCATGCAACAAACATTAATGCCCATCTCTTTCCGTGTCATAGCAGTATTTAAACCCAGGGGTAAGAGCAGTCAGCATATTCACTGAGGAAGGAAGCCCCACACCAAATCCCCATCACCCAACTACCTTTGTTTATGTAGCCACTTTCCTAAACACACAAAACAGCCAGTGATATATACAAAATTGAAAGATGATGGTGTCTGCAACTGTACAGACACGTTACAGATCACTATTTCATACCAAATACTAAAAATTTAGTTTTCTGGAACATCTGTGGCAAAGTGTCTGTTTTGTTTGCCTGTAAGGACTATGTGTTTGTAGGTTATAACTGCCCTGCTTCAAAGACCCTACTTTCATTCTATTTATTTGGATTAAGACTATCTATAACCACTCTTAGTATTTTTTAAGAAATGTTAATTGGAAATGAGTAATGCACTTAGTCAATTCAATTTTTCTTTATTTCCTTCTTTCTTTCTTTTCCTTCCTTCCTTCCTTCCTTCCTTCCTTCCTTCCTTCCTTCCTTCCTTCCTTCCTTCCTTCTTTTCTTCCTTCTGTTTTTGCAGTACTGGGGATGGAACCCAGGGGCATTCCACCATTGAGCTACACCGCCAGCCCTATTTTTAAATATTTTATTTTGAAGCAGGTTCTCACTGATTTGCAAAGGGCCTCACTAAATAGCTGAGGCTGTCTGTGAACTGCAAACCTCCTGTCTCAGCTTCCCAAATACTGGAATTACAATCCTGTGCCATCATGCTCAGCTTCAATTTTTTCTTTATTAATAAACACATAGAAACAGCCTGATGTGGTGGTGCTGCTTGTAATCCCATTACACAAGAAGCTGAAACATAAGAATAGCGTGTTCAAGACCAGCCTTAGCAATTTAGGGAAACTCAGCAACCTAGTGAGACCGTTTCAAAACAAACAAACAAGAAAATGTAAAAGGCGTAACTCAGAGAAAGAATGCCCCTGGGTTGAATTCCTTATACCACAAAATAAGTAAGCAAAAAGTAAGTGAAGAAACAAAGAAATAGACAATTAAATTGTGAAATATATATTTCTTTGAAGTCAAATATATGTTTCTTTAGAAGAAAATATACATAATTTACCAAAAGGCAAGGATTAATGATCCTAATTAATTAATACAAAAAGCAAGGATTTTTAATGCCATTATTTTTGTTGTTTTAAAATTACAAAGAATACAAGCTATATCAAATAACTTAGTTTTACATATCTATGTTTCCAACTATAGTTATGTATATTTTGGCCACCTTTGAACAGAACTATTTGCTATTAAGTTTATTAAAGATGAAAATCAACCATCACAAAAATTTAAGTATATTACATTATGATAAATTCCAGTCGTGTGGTGTGTGTGTGTGTGTGTGTGTGTGTGTGTGTGTGTGTGTGTGTAGTATTGAAGATTTAAGTCATTTAAGTCATTGGCATTGAAGTCATTTAAGTCATTGGCATTCTACCTCTGTACTACACCCTCAGCCATCTTTTACTTTTTATTTTGAAACAATATCTCTCTAAATTATTGTGTCCTGGCCTTGAACCAATGATCCTCCTGTCTCAGGTTACCAAGTACTCGGATTACAGGCATGCGACACTGCACCTGGCTACTTCTCATTTATTAATGATTAAGACCAAAAGGCAGAACAAAATGATTTTTACTAAAAAGCTACTTCATATAACTCAACCAGCCTACAGTTTTCAGACATTTTCTATACACTTATCTCTCAGACATTAAATGATATGGATATCTGAAATGTTAATATATTGATATCATAACAAAATTAAGCCAAAATGATAGTTATGATATCTTTATGTTTCCATAAAATTTTAGAGGGTGCAAAGTTATAAGGATTCTGAAATGTGCATATGATTATTTTTAGCACAATGTTTATTTTCCCCTGTGCTTCTGAGGGTCTGAATAATCTTGGCAATGCAATCTCTGTGCCTAAAAGTTAAGCATCAAGACTGTTATTTTTCAATAAATCTGTATCTTTTTAAGTTTTCAAAATTTTAATATTTTTCTTTAACCATTTTTTCTTGTTATTCTCAAATTCCCTGATTAAAAAATAGAAGGATTGATTTAAATTATTTTAGAATCTGTTTTTGAACCAGAATTACAATGTTTTTCTATGCCTTCATCTCTTGTAATAATCCTATAAGAAAAAAAAACACATTATTAAATATGCCTTATCTCCGGACAAAGTTTGACATGTATATCAGAGGGTTTATACTATCTTTCCTGAACTAGGTAACTTCATGTAAAGAAGCCCGAACTGAGAAAATGAAAATAATTTCCACATATTTCAAAAGGACCACCCACCAGAAGTTTGAAAATTAATAAGCTAGATTATGAGTTCAAAATTTTAAATCTTATTATTTTTATGTTTATGTAAATGTTTTGCTTCATTAATTTGAGATTTTACTTTGTTACAAACAATATCTTTTACTGAATTAATATTAGGTATGTTTAAAGCCTTTTTAAAATACTTTTCAATTACATAAAATATAATAATTTTAGAGTTTTGAAAATGTTGAGAGCCTAACTCATTTTACAATTCATTTCTATGTTGAGATTCCTTAATTGTCTCCTACAAAACACTAAATATTAGCTAGTAGAACCAATAAGAATAACAACTGGGCACAATGGCATACATCCATAACCCCAGTAGTTGGGAGACAAGAGACAGGAGGATCTCAGGTTTGAGGGCAACCTCAGAAACTTATCAAGGCCCTTTGCAACTAAAATGAAACAGTAATGGTATGGACTAAATAAGGCTATAATCAAAAGCATCTTTTCCTAAAATTTCCATCAGTAAAATTTAAAATACACTTGATATTCTATGTATCCCAGTCAATAAAAATTCATTTTATAAAAAGTTTCAAATTAGGAATGATTGCTAAAATTTTGTAGTTTTATGACAATAATTATTATTTGTATACATTTTATTTACATGCTTAATAAATACATCTAACAATGTGGTCATTATGATTATATTCTCTATTAATATTTTATGATGATAAAGTAATTTTATTTTGGTGTAGAAAGAATGTTTCAAATTGGGTGTGGTGGTGCACACTTGTAATCCCACTACTTAGGAGGCTAAGACAGGAAGATTGCAGGTTTGTGGCCAGCCTCAGCTACTCAGTAAGACTTTTTGCAACTCAGTGAGATCGTGTTTCCAAATAAAGAATAAAAATGGAGCTGGGGGTGTAGCTTATAGGTAGAATGTCCCTGGGTTTAGTTACCAGAACCACACACACCAAAAAAAAAAAAAATCTGTCATGTCTGGAAATTTATTTACTTTCTTACCCTTATATTTAACCTTATTCTACATATTTAATATTTAAGAGGATATATAAATTATAAAAATATAGTCAGATATAAACAATCTGATGTGATGTATATGCTCTCATTTTAATAGGAAACTAAATGTTTTATATTTGTACCAAGTCTATAAAAATGAACAATAATTATAGGTTTCATAACTGATTTAGATTAATTGATTTTTGTTACCTATAAATGTATATGATAAAACCTTTTCTTCTAATATAATTATAATTAGAGGAGTGGGCATTTGGGAGCTGATAGAATCATAAGGGCAGAGCCCCATTAATAGGATCAGTTTCCTCATAAGAGAAGCCCCAAAGAACCCCTTTGCCTTTCTGCAGGATGAGGACAGATATTGCTGTCCGTAAACCAGGACATGGATTCTCCCCAGATGCTAAAACCACCAGTGCCTTGACCTTGGGCTTCTCAATCTTTAGAATGATGAGAAATGCATTTTTCTTGTTTGGAAGCCAGCTAGTTAATACAATTTTTGTTCTCACAGTGCAACTGAACTAAGATACCAGCATATTGGCAAAGCAACTATTCAACTGCAATTCTTTCTGGTTATGTTATTTAATATAAAGGTGGGGATCTAAACTCTATTCACTCTTCAAAAGTGTGTTAAAGATCAAAGTGTATATAAAGGCAGTAAAATCTTGTGATACCCTGAATAATAATGAAAAACACTGAATTTAGAAATAAAGTAATTGACAATTAACTCCTGAAGCCTGAGAACTGCAGGCAGGCTAGCTGTTCAGTCATCCCTGAATTGTTTAATTAAACTCACAATAATAGTATCTTGCATCTTAAGCAAGACAATTGTTTTAGACACCAATTCTATGTTATGCAGTATGGCTTTTTACTCATATATATTGTTAGTGTGGTGTATGTGTGTGTTTGGATAAAGGTACCCATATATGCATGTTTGGTTGAAATCATTGTACACAAATGCTTTTATACATAACTTACTTTCTAAATTATTTATTATATAATTAAGATAAGCAGGGTGTTGTAGGTAGATAGAGAATGTCCCCTGAAAGTTTTATGTTTAAGGTTCAGAGTTGTGGCAATTATGTCATGAGGGTTGTATTCTCAGCAGTGGATAAGCCCATTGTAATGGATTTACCAAGTGGTAACCTAGGAAGGTGGATGTGCTTGGAGGTGAGTTGCTGCGGGTGTGGCCTTAGCAAGTGTGCTCTTGTGTTTGAATCCCCTGTCGTGCTTGTTCTTTCTTGCTTATGTGAGAGCAGAGCCCTTTCCCTCTCCGTCTCGCTGCTTCTCACCACCACACCCTGAGGTCTGCAGACCCCAGACTCACATGGACTGAACCCTGAAATCTTTAAAACCTGCAAGCAGATAAAATCTTCCTTTTCTAAGTTGTGTGGTCAGTTGTTTTGATCACATTAGTGCGAATGTAAATCAAGACATAAGACTTAAAATATACAATTAAGATATGAACATGCCGAGGTACAGATTAAACAATTCATGTTACAAAACAAGATCATTCGACTTTCATGGTTTTCCTACATTTATTTCTTTTATCTTTTTTTTTCACCGTTATGCATTTCAGTCATTTAATATATCAGGTAAAGTGTATTTTATACAATTAATTTTCTTGATACTATCCCCTCCCCTTTGACTTAGCATACCCATATGCTTGGAATGACAGAATTGACTTCGTGAGAGGCCATGTGGTTTAGAAGGAGAAAGTGTGGTAGTTTTTACTTTCTATTTTAATCTTAGGGCGAGCTCTATATTACATTTCTGACTTTGATACCCATGTTTATAAAATATTAAATAATAAACTTGCCCTAATTCACTGAGTCACTGTAACACAAAACATCAGTGGACAAATAAAAGCCTGAACCTGAACCTTATTTATTTATTTATTTATTTATTTATTTATTTATTTTGGTGGTACTGGGGTTCCTGGAAACCCTTCTACCTCTGGGCTATACTCCCAGACCTATTATATATATATATATATATATATATATATATATATATATATATTGTATAGTTATATTGTTATATAGTTATATAAATTATATACATATTATATATGTCATATATAATATCTATATTATATATAATATATAATTATATATTACACCTGTAATCCCCGCGCTTGGGAGGCAGAGGCAGGAGTATCGCGCAGTTTCAAAGCCAGCCGCGCTGGTTTAAGAGACCCTGTTTCCAAATAAAATATAAAAAAATAGGTCTGGGAGTGTAGCCCAGAGGTGGAAGGGCTTCCAGGAACCCCAGTACCACCAAAATAAATAAATAAATAAAAATAAATAAATAAATTTGAAAACAGGGTCTCTTAAGCCAGCAAGGCTGGCTCCGAACCAGTGTGATCCTCCCGTCTCTACCTCCCAAGCGCGGGGATAACAAGCGTGCACCACCACGCCGGGCATTGAACCATTTTTAAATATTAAAAAAACTCATCCAACAAGAAATGAAAAAGCATTCGCTAGAGTCAAGACACACTGCTTAGCGTTAGTCCTGTAAGTGAACGCAACACATATACACTTCACCTCACAAAGCCTGGTACCTCAAGACCGGTGTAATACAGGCCCACACTTTATATGGAGTACATGTAGAAATAAGGTTAGAAGACTTTATGTTTGGAGATACAGTTTATTCTGAAAAAACTAATTTTCTATTGAACAAATTAGCTGTTGTGTTATTGTTAAATAGGAGGATCATTATTTTACCTTTATCATGGGCAGATCAGTATGTGGTTTGAAGCTAGCGTAGTAGGCATAGAATTCCAACCTTAGCAGAGGCAAAGCTCCATGTGGCTGAGGTGCAGACAGAAGCACGTTCAGCCGTCTAAGACCCCACCCACACAGAAGCACATCGTGCTCTCAGCACTGCAGCCGTTTCTTCTACCCTGTGCTCACCGGGTTATATCCAGAGGACAGACACATCTTCTCAGAGTTCAAGAGCCACCATGTTCACAGTAGTTTTTAAAGACCCTAAGGAAGCAGCCAGTTACAGGTGTCTGACACACACCTATGCACACATACACACACATGCATACACATTCTTGTTTGAATAAAGCATATGTAATACTGCACAGAATGTGCCATTTATTTTTTCCTTTTCTGGAATTCCTCCAGGGAAATCCATTTCTGTGTGTCAGAGTGGGCACCCCTGAATCCATGCTGTGTTCCACCATATACTTCTAGGCATCTATGTTTCACCAGAGTCCACTACCTCCAAGAAGACAAATCACCCTGGCCAATTTCACTGAGTGCTGTTTTCTCTTACAGGATTTCACTTCTGCTCACACATGTAGCTGACTTGTACTAGATCCTTCCGTTTCTATGATAGGTAAGAGACTTATAAGCACTAAAGTAACATTTCCCTCTGAAATTTTCAGTGTAAATCATAATGTCACATTTTGATGAGGGAGACTGGTAGACTCCGGTCCCAACTTTGGGGCTAAAATACTTCCTGAGTTGTGGGAAATGTTGGGTATTATAAGCCTAAATCCAAGTATTTTCCCAGCCATTCCCTTCAGACAAAGGAACACACTTTCACTGAGGCTCTACCTGCTCTTGGCAATATCCTTATTCAATGCTGGGATGGAGGAGGAGCACCAGTGACTACCCTCTTCCTTCTTTCTATTCATAACAACCCAAGTGTGTGTTGTGTGGACACTGCCTAAAATGATCAGGAAGTCCCATAATTTTTATTTATTTTTTTAATTAATAATTTTTTTTGTGTGTGTGGTACTGGGGTTCCTGGAAGCCCTTCTACCTCCGGGCTACACTCCCAGACCTATTTTTACATTTTTATTTGGAAACGGTCTCCTAAGCCAGCGTGCGTGGCTGGCTTCGAACCTGCGCGATCCTCCTGTCTCTGCCTCCCAAGCGCGGGGATTACAAACGTGCACCACCACGCCTGGCAATAATTTTTAAATCTTTAGGAAAGTATGCGTAGCAGTGTTTCTCTTTCTTCCAAAAATGTATGGTAAAATTTATCAAGAAAGTCATTAGAACTTGGACTTTGCTTTATGACAAAGTTCTTAATCGCAAATTTTATTAATTTTATGTAATTCTGTTGTTCCAATGTTCGTGTGAATTCAAGATAGTTTTGCTTGTACTCCAGCATCCAACATAGCTTTTAGAAAAGCTGTTTTCTTTCACTTCTTTTTAAATTTTTTTTAAATCAGACCTTTGCCACATTGTCCTCTCTGTTGTATAAGGCAAACTCATATAATAGAGACAGAATTGGCAAGCAACTGAAGCTATTCTATAAGTAGACTTGTATGTTTTTTTTAAAACTAAGCTCTAGTTATGAGGTGAATCTTCTCCATCTGTCTTCCTATTTCTTTGGGAAACCTGCTGTAAGAACCAAGTTCTTAGAAAACATTTTATCTCAACGACAAACACAGATGATAATGCTTTTGTCAAGCATGAAATACAATTGAAAGAAATTAAGAACGAGGGGAAAAATAGAATGAAATATGAACAACCTGAAGGCATAAAATGAAGTTATGCATTAACAAACTGGCCACAATATCTCAAAAATAAGTGATTTCTTATTTATTCAGGATATCTTTAGGAAGTCATATAGAACTGCTTGGCCTTAGAATAATCCATGAATGTGGGAAAAAAATTAAACAACCTATCGCCCGTTTCCTTTACATCATGTCTTGCTTTGGACCAACACTGCACGGTAGAGAGATCACCTGCCCTTATGGTTCTATTGTTTGTACTTTCTTCCCCGCAGTACTCAGAGGATCTGAAGCCAGGAACGGCTAAGTTTCCCACAAAACCCCAAATATTGACACGAGTAAGGCTGAGTCATCAGATCATGTTTGGAGGTGACATCACAGAGATAGGGGTACTTCATGACCTAAGTCATAAAGAAATGGCCCAAGTCATCACTAAGAAACCAGGTAGGTAATTAAGATCATTTTAAGGTACATTTTTGTAAGTTCACTATGCAAATTAATGAGATTTGTCTTGATATTTTTGTGCATGTGTACATCATGCATTCATCATATCCATCAATCTTTCTTCAAATTTTGCCCCTTCCCCTTTCTCCTAACACAGCACCCTTTCCATCCCTAGAAGCCCCTCTTCTATCATAGGACTTTTAGCTTACTTTAGTTTAGTTTTGTTTTTTGTTTCTACATATGAGAGAGAACATGTGATATTTGTCTTTTTGTGTCTGGCTTATTTTGCTCAACATGATGTTCTCTGGATCAATTTGTTTTGCTCTAAATGACAGGATGCTATTCTTCTTCATAGTTGAATAATCATTTATACCTATCATATTTTACTTGTCCATTCATCTGTTGTTGGGCACCTAGACTGATGTAATATCTTAAATATTGTGACTAGTGTTACACTAAACATTTTCACAAAGATATCTTTTTTATATACTGACTTCATTTCTGATGGGTATATACTCAGGAGTAAGACAGTTGGATCATATTGTAGCCCTATTTTACTTCTGTTTGTTTCTTTGTTTATTTTTTTTATATTGGGGATTGAACACAGGAGCGTTCCACCTCTGAACTGCACACCCAGCCCTATTTTTATTTATTTATTTATTTATTTGAAACAGGGTCTCAGTAAGTTGCTAAGGGTCTTCATAAATGGCTGAGGCTGACCTCAAACCCACCAAATTTCTAGCCAAGCCACACTGCCTGTCTAGTAGTTACATATTTAATTTCTTGAGGAACCCCCGTACTATTTTATATAATGGCTGTATGAAATTGCAACCACCACCCCCCATAGTGTATAAGGTTATTTTTTCACAATCTGGCTAGCATTTGTTATTTTTCTTTTAAAATAGCTATTCTAACTGAGATGAGAAGATAACATTTTGTAGTTTTGCTTTGTATTACTCTGATGGATAATAATATCGAGCACTTCTTTTTTTTTTTTTTTTTTGGTGGTACTGGGGTTCCTGGAAGCCCTTCTACCTCTGGGCTACACTCCCAGACCTATTTTTACATTTTTATTAGGAAACAGGGTCTCCTAAGCCAGCGCACTCAGCTGGCTTCGAACCTGCGCGATCCTCCTGTCTCTGCCTCCCAAGCGCGGGGATTACAAGCGTGCGCCACCACGCCCGGCTCGAGCACTTCTTTATATATTTATTGGTGCTAACTGGGTCTTTTTTTCCCTTACCCTTTCCTTCACTATAGAGTCCACCAGAAATCAGGCAAGAGTAGGTCACAGCTGGAGACATGTGAAATTATCTGAGCTGAGGTCCTCACAGAAGAAGTGAGAATAGAATGCAATGTCCCTAGGGCATTTCTTTCTAGACCTTCTTAGGCTTGGCTGGGTGATCCCTTGAGCCCAGTTTCCTTCTATGGGTGAGGAAGCAGTCAGACCTGAGCTCTTCCTCCACCTAGTTATCCGCAGGCACCCATGCATGTTGCTAGGAAAGGGGTGACTGTTATGAATTGGGAAAACACACTCAGTCCTAGCACCTGCAGGAAGCCACAACTGAACAGCTGCCTGGTCTCAGAAGGCAGGGTCCCCCCATACACCAGCTCCTGAGGATGTCACCCCTCACTTTTCTGAATTAAACACCAATTCACAGCAGCCTAGCACCCTCAGCAGGTTTGTGTCAGTCACTCCACCAAACTGAGCAACTTCTGAAAGTCAAATGCCCTGGGCTACTGCAAATTTCTTTTTCTAAACCCGGTTACTATGAAGATTTCAGACCTGTTATCTATTGAGATTGTGAATCTACAAAAGCTGTGAAGCTTTTCAGTGGCGAGGAATAACAGTATTTGCACTGATATAGTTTGCCAGGACTCTTCTTGTCTCTACACCTATAGAGGGAACACTGTCTTTTTTTTTTATTCTTTTGATATGCTGCTGCCCCAGCTGTCATGATTTTATGAGGTTCCTGGTCTTCTAATGCTGGATCCTGTGTTCTCCCATGGAAACTCAGATCACTATGCAGCTATACACCAGTTGCATTGGTTCTTCTTCAAGGAGAGACTTGCTTTAGAATTGTGTGTGTGTGTGTGTGTGTGTGTGTGTGTGTGTGTGTGTGTGTGTATTTTGGTACTGGAGATTGAAGAGTTTTAACTCCCAACTACATCTCCAAGCCCTTTTTTATTTTTTTATTTTGAAACAGGCTTTCATTAAGTTGCTAGAAGACTCACTAAACTGCTGAGGCTGGCTTGGAACTTAGGATCCTCCTGTCCCAGCCTCTCAAGTACTGGGATTACAGATGTGCATGACCAGTCTGGCTATTTAAAAATTTTAGAGAAAAAAAAAAACACATTTACTCCCCCAATTTATTCTGAAAACAGTTGAAGTTTTCTTTTTCTTCATCCGAAGTTTTTATAGTATTGCAAAGATAAAAAAAAATGGAATAAACTTTCATTTTAATTTTTCCGATCCTCCATTTTTGCAGAAATAACTTGTGGGTGTTTAAAGAAGTCCCTTTATCTTGTAGCACCTCTACAGCTAAAGACTGACTCTCACTGAATCCAACAGAAGTCATTATGGTAAGTTTAATTTTGCATCGATTTTAAAAGCAGAGTACACAGCTGGGAACCGTCTTCAGGGCATCTGTAACACAGGCTGCGTTCTTCTCCCAGTAGACTCATCATGTCAGGCCTAAGACTCATGGCCTCTGGCCGCCACAGAAAGCTATGAATACGTAATACAAACTGAAGCTCAAGTGCCCCCAATGAATTATTCTGTGCAACAATTTATTGTGCTTATCTAAGGATTCACTCTAAAGAAATAAAAGACCAAGGCATTACTGGGTTTTCTTTCATCTTTCCATACCAACTCAATATTTCAAGTGGGGAAAAAATGTATATAAGGATTGTTTCATCCTTGATAAATGGTTTTAAAATGCCATGACCTCCCAACCTAATAGCAGGTTAAATAGAATTCTAGGGCATCTATAAAATTCTGGTGAGCACCTTCTATCCCATAACAAACTATCATCAAACTTCAGACGGCAAAGACACACTGCCCAACTTTGGTGTCTCCTCAGATTTTGAAAACAAAATCAGGTTTTATGTGGAGTTCTTTATCTAGGAAGCACACCGTTGTATGCTGCTTTATTTTTCCATTTTTATAATTTTTGAAGACCCTCTAAGTGAGTACCTCAGTGAGATTTGATTAATTGCTAGAAATGAACCTCTGGTTTCAAGCATTTCTGACTGCTGCCAAATTCCTACAACCTACGGACTATATATGATTTCAATACAAACACTTGCAAAAAAGTAAATAAGCAAAGAAACAGCAGCTTGAATTCTTTTAAAAGCATTAATTGATTTGCATTCAACCTGTCTCAATTAACACTTTATCCAGAAGATAGTAAGCAGTTTTAATACATCTATTATTATGAACCTAGTTCTATTCAAAGAAAATAAGAGGATGTAACAAATACATAAACACAAATCAAACTGTTATATCACTTAGCACTGAATCACTGATTGTGAGAATATGTTCATTCTTCATAGCTCCAAAATATCAAATCATGAAATATTTTAAGTAGTCATTGCACCTCATTTTACTCTACATTGTTTTATATTTACAAAGACTAAATTATATATACATTTTTGTGCATGTTTTACTCCTAAGTTAAATCAGTACACATTGCTGTCTTCAATTTAAATATAAATTAATGTAGAAGTAGGCAAAAAAAGCCAACCTTTAGTGAAAGGACAAAGTTTGATCACACCAGAGACCACCTTGTAGACAAGAGATTTATTGGAGGGGCCGGTATGAAAGGAAGAGAGAGAGAGAAAGAGAGAGAGAGAGAGAGAGAGACAGACAGACAGACAGACAGACAGACAGAGGGGGAGAGAGAAAGAAGAATCAGGGAAGAGAGAGAGCATGTGCTGGGATCAGGGTTATATAGGGGCTTGGGGTTACAGATTGGGGGCCAATAGGATAGGAGAAATGCTCTTTGAACTAATTGGCTAGAGTCCCATGGGAGGGGGTCGTGCAGCCAGGTAATTGGCTTGCGGTCAGCGGGGAATGTCCCTTTCACTGATTGGCCAAGGGCACCAGGAGGGGGCAGGTCTCCCAGGTAAGTGACCAGGTTCGGTCAGAGGGGGATGGTAGCTTAACTGGTCAGACCAGGGCCTTTCAGGACACTTAGCTTATGGGGGGGGGGGGTCTGAAATAAGAACCGAATTCATCTAACATTTAGGAAACTCCTTTAGTCATCTGAAGAACTATGGTTGTCTTATACCACCTGTTGCATATCATGTTTATGAGAAATTGTCTTCTTTTCTATCTCATTTATCAGATGTGTCTCTTAAGCATTGACTGAAACATTTGCCCAGACACTTTTTCTACTTCAATATATTCTATTCATAGGCTTCATCTTTAAATTTCCAGCATTACAGCAGAGCTGCCATTTTGGCATCTTATATAGAACCTTACATCTTTAATTTACTATCCTCAAACAAGAAAAAAATTTCCTCAGTTATCCTACATTTAGGTCAAATTAACTCATGGGGAAAGTCATTTCCCCATGGAAATCATGAAAACTGTGAACCTATATCTAGAGAATTAGTCTATAATTCTGAAAAAGTGCACTAACAATATGCATTAAATCTTACTTTAATTGACATAATTATTAGGTCAATAATTAAATATTACTTTAATTGACATAATTATTAGATCAATAATGGTAGGGTATGGAGTAATGTTTAAATATATATATATATATATATATATATCATATAATAATTAAATCAAGATAGACATAAAACAGTACTGTCATTACCCTAAATGTCTATTGTGTGTTTATGATGATAATACTCAAAATCCTTTCTTTTGGCTATGTGAAAAATTATTATGAAGTGCATTATGGTGTGACACTATAATGCTCCATCAAAATTATTTTTAAAAAAAGCAGGGCATGGTGGTGCATGCTTGTAATCCCAGCATTCTGGAGGCCTAGACCAGAGGACTGCAGTTTGCAGACAGCCTCAGCTACTTAGTGAGGCCTGGTTTCAAAATAAAGAATAAAAAATAGGGCAGGGGGTATAGCTCAGAGGTCGAATGCCCCTGGGTTCCATCCCCAAACCCAAAAAAAAATAATTATTAAAAAAAGAAAATTACAATAATGTATTGTAAACTTTAGTCACTGGGATGTTCTAGAGAACACTAACACTTATCCTTCTTATCAAATCATAAGGCTGTACCACTAATACACCTCTCTACATCTCCCTGTCCCTTCCCTTCACCCTTCCCATCCTCTGTAACCACCTTTTCCCTCTCTGCTTCTCTTAGATCAACATTTCCTTTTCCACATGTGAATGAGAATATATAATATTTGTTTTCCTATGCCTGTATTATACCACTTAACATAATGTCCTACCGGCTCGTCTCTGTTGCCACAGATGTCATAATTTCATTATAATTTAGCAAAATATCATCTCTTTATGTATTTACACCACTTTTTATGCTTATTAGTCTGTGAAGACTCAGAAAAATTCAACATCTTGGCTCTTATAAACAGTGCTTCAATAAGCAAGGAGTTCACATATCTCTTCCACATACCAACTTATTTTTCTTTGGGTTATCTACCTAGTAAGTGGGATTGCTGGACCCTAGATTGTAGTTGCAATTTTAGCCTTTGAGGATCGTTCATCTTTTCAGTAATGAGTGTATAACTAACAATACCACCAATAGTTTGTAGAGGTTCTACATTTTCTAAATTTCCATAAGCATTTATTTTATTTCTTTATTTTTAATAATAGCCAATTTAACTGTGATGAGAAGACATCTTCTGTAGTTTTAATTTACATTTCCCTGATGATTAGTGATATTGATCAACTATTCATGTAACTTTTTATATGTGTTCTTTTGTAAAATATCTATTCATATATTTTTTTCATTTTAAATCATGTTATTTGCTTTATTGATACTGAATTCTTTGAGTTCCTTACATTTTCTGGATACTAACCACATGTTAGATAAAAAGTTTGCAAATATTTTCTCCTATTCCAAAGATTTTCTTCACTCTGTTGATTATTCCCTTTACTGTACGAAAACATTGTAGTTGGATAAAATTTCATGAATTTGTTTACTTTATTCAATTTTTGAGGTTTTATCCAAATGTTTTGGTTCATACCAATATCTTGCTGAATTTCTCCTATTTTTTCTAGTAGTTTATAGATTCTGATCTTATATTTAATAATTTCTTCATTTTGAGTTCATTTTGGTATATATTGGGACACAGTGGTCAAGCTTTCTGCCTATGCTTATGGATATCCAGTTTTACCTGAACCACTTATTTAAAAAAATGTCCTTTAACTCAAAAAATTATCACCAAATAAAAACAAAAAACAATCCAATGCAAATGGACAATTAAACTGAATATATATTTCAAACAAATAAATAAAAATGGCCAATAAATATAAATATTCCATACCACTAACAATCAGAGAAATGCAAATTAAAACTACACTCACTTAACTCCAGTTAGAAAAGTACTCATCAAGAATACAAATAAAGCCGGGCGTGGTGTCACACGCTTGTAATCCCAGCACTTGGGAGGCCTAGACAGGAGGATCACGCAAGTTCGAAGCCAGCCTCACTCGTTTAAGAGACCCTGTTTCTAAATAAAAATAGGTCTGTGAGTATATCCTAGAAGTAGAAGGGCTCCATCCCCAGTACCACCAAAAAAAAAAAAAAAAAGAATACAAATAAACCGGGCATAATGGTACACACTTGTAATCCCAGCATTTGGGAGGCTGAGACTGGAGGATCAGCTACTTAGTGAGGCCCTCTGCAACTCAGTGAGACCCTGTTTCAAAAAAAATAAAGAATAAAAAATTGGGAACAGGGTGTAGCTCGGAAGTCAAATGCCCCTGGGTTCCATCCCTAGACCTACACACACAAAAAAAGAATACAAATAATAAAAATCTTAGTGAGTATGTAAAGAAATAGGAAATATTGAATACTGTTAGTAGGATTTTAAATTAGTACAACCACTGTAGTGATGAGACTGACTGGAGGTCTCCCAAAAGACTAGGAATGGTACCACCATATAATCCAGTTATACCATTCTTCAGTATTAATATAAAATAATTAAAATTAATAGTATAGTGATACCTGCATGTCCATCTTCATATCAGCCCAATTCTCAACAACCAAATCACAGAACTATCAAGGTGTCCATCAACACATGAATGGAAAAATAAAATGTGGCGTATATGCACAATAAATTAGTCATAAAGAAGGAAAACCTTATGTCACTTGCAGTTAAAATGGATTGTAATTTTTAGAAAAATGGATAGAACCAGAGAACCTTATGGTAAGTAAGATTAGTCAGTCACAAATAGTAAAAAATCAGATGCTCTTCCTGATATTCGGAAGCTAGGGAGAAAAGGGTTCATAGGAGGAACTCTAGATGAAGAAGGGAGTGTAAATGAGGCAGCCTAACTGAAAGGGATGGGACAGGAAAGAGGGAAATTCCCTAATGTACGTGATGTACCTTCACACACTTATCAAAGTCAGTCACTAAGCCAAACAGGAGAAGAAGGGAGAGGGGAGGGGGTAGGAATGGAGAAGAGGCTAAATGAGTGAAGTGTGCATGTATGTATGCCTTTACCAACTTTTACTCCAATAAACAAGATGTATGACTACAATGCACCAATAAAAAAAAACTGAATAATGGGTAATACTAGGGAATAGTATACTGAAATCAACTAGTCTCAGAAAGTGGAGACATCTCTTTTCTCTCCTATGTGGAAGCTAGAAAGAAAATGAGATATAAAAGAACCCTCAAATAAATGAGGAGAGAGGCCAGTACAATAGATTAAGGGATTTGAGGGAGGGAGGTGGCAAGGAAGAAAAGAAATGAGGAAGGAAACTGTTCAAATGATGTCATGTCCACATATGAAGGCATCACTACCCATCTCACTAACATATTCAGTGTGGGGCGTGGGGGAAGTGGGGCAGAATGTGAGAGGGAATACACCAAGGGATGCGTGCATGCATGTTTGTGTAAGTTTTGCATTCCTTATGATGTATAATTAGAATGTGTCAATAAAAGTACAAAAAAAAAAACCAGTTGACTCTCAGCATGTGAAGTTATTCTAGGTTCTCTATTCTAGTCCACTGGCTTGTGCATTAGCTTTTCTGCCGGTATCATGCGATTTTGATGACTATAGTCTCATAGAACATTTTGAAGTTGGGTAATCGAATTTTTATTTATTTGTTTTTGTTGTCAATTTATCAGAATCCCCTTGGCTATTTGGGGACTCTCGCCTTTGCATGTGAATTTCAGGATTGGTTTTTGTACTTCTGTGATGAATGTCATTGTGGTGTTACAGGATTGTATTGAATATGTGGCCAGCTTTAGGTAGTATGAAAATGTTTAAAATGTTAGTCATTTAAATACATAAACTGGGGATGTTTTATATGTGTCTTATTAGTCAACATAATTATTGTTTTATAGTTACACTGTAGAGATGTAGTTACCCTGTTAAATTTATTTCTAGGTGTTTTTATGGCCATTGTAAATGGGATTATTTTCTTTACTTTTTTTCACATAGTATAGACATGCTACTGATTTCTGTGTCTTTATTTTGTATCCCAGCACTTTATAAAATTTCTTTATCAGATTTAATGTGTGTGTGTGTGTGTGTGTGTGTGTGTATGTGGTATAGTTTTCAGTTTTTATATATATGATCATTTCATTTGTACCTCTTCCTTTTGAGTGATTTTTATTTCTTTCTTAACAAAAGAATAAAAATTTAAAACCACATACTAATAAGAATTATTGTGAATTCAATAAAATTAGAAAAATAAATTTCTGGGCAGGTAAAGAATTCAAGCACTTAATTAATTATTGCTATTGTTGTAGACATTTTTGTTGTTAGGACCTCTCACAAGGGTTTTGATTTGGACCTATAAGGTCCGGTGTGGAAGGCTTAGTCACCAGAGTTTCACCAATTATATCTTCTAGAAATATCAGAATTTTATATTAGTATTCTATTTTGGATTATCATAATGATATCTACTTAATTTTACCCTATTTATTTTAAATATCAAGCAAGCATAGAAGCTTTCAGCTGAGATATGGTGTGTTAGAACAGAAACTAAATAGATAATAAAACAGTCAACATTTGTGGAATAGTGACTACTAAGGAATAAAGTTATATATATTTATTTTAATAATTTCTTTAATAACAGTTATGCATTCACTTATTTAAAATAGTAACTTATTAATAACATTTAATTTTATTATGAATTGATCAGTTCAAAATAATGCATATATTTGTAGATATTTATGTATTAACTTCACATAAATAGCATTAATATTTATAGCTATATATTTGTTGGAGTATTTATAATAGAGATGAAGCAAATGTTTTTTATTCTTTCCTTCTGTATAACAGCGCCACTGCTTAGCTTGTAATATGTATATGTATATGTATATATGTGTGTGTGTTTGTGTGTGTGTGTGGTGTGTGTGTGTGTGTGTGTGTGTTTGTTTGTTTATATTTTGCACATCATTCTTTGGTGATAAGTGGGAAATATTTCTTTATCCTTTGAACAAAAGAATATTCAAATATTTCTTAATTTATTCGATAAACATGTAATGAGCACATCCTTAACTTGAAATATTGGGTTTCAATTTTTTTTTTTCCTGAGGTACTGGAGATGGAACCCAGGGGCATTCTACCTCCAAGCTACACCCCCAGGTCTATTTTTTATTCTTTATTTTGAAACAGGGTCTCACTGAGTTGCAAAGGGCCTCACTAAGTAGCTGAGGCTGTCAGTGAATCTAGATCCTCCTATCCAGCCTCCGGAATGCTCTCAATTTTAACTTAGCATTTTGCCTCAAATAGTCTTTAGTTTATATGCTTATTCATTCACTTATTCATAATTTTAATACTTTAATCATTTAAAGTAATCATTAACATTTAACTGAAGGATAACATATATATTGTAAAGTTATACATGAACACATATATATATATATATATATATATATATATATATATATATATTTCTTTGCTTCCCAGCCTTATCTTATTTTAATTTTCTACAAGAAGAAACTTCTTGTTAACTTTTATCTCGTATAAATGGAATTAGCGATTTTCTTACCACTCCCATTACTCATTCTTACTTTGAAAGTGCATATTAAAAACTGAAAATATTAGGAAGTACCAGATATTCTGTTTTCTCCTATATTTAAGGGACAATCAGTGTATCAAGAGAAGAAAAAGAATCCCTAAAAGACCCCAGTCCTTCATATTTTATTACTAGGCAACCATTTTGCCCTTTTAAAAACTTCATTACTCAGTTCAGTTAACCAGTGAATTCTTTTAGCCTAACCTACAGTTATATTTTTCTCACTACAAGAGACAGAAACACCTCTGTGTTTATTTCTGATTGATACCAGCTAGATTACTATAAGTATTCAAAGTAAACATATTGATCATAACACATTCACATTTAAACTTTTTATTTTGAAGCCAGAGCCTCATATAATGGTTTGATAACCTACTTTTCATCAACTGTATATAAGTAACTTTTTTCTTCATACAATGTTAAACATACATCTTATTAGAGTTTCCCTTTTGCTCTAAGTTAATGAAGTTCATGCAATCCTCATGCTTGTTATAATGCTAGCCACTGGTTCATAAAATAGAAGAACCAGATACTTTTTGGAGGAAAATCAAATAACTTCTGGGAGGGGGGGGATCTCTTTTTCCTGGTGTTCTGATTTATCCTTTTTTTTTTTTTATCATGGTGCCCCTATAGTTTTAAGAAGCACAGAGTTTCAACTCCCATGTGTAATACAGTATAAATTTATGCATAATGTCTTAACAGAATGCACTATAATGTTTGCTTTTACACTCTGTGAAGCCTGCAATGCTAGTATTTTCCTGGAATTCACTGAGTTTATTCTATACCCCATTTCCTCCAACTTTCACTTATATATCCTTAAGATGGCTTTTCTTTTCCTTTACTTCAGTATTCAGCAGCCATGATACTATGTGATTAAATTTACTCACTCTTCTTATCCCACTATTGAGATAAAAATGTTTGTTTAACAATAATATATGTGAAACTTCCAGATGAAAACCTATGCCACTGTGACAAGTGTTTGACAGAGATTAAACACGCACACTGACAGTTGCTTGTGGGATGTTAGCTGTTTTGCAGACATAGCCAGGATTTTAAGACAGTCCATTAATATGTTACTGCACTTCTCTGAATCAGTGACTCCATCTTTAAAGTGAATTTTTAAAAGTAAAAGCAAGACCGTGTGCTGGATCTGAGTCTATTTTCTATAAACTCTGTACTCCCACTTTGTGATACAGTTAAAAAAAAAGGACAATAAAAACAAGGGATATTCAAAGAAGAGAGATTTAACATTTACTTTGAACTTAGCTAAACTGTAAAATCCTCTTATTCATTTTACTCTTTAATGAAATAAAAAAGCAGAAAGAACAAATGTGGTAGTAATGATGCAAGGCGAGAACTCTGAGTTTAAAAATAAAAAATTAAACAAAGCAAAGATTCCGCATTCTTACACTGGGAAGAATTTGGTGACAGCAGTGAAATACATTCTTTTTTTTTTCTTTTATGAATATTTTAATTTATTTTTAAATTTTAACTTAGTTTTCACACACTGTTAAGATGGCAAAGAAATATAAATGACTTATGTGTCCATCAGCTCATAAATGTGTAAAGAAAATGATGACAATGATGTTTAAATTCCTAGTCTTGCCGGGCGTGGTGGCGCACGCTTGTAATCCCTGCGCTTGGGAGGCTGAGACAGGAGGATCGCACGGGTTTGAAGCCAGCCTCAGCTACTTAGTGAGGCTCTCAGCAACTTAGTGAGACCCTGTTTCCAAATAAAATATAAAAAAGGTCTGGGAGTGCAGCCCGAAGGTAGAAAGCCTCTGGGTTCCACCCCCAGTACCACCAAAAATAAAATAAAATAAAATAAAATAAAATAAAATAAAATAAAGTAAAATAAAATAAAATAAAAATAAATAAATATATATATATATATATATAAATTCCTAGTCTTTATGTTATTTGTTGTATGGAGCAAAGTACAGATAAATAAAGGAGGCAATTTTTGTTACAATCCACTTCTCCCAATCCAATTAGTTGAAAGGTTTTAAAAAGACTGGTTCTAAACTGGGCTTCGTGGCGCACGCTTGTAATCTCCGCGCTTGGGAGGCTGAGACAGGAGGATCGCACAGGTTCGAAGCCAGCCTCAGCTACTTAGTGAGGCTCTCAGCAACTTAGTGAGACCCTGTTTCCAAATAAAATATAAAATAGGTCTGGGAGTATAGCTCGGATGTCCAAAGCCTCTGGGTTCCACCCCAGTACCACACACACAAAAAAAGACTGGTCCTTGGTCAGAAAGTGGAGCTGCCTATTGCACACACTTCTTGCTTGGTGATTTGTTGTAGTTAAACCTTTTCCTTTACTGGATAAGTGACGAAATTTAAGATATTTTTATTATTCTGAAATTTCCCAAGAGTACTCACTCCCTTTACCCTTCTCGTTGTCCATATCTCTTTTGAAGAGCAAATTCTAGGACCATGAAATTATGCCTTCCCCAAAGGGTTAGAAAACAATCCCTCTACCTTCTGCACTTAATCACCACACTCTAATAAGTTAACTTATTTTTAGAAGATGGGTTCTGAGTCCATATTTCTCAAGGATGATATTATCAAGTCTTAGATATATCTATTGTTTATTATTGCTGTCTTTCAGATTACTCAGCAGGTAGCAGAAATAGCCCCTCATATATACCTTTTACTATTTAAATATGTCTAAAATATGTGAATAATCATTGAATATTAACAATGATATGATTAGCTAAAAACAGAATCCCATGGAAGTAAACTACCCAATATTTTGTTTATAAAATCATCACTATTTTTGGAAGCCACATATATTTTTTTTAATTTTTAAGTTATTTTTTTGTTGTTGTTGATACTGGTTGGAGGTTGAACCCAGAGACAATCCACCTCCAACCTACACCCCAGCCCTATTTTATTTTTTATTTTCAAACAGGCTCTTGATAATTTGCTGAGCCTGGCCTCGAACATTCAGTAAGACAAGGATAAAATTAAATATTAATTTATTTGTATTTTATATTTTATGGATTTTAAAATATATTGAGTGTATCATACTCTCTCTCATATTCTGGGGTCGATTTATACTTACATGATTTATTCCCCCTCAACAGCTTAGTGAGACCTTGTTTTCAAATAAAATATAAAATAGGTCTGGAGGTACAGCTTGGAGGTAAAAGGCCCCTAGGTTCCATCCCTAGTACCGCACACAAAAAAATGGGTTTATCCCTATAAAAACCAACTCTGCCCCTATGCCTTTTAAGATTCTTGAATTTGCATTTGGCTCACTGGTATATATCTCTAATGCCAGTAATTGGGAGTCTGAGACAGATACATAACACGTTCTAGGCCAATCTGCAATAACTTAGTAAGACCCTACTCCAAACTAAAAAAAAAAAAAAAAAAAAAAAAAAAAATTTTAAATAGAGTTGAGAGTTTTGCTAAGTGTTATAATTACCCCGTGTTAAATCCCCAGCAACACACACACACACACACACACACACACACACACACGATGACTACATTTTCACACGATGACTACATTTTCATCCTATAGGTTTTAAACTATTCACTGATATTCTCTATCAGCCACCTCGGTGTACTGCTTTCTAAGTTGTTCTTTCTAGTTCTATAGCTTCAGATTTTATATTAACCTAATCATTATCTTTGTGTATAAATTGATTTAAAACAATACACATGAGTGGTCTTGGCTCTTATGCATTGAATTGGAGTTCTCTGTTTTGGATTCTTCCAGATATCTGAGTTTGTTACCAAGGAAAAAAACAGTGGCGAATTGAAAAAAATGTCAATAATTTAAAAAGAACAATTTGAAAACTCTTAGAAGCTGTCAGAACATTCATTGAAAACACAGAAACTTGGTATTTATGCAATGCTGGAAATCTTTAAATGCCGTTTTCCATTACTAAACAATGTACACTATAGAAAGTACAAGACTTCACTCCACTCCCATGATGCTACAGAAGGACTAAAAATGGAATTCATTCAAATATCTATCTCATCTGGTAGTCAGGGTTAATTTCTCTGGGATGAAAGGAAAGGCTTTTTTACCCAGAAATTGTGTCTCTACAATTCAAACATCTTTTAATTTTTTTCCTTGAAATATAAAAGGCATTAATTTAATGTTTTCATAATAGAGAACATCATTAGGGGGCATGTGAGCCCATGGGTAGAGTCTATCTAAATCTAATGGACTTCCCCAAAGGCATGCCTTTGTTCTCCCTTAACTAGAAAGAAGACTTAACACAAGTATCCATTTTTTCTTCCTTTTCTCTTCCAAAGAAAAGGGGCTATATACTAACTCAGACCTATCATCTAAAATATGATATTTCTGGTTACATTTTCTCCACTTGTATTCTTAAGAGTAAAGGAATCTCTTTAGGTTCCAAGATTATGCCAGTAACAAGATAATTGTACTTTATCAAAATTGAGATTGAATCTTTTAGAGAAATAGCAGCTCATGTAGGCCTTCAGCCTAAACCATATGCCCCAAGTCACTCACCAGCACTTGGTGTTAAAATGCAGGAAACTGCTAAATAGGTGACAATAAAGTAACATGTTGATTCTCATTTACTTTTATTCTGATTGTAAAGCTCCCTTAAAATTTTTATTTGAAGAGAGATGAATGGCGAGTGGGGATTTAGAATGAAGGAATACCACCAAAGGTATCATAACATATGCACATAGATTCAGCATTTCTACTACTAGGTACAAACCCAGAGGAAATGGAATTCATATGTTGAAGAGGTATCTGCATCTTGTTTACTGCAGTGCTGGTCATAACAGCCAAATTACAGCATAAACTAAAGTGTCCACCAACAGATGATGGGGTGAAGAAAAGGGTTTATATGTACACAGTGGAATACCATACGTCCATTCAAAGGAAACCCTGTCATTTGTGACAATATAAATGAAACTAGAGACCTGATGTTGAATGAAAGAAGTCAGGCACAATATAAAAGTCAAGCACTAAGCCAAACTTGAGAAGGAGGCAGGAGGAGGAATGGGGTGGGAAGTGAGGACAGGCTAAATGTGATGTGATGTGATGTGTGTGTGTGTGTGTGTGTGTGTGTGTGTGTGTGTATGCCTCTACCATCTTGTACCCCATTAAGATGTATGACAACAATGCACCAAAAAAATTTTTAAAGTATCACAAATACTGCAGGATCTCACATTGATGTAGAATTTTAAATAATTGAACTTGTTGTAGTTGAGAAAATGGTGGTTACAAAACACCAGGTGAAGTAAAGGCAGAGTAGATATGAGAAAATATTGGTGAAAAATATAGATGTACATTTAGAAAGGAAGAATATAATCATAATATCTACTGCAGAGTATAAAGATTTTAGTTAAAAATATGTTATATTTTTGATAAACAAAAATGTATGTGTGCTAAATGTTCTCAACAAGAAGATGATACGTGTGAGTAATGAATTTGTTTATCAGCTAAGTTGAATCATTTCACAAGGTATTTATATTTCAAAAATATCATCTTGTGGATTATAAATACATATGATTTTATCTGTCCTTTTAAAAACAATAAGCAAAACAAATAAAAATGCAAATAAAATATTTGAAAACCAACCTTACTTCAAAAATCTCTAAATGTATATATGAATTAACACACTGTGATAATTAAAATAATGATGAAGAGGTGTGATCTTAGAATAAGCAACGATGGAGAAAAGGATACTTAGATTGTCAATTAAAATTAGGGAAATAAGAACGTTGTATTCGTGTCTGCTTAAAGGAAACATTAATGAACCCAGCACCTAAACACTGAATGAAATAGACTATATACAATCTAATGAAACTTTCTCAGCATTTCATCTCCAATTTTCCTCATTTGTTAAGGAAAGCAACTTTCTCATCCATTTATTTTACAGCAAGTTAGAAGAACTTACAGTATAATACTTTTACATTTCAATAATAACATAAACTAAGAGTAAGTAAATTTCTAGAAGCCAAAAAGCATGTACTTTAATTTGGCTATATTAGACTTAGTGCTTTCTTTTTCCTACAACACAAAAGGTTATAAAAATGACCTATATGTTATTCTAAAGGGATTTGAAAACTCATTTTAAAGGCACAATAGCCCCTTTTGGTTAGTGTATACTCCCATCAGAAGATAAGAATGAGTTGCATTATGTCTTCTCATCAGATAGAAATGATCAAGTTGTAGATTCCTGCTACAACTTGACAAAGGAGATAAAAATAGGTGCTCACACATTAAGTACCATGAATATTTCCACCTCTACCTGTCCAAAAGGGAATTTCTCTTGAAGAGAAAAGTGAGCTACTGCATGGAACCATGTGGTCCTCTAAAAATCAAATCCTTGTGGCCTCACTAGAGCATGCACTAGGGGTGTAGAGAAGGTGCCAAACACAGAAAGAACCAGGTGTTTTCCCTGCAGCAACTTCTGTAGAGTGATTTGCAGCTTGTGCAGGCAAATTTCTCAGCTTAATAGAGACCAGTGTTTATCTGTGTCCCAGAAAGTGCTCCACTTCATTTGAAAGATTCTATGAATGGACAGTAGAGATGGGCTTTTCTCCAATCCCAAAGACTTCAGGAGCAAACATGAGACCCTAAAGAAATTTTATTGGATCAGCAACTCCCAGAACTATTGCAAAATGGTGTCAGACCTAGCTCAAGTGATTTATATTTCCTATCTTTGATTCATCTAATATATAAATTTAGAAGAATAGATAAATTATTCTAGCTTTTGTTCTAAGCAATACATGAACAAATACCTGAAATCCTTTAAAATTTAAGAAACTGAATCTTTTTTATCAAACATCCATGTAATAAATAAGATTACTGATGTACTTATGTAACTGCAAGAAAAGAGACAATCTCTCTGAACTCAAGATTATACATTTGAAGGAAAGGGATAAATTTGTTCCCTGAGAGAACTACAATTACAGAAAAGAAATGTATAAGTGGAGAAACAAAGAAAAAGTTAACCATGGTGCCAAGTCTCCATGGAAACCCTGGGAGAGTGTGCCTATATGCCATAAACATCATGCTGAGAAAAAAAATGCTATGAGCATATGTTTTGCTATAATTTACAAGAATTTCAAAGATGCCCATTACTATATGCTACGTTAGTACAACTACTTCTTGAAAATGATGGCTACATCAGGTTACTATCTGATGGCTTATCTATCACTGAGAACCTGGGGATTTTTGAGTATCATATAGGTATAAAAAATTAAATTCCATGTAGTCTACCTGATTCTCAGAATCCCTTCAAACAGGATAGACCACTATAAATCCTTTCATTTTATCACTGCAGAGGACATGCATGAGAGTCATGTTTATTGGACGTTCAAGTAAAAAATACACATGATCCAGAATTTGATGCTCAAAATAAAGAAATAAATTCTTATCTAGAAACACTAATCTCACAGTTGTAATGGGACTTTCATACTCAGGTGACAGAGAAAGTCCCTGAGAAACAAGAAAGAATATTTATACCATATTCCTCTCCCCAATGTGAAAACCTTCAGAAAGTCATTTTACATTCATGAAGCTTCCACTTTCCTATAGACACGTTTCTGAGGACCACCCGATCCTCTGCAGGTCGGTGAGGAGTCCGTGTGAACCACTTGTACATGATGTGCTAGAGTCAATTGCTTTTTAAATGATTTTAAAATGAGAAGAACCAGTTTAACCCTGAAATAGATTAGAGTTACAAAATAGATGAAAGACTATGCTAACCAATTTAACTTCTTACCAGACAAGAGAAAGGAGATGAACTCTCAGTCAGAGACATGTTTTAGACACAAACATGGCTTGTTTAGATACAAAATATGGTTATAGTCACAATAAATTATCTCTAAAAGATCAAAATGTAGTTGTTTGCCATGGTATTCCAAATCATTTTTAGTAGTCATTAATAAAAAGTGCATAAGAATTTGTCCCTATTAGGCATTGTAGCCTCACATTATAATGTAGTTCAGAATGATAAAGCCCTACATGCACACAGCACTTGGTGAGCTTCCACCCAGCTCTCTCCCCACTCCCTCCCCTTTCCCATAAGTGATATTGAGATCAGCACTGATTAACTTTGCATATGTCATGTCAATGGAAGTGTTTCCTTCAATAATTCTCCCCCCTCTCACCACCAGCCTCTCCTATACCCCCCATCACTCTCCTTGGGTTTCTCCTCCATTTAGTTTGTATAGTACCAAATCTAGAGACTTTTGCTCTTTAAATTTTATCTCCTTATATCTCTTCTTATATTCTTCCATGTACTTAAAAATAGCACTAAACAGTAAGCATGTGCTACCATAGTACTTAACACTAGATAACTATTCTAAAATACGACAGTCCTTCCTTGATCCACTTGGTTGTAATGGGTAGTATGATCAAAAGCACAATGTAAAATTATTGTAAAATTAAGGAAAGCAAAGGGACAACCAGGCAGTGCTGTCTATGGGTGGAGTAGAGGTCAGCAAATCATTTGGGTAGTTAGCCTGTAGGTGCAAATTGAGGGGAAAATATCAGATGCCTGGACAGTGTGGCTCACTGCCTTTTTTCCCTTCTGTTTATACTTGGTATCTTGTGTTGATGTCCCCTACTGAGACTTTTGGCCCTAAGGGACACATTTCCATTTCCAATCTTTCTTTTGTTGATATACAAGCTCAGATTCAGACATTTCTGTGCTTCTCTAGAAATTACCATAGTACATTTTTGAACATTCCTCCTAAATATATTCAAACTGAGAGATGTAAGCAAGTGGCTTTATCCAACCATCCCAGCTACTTTAGTCATCAGACTGGCATAGGAGTTTCTCTATTATGGTTAAATGCTCCTAGCTCTATGGTGGGGGAGAGGTTCATTCAACATTCTCACAACTGTGACTAAAACACAAAACTTAAAAAAGGAAGTTTATTTGCTCACAGTGCTGGAGATTTCAGTATATAGTCCATGTTATAATGGCTGCCAGAGATGGAAGTCCTCAGGAAATTGCAGTGAGGAGCAAAAATCCAAAGGTGTCAGAGAAACATGTATTGTGGCTGGACACAGGGCAGAACACAAGCTGTACCTGGGTACACCCCCAGAAACTTATTCCTTTCATCCTTGCCTCCAAACACATTTTTCCAGAGCACAAATGAGATCTTGGGGATACTTTAAATCCAAACTGTAACAGGAAGGGATGGAGAACAAAATAATATTCCATTAGAGTTTGTACCATTCCTTCTTAGATGAAAAACAATTCATATACAAAAGAATGAATATTTATATATCTTCAAATGCACTCAGAAATTGCCCCTAGATATCAACTAATAGTGAAATTCTATTTCTATCCATGTGTGTTTTAATGTTCTAAAATAAAAAAAATAAAAATAAAAATGCAAATACTTACTTTTAATACTTTTCCACAGGGAAACACAAATTCTCAGGGTGCTCTCTTAAAAAAAAAAAAGAGTTCTATTAGTTTCAGAGAATATTGTCATCCAGAAAAACTTAAAGATCTTTTCCAGAGCTGTGTTATGAGTTTTGTAATTGTTTTAGAATTGGTGGCTGTATGAAATATCCTTATGTTCTGACAGTGCGCTAATGCAATAAAAAGAATTTTTAGTAGCAAAAGAATTATAATTTTTTCATTGGCTGCAATAAGTTTCTACTCCCCCTCTTTCATTGCTGTCTCTTTGTAGATAAAATGAAATTTCATAAGCTCTTGTTTTTCAACATCAATTTCTAGGAAATTTTTTCATCAGAATGCCTTTTTCAAGGCTAAATGCAGTTCAGAGAAAAAATAAATCCCCCCAAAAAGTCTTAAAAAGATTCATTGTGTTGTGCTTAATGGAAAATATTGTTACTGTAAAAGTACATTGTAAGTTGTAACCTTGAGTGTTTGTTTACTGGGATACTTGAAAGTAAATGTAATAGCCTTATTTTCCAAACCAGATAAACTGTTTTTCCTGTGGTGCCTGTGCAATATTTTCTAAATAATTTTCTCAGGAATGACTTGTTTTGGCATCAGTAATATATTTTTAATTTATTTATGTATATCATTCAAATACAATCTATTGCAGTCTGGAATATTCAATCTTCAGTATTAGAAATACTTTTATTATTTCTGCATGAATTATATAGTTTTTACTTTTCCAGATTGGTTGTCACTTGTTTCTTCCTTCCTCTCACTTTTTATATTTTTTTTAACTACAAAAGTTTCTATTTGGAAATGTTTATAGATACACAAATTTAAGCCCCAGAAGACATTCACAACAGACTACTCCTATCATGGGGCACTGGAAGGTGTTATTTAATGTCACTTCATACTTGTAAACAGTTACATTGATAGAAACTCTGGGATGGAACCCTTTTGACAAATGAAGGCTCTCTGTACACACTTGGTTTCTTTGCTAATAGAAAAGAGGAAAGCAATGAGAAACCTTTTGTGGCAGACACACTTTGTACATTCTTAGCAATTGGTGAAAGAAAACCTAGCACAGGGTAGGACTGAAGAAGGTGTTAAGTATGTCAAGTTCCATTTCCTCCTTCATGTCAGCTGACTGAGCAACCTGATTATAAGACAGAGAAAGCCTTCAGCAGGGCTCTGCTTTCTTCTTGATGGCATGGGGTTACCTCAGAGACTTTATTCAATAACTACAACAGGGCCGGGTACCATGACAGATGCTAGATGGATAATAAAATCACAGATGGCCCTTCTTGAGTGGACTATATGGTCTATTGCAGTAGATAAATGTATTAGAAGTCAATATTTCTCTATAATTAACAATATATTAACCTTAATCATATACTTAATATTAATATATTAATAGTAATTATTTATATAATTAACTGAGAGGGGGAGAAGATGGAGAGAAAGAGAGAAAGAGAAAGAAAGAGAAAGAGAAAGAGAAAGAGAGACTGTGTTTCCACTTTTCTGATCTTAAATGGACAGCAGTAGCCTGGTGTGGTGGTGTACACTCGCTCCAGCACCTGCCAAGTAATCTTAGTACTTGGAGGTATGAGACTGCGGGATTGGAAGTTAGAAGACAGCGTCAACAAAATAGCAATATTATCAACAACTTATGAGACCTTTCTTTAAAAACAAATAAACAAAAAAAGATCTCAGAGGTAGAATGTCCTTGAGTTCAATTTCTAGATCAAAAAATAAATAAAAATATAATATCAGTATTATTGTTTTAGGGACTACCCTTTTGGCATCATTTATCTCTTTCTCCTTTTAAGTTCTTTTCACAAAATATTTAGGGCTAAGATGAGGCATTATGAGTCTTAGGGAGATATAATTCAGTTCATAACAAGTAATGAAATGTCAATAAAAGTTTAACTTCTAAGATGGGACTGAAGAGAAACAGGGTTGGGAAGTGGAGAATTTTGTTTGTTTTGTTTACATCAGAGAAATTGACATTGAAATGCTGATGGAAGAAGCCACTAGAAAGTGACTAGTTAAAGATGGGAGCATACACCACAAATCAAAGCCTAGAGGTGCAAGGAGACACATCAAAGAGGATGGGGAGCGATGTTGTTTGAGTTTTCCAGAGACCAGATGTGACCTTGCAGCACAGGATGTGTGCTTATGATTATTTTGGTGTCAATACCTGTGGAAAGGAAAATGGAAGCAGGACTGGCAGAGAGACCCATTGAGAGTCTCTGCCTGCCCATCAGTTGCAAAGACAAGACCTTCAGTAAAGCCTTGGCTGAAGGGCCACCTCAGTCTATCTGTGGCACCACTTGCATGCACTTGTTTATCCACATCCTGGGAAGAACTTTTCCACAAATCTTCCTAAAGAAAACTTAGATAAGAAGGTCTTTGAGATAAATTCCAGCCTCACAATGAAGCTAGTTTCACGACCCCGCTGACTCCCAACCTTGTCCTTCTACATTACCCATTAAAGACTCTCCTCTCCAGGGACACTATGTTTGTTGTCAACTGAGCGTATGAGATTTGTTTTTTCACTGTCAAAATGGGGCAAAGTGGGACAGAGAAGTATCTAAGCAGATAATAGAGCTGCAAAATATAGTCCTCCCTGATCCTTTTATAACAGTCAGGACCCTTGTGCTGGTAGTAACCGGGTAAAAATCAGCAGGAGATGCACAGAACTTCCTGAAACAAAATGCTCATCCTCCAAGAACCCAAACCATATACAATATAGGCTTCTTGGCATCACGTGTCACTTACAAGATCCTCCATGGGTACAGAGACCCCATGAGGAAACCTTGACACTAAATAATTGATTGGTGTCCTGGGTGAGGGGCAACACCAGGGACCCAGTGGATATCTCTGAGACTGGCTATTGGTCATTCAAGAGCAGCAGTAACTGGGTGGACCTCAGCAGATTTCCCTGCATAGCTTCTACAACTACTTTGTGTTAGGTGCGCGGCAAAGAGATGAGAGAGACCAGGAGTGGGGTAAAAGATTTAATGTGGTCCTCTCACGGCTTGGGGATGGACTGCCCCAGAGACCTATGGGCCCCTCTGAGGCTGGAGGGAAATGCCTCTCTTTTAAGGCATATGTCTTGGGGGTGGGAATATGCATGGGAACACTGCCCCTCTCGCGACATCACCTGCCTCATGATATCGCCTGTGATATCGCCCAGCAGAGTCTACTCCTCCTTTTCTAGGCTTCCACCCCTGCGGGAAGGGGGAAGGATCGAATTGTCATCCCACCCTTTTGGTGATAATGGGCGGAGATTCAAATCTTAAGCTTCTTCCTGCTGTCAAGGGGCATCGCAAGGGGGCCCCTCGGCCAGGAGAGGTCGGCTCCTCCAGAAGTAGGCAGGTGGGAGTATGGCTACAGCATGAGTCGGAGGTTACCCTAGACAGCTTGGTGATATGTGCTTGAAGAGATTTTAGCAGACGAGGAGTTATGGAAGTTTGGCATCTGAAGATGGAGGGCACCATAGTATGTATACAAGTGGATCTGCTAAAATAAAAACATCGAAGAGAATTATGCCAAGAAAAACGAAGCTTAGTAGGCCCCAAAACTGTACAAGAGAATGCCATTGGACTGTTGTAACAGAGCCCTTTCTAGCCGGTTAAGATGATGCCAGTTGGGGACCCCAGCAGTTTTGCTGTGGTAGGGGTGGTGAGAATCACTGTGAAGGGCCCAGTCAACCATGGTCAGAGATGTTTTGGTTGAAGTGACTTGAGGAGGACTTGATCCCCTAGCTTAAGGGCCTTGATGCAGGGTGTGGAGCTGCTTCTTCAGTCCCAGATTGGGGAAGATACCGGTCAGCATGTTCCCTAAAAAGGTGCCTGAGAAAAGACAAGGAAGGAAGATAGGAAGACAAAGGAGGGGGATCCGAAGAGAGCATGATTAAGCAGAAAAGGGCGACCATAGTATGTAATATCTGGTGCCGACCCTGGGAAAATTATTTTAATTTAATTTAATTTAATTTTTTTTATTTTTATTCATTTTTTTAACTCCCTGTTGCCACTGTTGCTGCATGCTCTGGGTGGCCTTGGTGGAATTCTCTGCCTTCTTGGATCAGCTGGGACCACGCCTGCCCCACCCACCACTCCAAAGCCACCAGAGCCACAGGACCTCAGCCACCCTGGGACTGCCTCCATCACGAGACCACCGAGACTGCCATGGCTCCAGGACTGCTGCCACCTTGGAACCCCAACGCCCTGACCTGAGACTTTAAACCACCCTTTTCCAGCCCCGTGTCCAGCCTCTGCAGTTCCACAGAGGCCAAACCTTCAGTCCACCTAGATAAGCACCCGGGTTCTTTTCCCTACACCCTCTGCCTGCACTTGTTCCAGCCCTGTGTCCCACCCTTCCCCGACTCTAGACCTTCCTTACTCATGTGTTGATATTACTGAATCTTTAGCTAAACCTCGGATGGACCTCCAGGACACCACCCTTCTTAATGCAGATGTTAGGTGCCCGCATAAAGAGATGAGAGAGACCAGGGGCGTGGTAACAGATTTAATGTAGTCCTCTCAGGGATTGGTTTTGGACCACCCAGGTGACATGCAGGCCCCTCCAAGGATGGAGGGAAAATGCCTCTCTTTTAAGGCATACATCTTGGGGGTAGGACTATGCGTGGGAACACCACCCCTCTTGCAACATCGCCTGCCTCGCGATATCTCCTGTGATATTGTGATATCACCCAGCAGAGTCTCCTCCTCCTTTTCTAGGGTTCCACCCCTGCAGAAAGGAGGAGCACCCCGACTTGCCAATTTGTGGTTCAAAAAATAACAGCAGTAGCTGAAAAGCTTCAAAAGGAATTTGCATCTAAGACTGTTTATAATCTCTTCCATATATGTTCTCTGATTGCCTTTATATGATGTGAAAACCTCATCACCTTATGCTAGGAACCATAGCTGTTTCACATACGATCAGTGTTAGGGTCCCAAACATCAGTCCCATGCCTACCAATACAAAATCCCCTCTTGTAGACTTTTCTACATTAGTCCTGTTACATAGTACAAACCTCAGATTTCCGAGGAAGCAGATCTAATATGGATCCAAGTGTGCAATGTATACTACAGTGCAGTATGGTTTCAATGTGAAGTGTCCCTAAGAGCTCATGTGTTCTCAACTTGATCAACAGTGTGGCAGTGTTGGGGTGGCCCAGCCATAAATAGATGTGACCTGCTGGGAGGTCTTTGCTTGCCTGAGAAGAAATTGATAAGTTCTCATTAAACCCTATTTAGTCGCCATGTAAGAGAGGTCTTATAACAGCCTGACCCTGACCTTTGAATAATTTCTTGGCTCCCCATCTCTACATATGTGCTCTCCATGTTGTATCTGCTCCAGCCATTGTAAATCCATCCGCCTTGAAGACATCAACAAGGCTAAGAGATGCTTGCACCTTTCCTAGAACCTCCAAGACTACTGAGAGACTGTATATAATAAGCATGTATTCAACAACCATTCTGAATACTGACTGTGTTTTCTAAGGGCTTACTATATTAATAGAGAAGGGATACAGGCTATACCCACAGAAATGTAACAGTGTACTACAAAGAATGGTTTAGTTTTGTAAAATTAAAATAACAGCAAACATGCTCAACATGAAAACCGTGTGTCAAATGGAGAGGAAGCACAGTGGAGAGAGTACTTTAGATAACAACTCAGGTCAAGTTTCCTGGGTAAAATAAAGCCACAGAAAGCAGTACTTTCTGCTGACTGAATTTTGGTACAGGTTCTTTGGAAATAGCTTCATTGGCTGGGCATGGCAGTGCATGCCTATAATCCTTGTACTTGCAATGTTGAAACAGGAAAACTGCAGGTACCAGGCCAGCCTCAGCAAGTTAGTGAGGCCCTCAGCAACTCTCTTTGACTCCTGATATGTGGAAGATAGGGAGAAAAAGGGTCATAGGAGGAAATTTAGATGAGGAAGGAGAAATCATAGATGAGCAAATAAGATGACCTCACTAAGGGAGATAGGAGGGGGAAGAGGAAATTATCTTGTATATTGTACATTAGTACATTCACAAACATATCAAACTCAGTCACTAAGCCGGCAGGAGAAGAAGAGATGGGGGAGGGAATGGGGTGGGAACTGAGAAAAGGCTAAATGAGTGATGTGTTCATATATGCCTCTACCATCTTGTAATCCTTTAAGATGTATGACTACAATACATCAATTTTTTTAAATTTAAAAATGGTTGGAAATATAATTAGAAGACAGAATGTCCCTGAACTCAATTTCCAGGGAAGGGAGGTTCTGGTGTGGACTCACTTATGCTTTTGTGGGCATAGTTGAGGGAAATTCATAGTGTCCTCTGACAGCCTTCTCCCAGAGGGGCTCATATATCCAGCCAGTAATACCAGTCAAATTTTAGCAATCAGTAAAGAGAGAGTTACAGTAACAAGATCACAACCCCATGCATTTCAACAGGACATCTAATAGCAAAAACTTAAAAATAGAGCTAGAAATATATATTTGTGCATGCACATAAGTACATAATACAGTACAAATGTAAAGGCATATATGTGCATATGAAAATATTTATGCCTTTATGTAATAGTAAAACTGTAGAAACAGGTTGAAAGTATAGATAACAGTTTGTTTTTTTATTTCTGGTTTCTTCCAGAGTAGAAAGTAGCTTTATGAGACAGAAAAAAAGATCCTTTAATTCTTTATATGTATTTGAATTTGGGGACAATTATAAGAATTATGCTAAGTAAAATTAGTCAGACACAAAAAGTAAGAAATTGAATGTTCTCCCTAATATGCAGAAGGTGGGGAGAAAAAGGGTCATAGGAGGAACTCTAGAAGAGGGAGGAGTTCTGGATCCAGCTGGCAAAAGTACAGGTTACAAAGAGAGAAGTGAGGATTAATTAATTTTTTTTTTTTTTTGGTGGTACTGGGGTTCCTGGAAGCCCTTCTACCTCTGGGCTACACTCCCAGACCAATTTTATACTTTTTTTATTTAGAAACAGGGTCTCTTAAGCCAGCGTGTCTGGCTTTGAACTTGCGCGACCCTCCTGTCTCCGCCTCCAAGCGCGGGGATTACAAGCGTGCGCCACCACACCCGGCTAAAGAATTCAATTCTAAGAATTAAATTCAAGTATAGGAGGATCGCCAGTGTACTCCTGGGTCGATATCTCTACAGGCCAATCCCAGGTTTATTTCTCTTGTGGTATTTATACAGTTTCTTACACTGAAATACAATAATGACAAATCCAAAGTACATACATCATGGGCAGGTCAATCAAAACCCTCGTGCCATCACAAACAACATGAACCTAATCTTCTCTTAGACCTTAATTACTTTGAACCTTCCATGACCCCAAACCTTGTTGACTCTGAGCAGAGGACAGTCAGCTCAGCAAAGGACAGTCAGAAGTATTCTTCTAGTAAAGATAACAGGAAAACCTTAATGGCTCCCCACAAAGGAGAAACCATAGATGAGCAAATAAAGTGACCTAACTGAGGGGGATGGGAGAGGAAAGAGGAAAATTCCCAAATGTATATGAAGTACATTCATAAATATATCAAAGTCAATCAGTAAATCAAAGATGAGGAGAGAGGGAGAGAAAATAGGGTGGGAATTGGGGAAGGGCTAAACAAGTGATGTGTGCATGTATGCCTCTACCATCTTATACTCCATTAAGATGCATGGCTACAATGTCCCAATAAAAAATATCAAAAAATAAAGAATAAAAATGAATTTAAAAAATACAGACAAAAAATTAAGCATGCTTAACACATTATTTTTCATTATTACTGGTGCACTGTAATAATATATCATGATGAATTACAGGGTGATAGAGGCATACATGCACACACAGCCCTTGGTGAATTTCCTAGGCTCTCACCTGTTCTTCTCCCTTTCCCACACAGGAGAGATATTAATATTGGAATTAATAATTTTTATATGTACATTATGTCAATAAAAGTATTTCCTTCATCACCAATTAATTATTAAATGATGAGTACTACCTTTCATAATGTATGATGCATAATAGATTTTAGGATTTATTTATTAAAATAAATTTTATTAAATAAACTGTTTTTATAATATGTATACCATACCTTCACATTACTCTATTTTTATTATTTTGTAAGGGCTTGGCCTCCCTTCTTTTATATTTTAGGTCAAATTACATCCAATAAAATTCTACTGAGAACTACTAGGGAACAGGAAAAATTAAAATATTATTTCATAACCCCCCAAAATACAGCTCAGTGTTTTCAGCCCAGTTTTACAAGTCAAACAAATCCAGGACAAATTCTTGTTCCTGATAATACTTATTATCTAATCCTGCACAAAATATGTAATCCTATTTAAGTTACTGCCTTTCTAAACAAATAACAATGACTATATACTTCATTAGGCCTGTAAAAAGTATGTTTGTCCACATTCAACCCTTTTACTGAGCCAGATACTTCTTAGTGCTGACTAGTACCTAATATAAGTACAGACATGCCTTGCTATGATCTACACACCTTCCTCTCTTTGTTTTTAAAATATGACGATACAAATTTCACAATGTTAACAAAATATTTTCACAAAACATAGAGTAATGTCTATTGTTTGATCCCTGCAATGAAATTTACAAAGATCTTATTATATTGTATCATAGTATAAAACATTCATGAGAGGTCAAATTATTCTTCACATATACCAAATCCTTTTTCTAGTGACCTTCATAATATGCTAATGAAATGAGTTTTGAAAATGCTTGGATAAAATAATACAGTTTTTTAATACGTTTTCTTTTGCAGTCGTTAGTAAACTTTTAATAAACTCAATGGAAAATGTATATAATTATAATGATTAAAATTAAAATTAAACCCATAAATCACAAAATTAAAATCTTACTGTTTAAGAAAAAGGCAGGTTTTGATACCACAACAAAACACATACTATCTAAAAGATTAATATTTCTAAGTATAATTTGCAAATCATAACAGTAAAAATTGCTGAGCTATTTCAGAGATTATTAATACTCAAAAATATGAATTAAAAATTATTACATATCTCTATCCTAATAATCAGAGACAAGTGAAGAATTTTTAAATCAGAACATCCACAATTATTAGTTTATTTATTTTTAATTTAAGGAAACAACTACTATTTTTTTCAAAAAAGAAATGAGATAGGTCAAGTAGAGGAAAGAATCACAGAAATTCAGAATTATTGAAACAAATCAAATATAAATAAAACAATGTTATTTGTTCAAGAGTAGTTAGGTAGTTTGGGGTTTTTATTTTCAGTCTATTGGTTTTGAGGCTGTGCAGTATTTTCTATAGATTGCTGATCATGTATCCATAAATTACTAGAAGCATTTTAGATTATTTTCAATGCCTTACTTTGTTACTTTAGTAACTGAATATTTAAGGTTTTATCTCTGTCAAGTATCTAACACTGCAAATGCAAGTCTCCTATGAATAAAAAATAAGTCAGCAGAAAGTATTTCTTTTTTTTTCTTTTTCTTTTTCTTTGCGGTACTGGGGGTGGAACCCAGTGGCTTTCTACTTCTGGGCTACACTCCAAGACCTATTTCATACTTTATTTGGAAACAGGGTTTCACTAAGTAGCTGAGTCTGGCTTCGATCCTCCTGTCTCAGCCTCCCAAGCGCGGGGATTACAAGCGCGCACCACCACGCCTGGCTATCAGAAAGTATTTCTAAAACAATATTGCAGTAGTCTAGCTTTCGATTCTTTGTAAATAAAATTATGTCTAAAAATTTACATTTTATAATAGTTAAGAAATTAGTTTGTCTCAGTATAATTAATTTTTAATTAAAATAAAAATATTAGCTGGGTACGGTGATGCATGCTTGTAATCCAAGTACATGGGAGGCTAAGACAGAAGGATCACAAGCTTTTGAGATGACCAGCTTTTGCTCTTAAGTGAGGCCCTTCGCAACTTAGTGAGACCATGCTTCAAATATAATTTAAAAATTAGGGCTTGGGGGTATAGCTTGGAAGTAGAATGCCCCTGGGTTCAATCCCCAGAACTGCTAAATAAATAAATATTAATTTCATGTTTGCTAGGTAACAGATGAGTAGTTTTGTATTTTAACAATGAAAATGGGCATTTTGAGAGTAAGATTTTATACTGGAAAATGTGGACCGAATTTGTGAACACTGAAAATGTTAGCCAACATTAAAAACATTATCATCAGGCAAGTATAAACATCTAACTACCACATAACTACTCTTGAACAAATAACATTATTTTATTTATATTTGATTTGTTAAAATTATTCTGAAATCTATGATTCTTTCCTCTACTTGAACTATATAATGGCCAGTAGGGTATTGAACCCAGAGACATTCTACTTCTGAGGTGCACCTGCAGTCTTATTTTATTTTTGTTTTCAAATAGAGTCTCACAAAGTTACAGAGTCTCTCCCAAATTGGTTGAGGCTGGCAACAAACCTGAGATCCTCCTGTCTTTGCTTCACAAGTACAAGCCTGGCCAATTAATTAAAAATATATCTATAGATGCATATGGCGCACGCTTGGAATCCCTGCGCTGGGGAGGCAGACAGGAGGGTCACACAGGTTTGAAGTCAGCCGCGCTGGCTTAAGAGACCCTGTTTCCAAATAAAAAAATATATATAAAAATAGGTCTTGGAGTGTAGCCTGGAGGTAGAAGGGTTCCATTCCCAGTATCACCAAAAATAAAATATAAAAATAATCTCACATTATAAATCATAGCATTAGTGACATATACATAGCTTTCTGCATACATCTAGAAATATAGATTATTTGCTCATCTATGGATTCTTCTTCTTAGTGTTAAGTTCCTCCTATGATCCCTTTACACTAGCTTCTGCATAGGGAAAGCATTCAATTTCTTACTTTTTATGACTGACTAATCTCACTTAGCATAATTATGTCTATCAACAGATGAATGGATTCCAAATCTATGGGATATGGACACAGTGGAATTTTATCCAAATGAAGAACAAAATTACATTATGTGAGAGAAAATGGATGGCATTAGAGAGCATTATACTAAGTGATATGTTTTTTGACACCCATTTTCCAAATTTCTATTCTTGGTGTAGAGAAACATAAAAATGTTTTTTTTTACATCACCCTGCATTAAAGATACTATTTTTCAAGAATGTCTACATAAATATATTCTAACCTACATGCTCTTTCTAAAATACAACACTGACATTCTTTCCAGATACAAGGCCTCTACTTTCTCCTTTTGAACTTGGATTTATCTTTCAAAGTGTTTTAACAATGCTGACAATAGAATTCTATGGAAGACAGATACCGTGATTTCCAAGTGTTATTTGTAAAAGGCAGTCAGCTTCCATCAAACTATTTCTATCTCAAGACTCTTTAGGAACTCAGGGACCTGAATAAAACTATCTTGAATCATATAGAAAATAATTGCCCCTGAGTAACTATGGTGAGTTTTCCGTGCTTAGTTTCCCAGCATAACACACACACTCACACACACACACACACACACACACACACACACACACACACACACACAAAATTTAATGGTTCATAGAGCATTATAACAAGATGTTGGCACTGTCAGTGCTTGATATGGGCCTGACATCTTTGACATTGTCTTAATATGAGCTAAATACATTCTAGGTGGATGAAGTCACTTTTGTCCTGACCAAAGAGGCCTCTCTTTTTTCAGTGAAATCATGCAGATCCACTGCCCTTACATAAGTTCCCCCTACCAAGTTGTCTTCTTTAGAATCCTGACCCTGTCAGCCACTTTCTTCAGTCTCACAGCTCCTGGATGCTGGTTCTCTTACACTGGAATTGGGTTGTTTTAGAATACTTGGCCATCATGTTACAAGGGCACAATGTTTACCTGGGAGTGCTCTGTCCAATAGCTCCATGCAAGTCCCCATCCAGCAGGCAGTGCTGACCGCAGACAGGTCCATGAATGAGCCTCCAGAATAACCTAGATATGCTTCCAAGTATTACAGCAGGGACCCAGAGAAAAGTGAGTGTTTTATGAATTATGCCCTTTTGAGGCACTAATCTTTTATCCACCCCTAGTTTTTTAAGTATAAGGAAACTCAGTATTTCATGAATATCAGAAAACTACTATGACATAGAGCTAGTCGGAGAAGCTGAGGATCCTCCGCTATGGAAGATGCAGGTTGGCTCACCCTTTTATCTTGCTGGTGCAACAAGGGTCAGAATTATTGATAAATCTATACCCAAGTGCTGCACGCAACATACTCCAGCGAAGTAATTCTATGTATTAAAATTCAAGGTAGACAAGACAATGCTACTTTAAAAATATGTTTTCATTAAAGTTTCTATTTAGTCTGAGGTAGAATTTTATATAACTGGTACAACTTTTATTTTCTTTATTAAAATATTTTAACTACTATTATCTTTTATATTTCATGTATTTGGGGAGTTTTAAAAAGAAGAAAAATTACTAAATAAAATAATAATTACAGGGAATTTCATGAAAATTTTTGTAAAAATATGTGGATTATCTAGTAAGTAGAATTCATGTCTCTTACTTTATATAGGAAAAACAATCTTCTTTACAATATAGAGATATGCACAAGGGAGCAAAATGTATTGCTAGTAAAGACAACACTCAGACTTGCTGAATTTCAACTAATGACAATGTTCTTATCTCTGACTTCTATCTTATTTGAGTCTACTTTCTGTTTTTTTTCTCTGCTGGCTTATATTACTAGATATTGCATGACCCTTAAATGACATATATATCAGCCTTGTTTTTTCTGTGTTAAGAGACAGAAAATAATTGTTACTAGCTATTAATAGTTTTGCTACTAACTGCCATTTTTTTTCTTGATCATTCTCTTTAAGGTTCTCAATATTTGTAGTTTCTTTTTCTCACTGTTATTCTTCAATGTTATTTGAGAATTTTCCATGCTATTGATAATTTTCTTAAGAAAATTTTCCTATAAGAACATTTGAGAATATATGTGAAAATATGGAAAATTAAATCTTGTTTAGCCATAAAATTATACTCCATATGCTTGATCTCTATTACTATATTTTAAACTTTATAATATGTATTTATATGCATATCCATATCTATATATATTCATCTTGGGAATAAATATATTTTGAAAGTGTCATTGAACTGACTTATTCTCATCAGATTCAAAATATAATGAGGATATAACTGATAATAGAATTTCAATTTTACAATAAGAACCAGAAATGAAATTTAATAGAAATCATGAATTCATAATTTAATGGAAATTATGAGGAGAGACATAAAACATATTAAAGGTAAGTATAACATTCAAAGATAAACAGTCTAATATATGAAGTTTAAAATATTATTAGGTAAATTTTATTCCTTTGCTTTCATTTTATCATAATGAGGATTGCTATATAATTATTATATAGTAACATTATTACTATATTATAATAGGACATTACTATATGTCATACTGAGGAACCATATAAACAGAACTCCTAAATAATTTGCAATAAAATCAAAGAGGATAGAATTGTAGTTCTAGAAAGTAGAAGAATAGAAAAAATGTAATAAGGTTCAATATTTTAAAACTTTGATGAAAACCACTTACGTATGGATTCAAATAATTTAATTAAACACATGAAAGAAAAAGTAGAACTGCAATAAGACATTTTATTATATAATTGTGGGAAAGAATTCGAAATTAGTATCTATTAAAGCTATTGAGAAAATAGCACATTATATACAGACATAATTCTATTTATTTGTATTTCTTCTCAAGAGTAATGAGAGACAGAAGACAGTGGAAAATGATCTTTAAAATTTTGCTGTCAAATAAATTTCCACTCCTCAAATCTGAAGGATCATAAAAATTTGTTTAAAAAGAAGTAAAAATATATAAAATTTGAGAGCAATAAAAACACGGATAATAAAATTTCTGAACCCAAGTTACTGGAAATGTTAAATAAAAAATTTACAAGGAAAACCGGGCATGGTGGTGCATGCTTGTAATCCCAGGATTTGAGAGGCTGAGACAGGAGGATCGCCGTTCGTGGACAGCCTCAGCTATTTAGTGACACACTCTACTACTTAGTGAGACCCTGTTTCAAAACAAAGAATAAAAAAATGAGGCTGGGGGTGTAGCTTGGAGGTAGAATGCCCCCAGATTCCATCCTCAGTACCATAAAAAAATTACAAGGAAAGAATATTATTCTAAATAAAAGTTTAAATACAGAGGGTATAATACTATTTATTTTTTTCTCTCAGACAATACCAGATTCTGATCATAGTCAGTTCTCACACCATAATGACTCAGAATATGGTATTTTTACCATGTTACAGATTTATCTAGAAGCTGGACACAGAAGTACATGCCTAGAAGCACAGTCACTCAAATCATCCTTTACAACATCTGTAGGAAAACACAAACATGCGCGCACACACACACACACACACACACACACACAAATGGGCTTAGTAATGATTTATAAAGATATATCCAAACTACATCAGATATCTGTTTACTACAAAATATTCTCAAAATTTTTGTCTGGTTTGGCAAAATAATCTACTGCGTTTCACAATGGGCAAAGGTCAGGGGTTCACACAGGTTTCATGGTGGATGTCTTTATCATTCTTGACATTCCAAGAACTTAATATCTGGTATTAAATAAGATGAATGAAGAAAAGAAAAAAGAGAAGGAAGGAAGTCACAAAAAGAAACTTGAATAAGTCTGGCAGTTAACAATACACAGACATGCCAGTAACACCAGTGAATAGAGCCTTTAAATATTGAAAAAGAGAAAAGAGGGCAGAGAAAATATAGACTTGCTAACAAATAAGGAGGGACATAAAACCAATGAGCCATTGATAATGGGTTAGATACAGCTCCCATTTTTTAAAGAGAAAAATGAAGTAAGGAAATTTAGGAAATTGGGAAGTAATGACAGCCTGGTTAAAGTAGCTATTGATGAAATGTAGGTAAAAGGATGCTAGTCATGGGGCTGAACAAATAGCTCACCGTACAGTTGGGGAGGAGTGTCTAATGAGGTGCCGTTAGGATGGATCATCCTGTTCCAACTCAACATCACCCTTAATGACATGAAAGGAGTGAATAATACATGATTGAAGATCATATGGGAATCAAGCTCACAGGAGCTGCCAGAATATGTGGTAAACAGAAACAACACTAAAGCAAATGGGTTTAATAAAAGCAATTTGAAAAATAAGTCAAAATAAATTATCTTTGCAAAGCAAATAAGGCAGCCAAGGCTGCAAATGGAAGGAAAAGAAAAGCACATAAACACCAAACTGTTATTGGCAGATAATTTCTTAACCAGTTATGCGCACATCTCCTTATTCTTAGAGTCTAACATAGAATATATCTCTTATAAACACTGCACATGTTTCAACTGGTGTCAGGATAATGATGCTTCTGCACATTGTTTCTCTAGACTAGAGAAATGCAGATACAACCTCAGTCCTAGAGATCTGAACTCTACATTTTGCTCTTGTTATTAAAGCATGTGATTTTTTTTTTTAAATTAGAGAGAGTGAAAGAGCTATATATTTGGTAACATCCTTTAAGTAGCCTGGCAAGAGAGAAAAATTACCAAAGGGGGACTTGTGAATCGAGAAATGGAGAAAATTAGGAGAAATTGATAGCAAAAAGTGCAGAGGTGGCAGTGTTTCAAGAAAGGAATGGTCACCTGTGCCAACAATGATACAGAAAGGTCGAATAAGATAAGACAGAAAAGCCGCCATTGAATTAGGCAATTAGGATGTCATCTATGAAAACTGACAAGGAGGGGCTGTATTATGGTTACAGCAGATTCCAGAGAGCTGTGATTGATGAGTGCCTGGCTTTTAAGGAAATAGAGCACATATAAATGACTTTTCTAAGAAGGTGAGCCCTGAAGAGAAAAAATGAAATAGGATGATAACAAGAGAGAAATAAAAAGGCACCAAAAGCATGTACATGTATGTCATTGTCAACATGATTAACATTATTGAGTCTATAATGCACCAATAAAAACACATATAAAAAATAGGGCTGGGTGTGTAACTCAGAGGTAGAACACTTCTGGGTTCCATCCCCAGTAGTGCAAATAATAAATAAATATAAATAAATGTATTTGTAAAAAAAAAAGGATGTCTTTGAATTGTGATATTTGTGAATAGAAAATTAGCAGATAGAGAGGAAGGACCTTGCAGTCACACTCCTACTGATTTTATATGACTAAGTTCAGAAGCCCCCTACTTTGTAAAGCTTTCTCTTTGTTCCTATGACTGCAGTCCTGAATAAGTTAGGTTTCCTCCTTTTCATTCTTTCTCTTCTGTCCCATGGCTCCTACCCCACATCTCAGGCATGTTCTAATCTCCATGTTGTATTTTGTATTTTTCTAATAGTCTAGTAATCTCTTAGGTTGAGATTCTTTAGATCAGGGATTGTGACTATTCATTATTTCCTCAATTTTGACCACAGTAGATACCATGTTATGGTGAGTTAATAAAACTGTCATAAAAATGAATAAACTCATGCAAAGATAATACAGTTTATGGCCATATAAAACTTTGGCTACAACTTCATCAAAACACAAGAATATATATTATGGTAAAAAAAAATAAGAAACAAGTTAAACAACAGAGCAGAAATCAAGAAAAATTAGAAAACAGAAATGTACATCCGAGAACAAGAAGGAGTCCCTGTGATAAAAAATAAATAAATAAATAAAGCAAACAACCCACAAACTTCTGTAGAATTCAAAGTTCAGGAAGGTAGAAATTAACTCCTAAGGTGAACTTGTGGATTTATGAGCATTCATTCTTTTTCTTACTTCAAAACTTTATAGAAATGTAAGAAATTTCTTCTTAGGTCAACAACTGTTATAATTCCACTTTCAGTCTAAAAAGCTAAAAAGAATTTAATCTCTTTAAATATCACTGTAAGTTGAAAGAGTAGGAATTTATTGAGACCTTCCTTCCAGGGGTTTAAAAGAACACAGAAGAAAAGTCCTAGGCAGAACATAAATGGAAGATTTCAGTTTAAAAGAAAAAAGCTGGTAACACTAGGACTAAAAAACCTACCAAGTGGTTAAGATCAGAATGTTTCATAATGGAATTAAAGTCAATGCTTTTAATCTTTTTAACCCTATCTGATGTAAAAGAGTTAGCAAAGAGGATAGTAAGCTTCTTGAGAGCATCAAGACACTTGACAAACTATAGCCCTCAACATGGCATGTGTATCATACTAAATTAAGGAGCAGTGCGGCTACAAATTCTTTAGGGTTTTATCTTCTTCGGGGTGCAGTAGATTTGATTTGAAAATGAATAGTACTAAGATGCAGATCAGCCATAACACCCAATTAGCCAGCTAAGGAGCACATACAATCCATTTTCCACTTATAAGAGTTCTTCTATAACAAATAAAAATTGTAACTTTTATTGCTATAGAAAAAGAAATAAGGGCATAATTCACATCACTATTCATAAATATGGGCATCACTAAAAATAATTTGACAAAAAATGTAAGTATGTAAGAATAAGTGAACAAAAATCTTGAGATGTTATCTATTATCTATATGTTCTATTGATTCTCTGCAGAAACCTAATATATATTATAAACCATTTAAATGTAATTTTTATAATTTCATTAGTAATTAACTTATAAGTATGTAATCATTTTTCTTATATTTCTAAATATAATGTTAAAATCTATAAGATAAAACAGTATAGTAGGGTTCTATGTGTTATAGATTAGTATAGAATATTTAGGATCTCATCTGAGTTTTCTGTTTCATCAAGTTTATTTCTCATATTACTTGAAGGGAATGTTACTTCCAGCATAACCTGAAGGGAAGAAATGTGACCACAGTATCCTCAGGATACTTTACTGTTACCACCTATGACTTTATAATTAAAAATAAAACAAAGTACTGAGAATTTCCCAGTAACCAAGAAACACTACAGAGAAATAAAGAGAAAACACATTTACACAAAACCAGGCTTTCCACATAACTTAAAACATAAAATACCAACACTTTAAATAACAATAAGTAAAAGAGAAAACATTATTTATCTCTGAACTTATATCTCTCATCCACAGCCTTTCTTCTTGCCAGGGTTTGTCTTGGATAAAGGCAAATGCTAGTGTGAAGAGGGGAGGTTTTCCCAGGACCTGATGGCTGACCTAAAACCACTCCCAGAAATACTAAATCCACCTTCAGTCTGCAAACACAGAGCCAGAAATCCAGGTGAGACACAGGTAAGGCATTATTAAAATCATACATAATTTGAAGGGGCAGTCCTCAAAATACTGGTGGTATGGTTTGAATATAGATTGGCCCTGGAAATCTCATGTGTCAGCACTGAGAATATGTTCAGAGGTGAAAGAATAGAGTTAGGACTCTAATATCCTCAGGAGGATAAATCAACTGAAGGGTTGATAATTTGAATGGATTTACTGAGTGATAACTTATACCTGTGAAGTGTGGCTGAAATCAGTAGGTCACTAGATATGACCTTGGCAGTATATCTATCCTTGGACTCTCTCTCATCTCCTAAGAGGACCTGCTGACCTTTGCCACATGCCATGCCTCTGTAGTGTCTCTCTTGGAGTTAGCCATCTATGGACTGTACCTCTGAAACCATGAGCCCCCAAATACTTGTCCTCTTCTATGTTTTTTGTTTAGTGTTTTGGTCACAGGGATAGAAAAGCAGATTTAAATTTCTGGGTGTATGAGAAAGCAAAAGTCAGCTAGGGAGGAAGCTTTGAGTTGACACCAAAGGGTTGTACCTCTCAGCCTCTCTCTCCATTGGCTTTCTATGCATCAGAAAACTGATTGTCAACTCCAGAGGGGAGAAATGGTTGGCATTATAAAACCTATCTTGGCCCCCAAAATAGGGGTTTCTGTCCTAAAGGAAACAGGACAGGGAGAATAATCTTGTAACAGAGAAGCAGGTGATGTTTCCCTGATGAATGCATAGGCACACAGCCCTGGCCATGCTCTCTGTCCTCACCTCCAGTGTCTGAGTGTTAAAAGATTTGAAAGTGTTTATTTTTCCTTGATCTACTTTTTATATAAATTCTTCACAGGGGGTTACTATGAGAAACGGTGGTGGAGGAAGTTGTTATCGCTAATGGCTCTGAAAGTTGTTAACTTTAATGGATTAGAACTGGATGCGTGCTAAACTTAGTGATTTCAGGTAACAGGGGAATTGAGTAAGAGACATTTTAGGCTCTGGCTGGAATTTCAGAGTTCAAATCACATTAATGCCGTTTGATCAAATCTACTGAAAGAACAATCCAAGCAAAAATCCTGTCATTGCCCTTGGCTTCTAGGATTCAATGGAAGATCGACTCATCTTACCTGTTTAAATATGTTTAGACTTGGGTAACTCTGATTGAATTTCAGGTTTATTTTTTTCAATTTCTTAAATATTGTATATTTTATTATATTTTTTTCTCAAAAGAATTTTTGCGGTATTAGGGAAAGAACCCAGGGGCATTCTATCTCCAAGCTACATCATCAACCCTATTTTTTATTATTTTGAAATATGATCTCACTAGGTTATGAAGTGTCTTACTAAGTAACTGAGGCTGGTCATGAACCTGTTATTCTCCTATCTCAGCCTCCCAAGTGCTGGGATTACAAGCATGTACCATCACATCCAGCTCTCTAAAATTAATTGGCAACTACAGATCATTGTTTTTATGATTCAAAGATCTTTCAGAACATAAGGACTATTTTTAGTTTATTGATTTAAGTAATTATACAATTAGAATGATTTCTCTCTGAGAACAAATGATAAAAATCACATGATTATATGCAATTTATAACTTAAGTCAAATGCAAAAGTCAAAGTCACACTGACACAGCAAATTATTAGAAAGTTTACATTTTTCCATATATCAAATAAAAATAATCACATAGCAACTTTCCACTCATCTTCATTAACATTATCTCCATCATCATTTTCAGAAAGGAAAAGAGGAGAAGAGAAAACTTAGCTAAATCATCAATACCAGGAGGGCAAGTAGAAGAGAGAAGGAACGCCAAGGACTGTGGCTATAAACATAATGACTTCAGTAAAAACAAGAGCATAGTTACAAAGAGACGTCACATGACACAACTCCACCAACTAGTGGTCACTTGAGTTATACCTCCACAAAATCCCCTTCAATAACAATGTGTAAATTTTATGGAAAGAACTGGTTACTTCAAATGGGGGAACTAGGTTGGTTCTCCTGTTAGAAAAGTATGAGACAAATCTGAAGCATTTCAGCTCAAATATGAAGGGTTCTCGGCTTTATCTACATCTACCAAAACCTATCCAGCCAACGAGTTAGGTCACTGAACCTTCCAACCAGGGCCTTTACTTGATTATGAGAGACTCCAGGAAAGGATGCAGGGTAATAACTACCACGCAGTGTGCTGAAATTTTAGCTATACTATGTTGCATGTGATGGGCTTGAGGTCTTACCAAATATTGAGCCTGAAAATCTCCTGTTTCTCTGACCTTTGCCTCCCATTCATCACAAGAGTGGAAACATAATTGTCTTCTCTCTCAAAATGCCATCCATTTGCTACTTGAGGTTGAGTGTCAATTCTTTCAGGGAAACCACATCCTTTTCTACTCTCTATGCAGGAAAAATCTGTTCTCCTTTGCAAAGCTGACACAACCCTAAGAGAATTTTTTATCAGGGAATGAAAGCCACACAGGACTGGGCAAAGCTATGTGACCTCAATACTCCTGGACTCAGCCCCAGGGTCGATGCCAACTACCTGGAACACAACCTCTATTCAACATAGCCACCCTGGAGCTAGATGGAAAGGTGTATAGACAGAGAGTTTATGTTGCTACAAAACCATAAGAAGAAAAATAAAGTTAGGAACTCCCTGTTTAGTTTTTCAAATTTCCAAGGCTTATTATATTACTTATTGTAAACTAACATGATTTCTGATAAAGTTTTATTTTATATTTTAATGCAATTAAATAACATGTATATTGTCCCCTCATACTTTTTTTTTCTTTCCTTGTGGTAATGAGGGTGAAGAGATTGAACTCAGATGAGATTTACCACTGAACTATGTCCATAGCCCCATTTTTATTTTTTATTTTGAGGTAGGATCTCATTAAATTATTTATGTTCTTCTGGAACTTATCTGCCTGCCTCAGCCTTCCAAGTTGCTGGGATTGCAGGTATATGCTACTTTGTCCAGTTCTCTAAAATTTTCAATGATTTTCCTCTACTGGTATTTAATTTAATGAACAATGGTGTACTAAACTCCTTGATTCAGTTTTCTTTTATTTTTTATTTATTTTTTAATTTTTGTATAATTAATTTTTATTGAAAATGGTATACATTTAAACTATGCTTGGTGCCTTCTCTTCCCCCCATCTGTACTTCTCCCCTCCCAACAATGAGTGTCCAGGTTAAACATGATATATTCATACTTTTACACATATTTGGATGTAGCTCCTCCATTAATCAACCTCAGACTTCTTTCTGTCTTATCCTTCCTTTCTAGCTCTGCTGTGATTTTCCCTCCATTATCTGGAATCGCTCTGGTATCCCCAGTGCTCCCTAGTTTGGGCATATTAGAGAAAGCATATGTCCTTTCTCTTTGTGTGCTTGACTGATTTCACTTAACATAATGTTCTCCAAATCTTTCCATCTTCTTGCAAATACAATGATTTTGTTCTTCTTTATTGCTGAATAGAATTCTATTGTGTTTATTCCCTATAATTTTGCAATCCATTCACCTGTTAATGAAGACCTGGGTTGGTTCCATATTTTGGCTATTACAAATTGTGCTGCTATGAACATGGGTATGCATATGTTACTGTAGTTCTCTGATTTCAACCCCTTTGGAAAAATACCCAGGAGTGGTAGAGCTGGATCATATGGAGAATCTATTCCCAGTTTTCTAAGGAATCTAAACACTGATCTCAACAGTGGCTGAACTACTTTGCACTCCCATCAACAGTATAAAACAATATCTCTTTTCCCACATCTGTGCCAGCATTTGTTCTCCTTTAATTTCTTTATACTTGCCACTGTAATTAAAGTTAGATAGAATATCAACATAGTTTTTATTTGCATCTCCCTAATGGCTAATGATGTAGAACATCTTTTTATGTATCTATTGACTATTTGTATCTCTTCTTTTGTGAAGTGTCTATTCAGTTCAGTGGCCCATTTCTTGATTGGGTTGTTTGTTTTTCTAGTGTAGAGTCTTTTGAACTCTTTGTATATTATGGATATTAGCCTTCTATCAGAGTGGTGGCTGGTAAAGATCTCCCATTCTGTAGGCTTCCTCTTTAGGTGCTTGATGTTTTTCTTTGATGAGAAGAAACTTGTTAATTTGAGGCCATCCCACTTGTTAATTATTGCTTTAATTTCTTGAGCTTTGGAGGTCTTGTTGAGAAAGTTACTGCCTGTGCTTATATGATGGAGTGTTGAGCCTATGCCCTCCTCTAATAACTTGACAGTCCCTGGTATAATTCGAATTGATTCCTCTGCATGGTGAGAGGTAAGGATTTAGCTCCATCTTTCTACAAATGGATAGCCAGTTCTCCCAGAACCATTTGTTGAAAAGGCTGTCTTTTCTCCAGTGTATAAATTTAACCCCTTTGTCAAAGATTAATTGACTACAGTTTTGTGGGTTTGTTTCTGTAACTTGTATTCTGGTTCTACTGGTCAGTATGTCTGTTGTTGTGCCAATACCAGGCTGTTTGTACTACTATTGATCTATAGTACAATTTGAAGTCTGGGATTGTGATGTCTCCTGCATGGCTCTTATTGCTGAGAATTGCTTTGGCTATTCTGGGTCTTTACTTTCTCCATATAAAATTCATGATTAATTTTTTTAAGTCTATGAAGAATGTTGTTGGTATTTTAATGGGAATTGCATTGAATCTATAGATCACTTTTGGCAGAATTCCCATTTAATGATATTTATTCTGCCTATCCATGAGCACGGGAGTTCTTTCCATCTTCCAAGGTCTTCTTCAATTTCTTTCTTTAATGTTTTATAGTTGTTTTTTGTAGAGGACTTTTAAATCTTTGGTTAGATCTATTGTTAGGTATATTATTGGTTTTGAGGTTATAAGGAATGAAATTGTTTTCTTGATTTCTTTCATTGTGGACTCATTGTTGGCATAAAGAAAAACCACTGATTTCTTTAGGTTGATTTTGTGTCCTGCAACTTTACTGAATTATTTGATCAGCACCAGAGGTCTTTTGGTTGAATCCTTTGAGTCTTCTAGGTAAAGGATCATGTCATCTGCAAATAAGGATAGTTTTAATAACTCTCTTCCTTTTTGAATTCCTTTGATTTCTTTCTCTTGTCTTATTGCTGTGGCAAGAGTCTCAATGACTATATTGAAAAGGAGTGTTGATAGTGGGCATCCTTGTTGTGTTCCTGGTTTTAGAAGAAATTCTTGCAGTTTCCCCACATTCAGTATGATGTTGGCTTTGGATTTGTCGTATATTGTCTTAATGATGTTGAAATGCATTCCTTCTATTCCAATTTTCTGCAGTATTTTTAACATAAATGGGTGTTGGATTTTGTTGAATGCTTTTCAGCATCTATTGTTATGATCTTGTGGTTTTTGTTCTCAGTTCTAATTAGGTGGTGAATAATATGTATTGATTCGTGTATGTTGAACCAGCCTTGCTTTTCTGGGATGAAAACAATTTGGTCATGATGTACAATTCTCTTGATACGGTTTTGGATGCGTAGAGCTAGTATTTTGTTTAGAATTTTTGCATCTATGTTCATTAAAGATATTGGTCAGTAATTTTCATTTTATTGAGGTATCCTTATTTGATTTCAGGAATAATGTGATGTTGGCCTTGTAGAAGGAATTTGGAAGAATTCCATCTGTTTAAATTTTCTAGAACAATTTATGAAATATTGGTATTAGTTCTTCACTGAAGGTTTTGAAGAATTCAGCTGGAAACACATCAGGGCCTGGCCTTTTCTTTGATTGCAGAATTTTTATTGCTATTTCTGTTTCTTTGCTCACTAATGGTTGGTTTAGGCTTGCTATTTCCTTTTGGCTCAGATTAGGTAGGTAATATGAGCTTAGAAATCTATAGATTTTTCCATGTTTTCCAGTATATTTAAGTATAAATTTTCAAAATAGTTTATGATAATCCTTTGAATTTCCCCACTGTTTGTGGGGATGTCACCTTTTTTCATTTCTTATTTTAATAATTTGAGTTGATTCTTTCTTTCGGTTAGGTTGGCCAGGGGTTTATCAATCCTATTAATCTTTTCAAAGAACCAGTTTTTTTTGTTATTGTTCATTCTTTGAATTGATTTTCTGTTCTCTATTTCATTTATTTAGGCTCTGATTTTAATAATTTCCTGCCTTCTTCTGGCTTTGGGATTATACTGTTACAGTTTTTCTAGGTTCTTGAGTTATGTCATTAGGTTGTTTACTTGGCAATTCTCTGTTCTTCTTATATGGGCACTGAATGCTATAAACTTTCCCCTTAATATTGCCTTGAAAGTGTCCCATAGATTTTGGTAAGTTGTTTCTCTATTTTTTATTTACTTCCATAAATTTCTTTATTCCTCCCCTAATATCTGATCTTACCCATTCATTGTTCAATAGTATATCATTCAATCTACATGTGTTTAAATAGTTTCTTTTGAGTTTCCTTTTGCTGATTTAAATTTAATTCCATTATGGTCTGAAAAGATGCAAGGAATTATATTAAATCTTTTGAATTTGCTGGTACTTGGTTTGTGGGCCAGGATGTGATTTATTTTGGAGAAGGTTCCATGGGCTGCTGAGAAGAATGTGTATTCTGTAGTTCCTGGTTGAAATATTCTGTATATGTCTATTAGGTCCATTTGGTTTATAATTTTCTTTAGTTCTAAAGAATCTTTACTCATATTTTTCTTTGAACATTAATCCAGTGGTGTGTGTGTTGAAGTCTCCAAAAATTATTGTATTTAGGTCTATTTGAAATCTGATGTCCAGGAGGATTTTACAGATGTGATTGTACCCACATTTGGGGCATAAACATTTACTATTATTATATCTTCTTGGTGGATTGATCCTTTTAATAATAGGAAGTTACCTGCTTTGTTTCTTCTGATGTGTTTTTGCTTAAACTCTGTTTTGTTGGTTAGCAGCTTTGCTACCCCTACCCATTTTTGTTCACCATTACCATGTTATATCTTTTTACATCCTTTCCCTTTCAGTCTGCAAATGTCTTTGGTTGTAAAGTGAGTTTCTTGAGAACAGCATGCATTTGTGTTATGGTTTGGAAGAAAACTGGGGGTTCTTGTCCTGAGCTAAGGATAGACATGCAATAGCCCGGACTCTTGCTGAAGATTTAAAGGAGTTTATTAAAAGGATAGAAATACAGAAGACAGTTACAGCCCCATGCCATTCAGGAGTGGCATTGGGGGGGGGGGTTCAAACAAATTCACCAAAAATCCCTGGATGCAGAGTACTCTTATAGGCAGCCTGACCAGATCTGGGTCAGGTAATTTGATCCGTAGATACACTGCCCTATCTCTAGCCCAGGTAACCTGCTCATTGCAGGATACTCTTCTATATAAAATATGAGTTATAAGTAGTCTCCAGATTTAACACCATGTAAAGTGTTACATTGCAATGCTTACATTTGTAATTACTGACATTATTCCATACTAAATAGATAATTCATCCAGAGACACTCTTCCCATTGCTTTTATCTCATAGAAAGGGCAGGAATTAAACTCTAAACTCTTTATGTACACTTGGTTTTACATGGGTTTACGACACACTTTTAATCCCAGTACTTGGGAGGCTAAGACAGCAGGACTGCAGGATCTTGACCAGCCTCAGCTACTTAGTGAGGACCTCTGCAAGTTAGTGAGACCTGGTTTCCAAATAAAGAATGAAAAAATAGGGCTGGGAGTGAAACTCTTTGAATGTTTCCTCTATAGTGCTGTTTTGAAGACATAAAATCTTTCAGCTTCAGTTTTTTTATGGAAGATTTTTATTTCTCTGTCTAATTTGAGAGAAAGTTTTCTTGGGTTGAAAATTTTGGACTGCGAGTTGCTTTCTTTCAGAGTTTAAAATATATTACTCTAGGCACTTCTGGCTTTCATAACTTGTTTTGGGAAGTCTGGAGTGATTCTAATTGGCGTTCTTTTATGTCACTTGGTCTTTTGTTTTTGTTGCCTTTAAAACTCTGCCCTTGGCTTCTATGTTGGTCAGTTTGTATTATTTGGCACAGTGAACCTTTTTTCTAATCTTGTCTAATCAAGGTTCTACAAGTGTCCTGTACCTGTGTATTGACCTCTTGTTCTATGTTTGGAATATTTTTTTGATATTGCTTCTTTGAAAAGATTGTTGATCCCTTTAGTTTCACCTCTTTCTGCCTATTATTCTTTTATTCTTAGGTTAGCTTTTTAAAAATGGGCTCATATTTCTTTTTTTGTTTGTTTGGCTGGTTGGTTGGTTTTGCAGTACTGGAGATGGAACCCAGTGGCATTCTATCTCCGAGCTACACCTCCAGCCCTATTTTTTAGTCTTTATTTTGAAACAGAGTCTCACTGAGTTGCAAATGGCCTCACTAAATAGTAGCCGAGGTTGTCTGCGAACCGTGATCCTCCTGTCTCAGCTTCCTAAATGCTGGGATTAAAAGCATGCACCACTCCCGGCTTTCATATTTCTTTAATGTCCAATTCACACTGTCAAATTGTTTTTCTAAGTTATATACTATACATTCATTTTTGGAGTGTTCATCGTATAGGAGCAAGATTCTATTCTCCATGTGGTCTGATTGATTATAGTTTGAATTGATGCCTTAACTTCAATGCTGGCATCCTTTATTTCTTTCATACTCTCTAAATTATTTTCACATGTCCTAAATTATTTCTGCAGTTATATTCCTAATATTTTCTTCTGGGAATCTCTGCAATTCTGTGTTGTCAGATTTTGTTATTGTGGTGTTGTGGGATCCCATATCCTACTTGCTATTTCTCCTTCTCATGATTTCAGAAGTTTGTGTCTGTTGCTTTTGATAGATTTCTCTCGGTCTCTAGGTATCAGCTGGTATATGCAAGAGCAAGCTGTATTGTATTCAACAGTGAAGGTTGAGTGAGGAGAGAAGTGAAGTCATAAATAAAAGAATAGGGTAAAGCCACAGTATCAAATAGGATGAGAGTATGAGTTGTGTAAAGTAATATATAGTAGAGATTAGATACAGTGGATATGTAGTAGTATTCTACTAACCAATGTTTTTACTTTGTATAGTGATATAAAGTATATTTAATAAAAGACAAAGAAAAAAAGAGTGAAAAAAGAATAGAGATGGAGAGAAGACAGTAGAAATGTACAAGGAAAGAAGCTTGGGAAAGGGGTTGGAAAGGGAAAAAACAAACAAGCATATACTCACACACAAAAACCAAGAGAACAATAAAAAACTATGCAAACCTAAAATATTCAGCAGACTGGGCTTCTGAAGTCTCTCTCTGTGCAGACACCAAGTGCCACCAACACTTTCCTACTGCAAGCCTGGTTCTCTGAGTATTTCTCATTCTATGCAGATGGCCAGTATCAGTGAGGCTGGATATAGTGTTAAGTGCAGGTAACCCTCCATGCTTTCCAAAGATGTGGAACCTGAGTTCTCTGAGTCTCTCCTTGCCTGTGTAGGTGGTAGATGACTCTGGGACCAAAGAGTCTCTGTTCTGCACAGCTAGGGCTGGGCCAGTCTGACTTTTTTTTCTTTTACACAATTGAGTGGCAATACTGGAGATCCTACTATTTGAATCTACTTATAAGCATAGGTCTCCCTCCATGCTTTCCACTGATGCAGAGTCAAAGTCTGTGTGAGCCTCTGCTATGTCTAACAGTAGACTCTATCCCCAGCTTCTCTGGGTTGAACTGAAAGTCTCAGACCCAGGGAGTTTATCGCATCTGTGTGAGTCCCTGAGAGCGCCACACTGGGTGTTCTCCTGCAGGAATCATGGCTTTACTTATAGTGTTGCTGCATACTGACATGGTGTGCTTGGCTGCCACTGCTGCAAGTTGGAGCCAGTGTTTGTGCAGGAGAAACTGATGACTTACAATTCTGATCCTCTGCAGCTGCTTACTTTTATTCAAGCTCTTGATTAGTTTTCTGTTTGTCTCTGGAATCAGGTGTACTGAGGTAAGATGGCACCACTGTTGTCCCCATGGCTGAAAGGCAGGTGGGTTTCTTTTCTGCTTTCTGATCAGTCTTCTAGCTTTTTTTTATTCCTGTTGTCTTTCACTTATCATGTTCTTTTGAAAGTTATGGTGTTTTATTGTGTTTTTTTGTTTGTTTGTTTTTGTTTTTTTTAAGAAAGCTGTCTTTAAGGCAGTGGAAATTGGGTGTCAGAAGAACTGACATGTGTTGCTTTCCTTGGTTGCTATCTTCCCAGAAGTCTTGGCTCTGCATGATTAATTTACTGATTAATTTACATGATTAATTTACATGATAAATTACTGATTCATACAGTTTCTCCCTCATTCATTCACTCAACAAATATTTATTTATTTGGACATCTATTGTCCACCAATAATAATCTGTTCCCTGATTGAAGATGAACAACTGGAAGATGCCATTCTTGACCATCAAACTAGCAAAATAGTCAAGGGTAAGATAATAGAGTAATGGTGACTAGGAAATCATTAAGAGTAATTTGTAAATAGATTCATTTGTCTCAGTACAAAACAGATTTTCTTACCAGCCAGTAAGGCTATGCATAATATTTAAAGCCAACATGAATAAAGCCTTGTTTATTCAGAACTACTTCTGTACTCTGGGGCCATATTGTATTCCTGGTGGAGATTAACCATCCTAAATATGAGAGGAAGAGGAATGTGTAGGCCAGGAATCAAAGGAGGAAGATGATTTTGGAGACCATAGCTCTTCAAGTAACATCTTGCAAAAAAGTTTGGGTGATTGATATAAAATTTAACAAAGAATTAAACAATAAAATATTTAAATAAATATACACATTTGTGAGAACAAAAGGAGAAACTATTTTTTTTGGTTAATTACAGTTTCATGGAAAAAGTACTATTCCACCAGACTTTAGCTGATAGATTTTGACAGAGTCGAGAAAAGGGCCTGAGTCTTGAAAAAGATCCACATGTGTGTGTAGTGGGGTTGAATTATGGAAGCAATTGATAGACTTACTAAATATGACTCAAGGAGTGGCAGAATATTAGTTAAAAAGTATATGTTAGTCATATTTTATAAAACTATATTTTCAACATAGTTAATATAATATGTATAGAAAGTGTCATTGGTGAATTATATTTAGTTTAGCTTTGTGCATAATTATGTTTACACTTTTTATTCTTCATTGGCTTCTCTTTAAACTCATCATCTTTTGCTTCAGGATCTAGCTACTGCCTGCTTTTCCAACTACATATGAGCTGTTTATTCCTGTTCTGATCTTCAAAGTTGCAATAATTTAAAATCAGTTGTTTCACAAGCATGCTCCTTCCACCAAGAACACACTTCCAAAGCCAGGCATGGTGGTGCACACTTGTAATACCAGTACTTGGGAGGCCAAAGGAGTAGGGATTGTAGGCTTACAGCAAGTCTCAGCTACTTTGTGAGGTTGTCTGCAACTTAGTGAGACTATGTTTAAAAATAAAGAATAAAAAATAAGGCTGAGGGTATAGCTTGGAGGTAGAATGCTCCTGGGTTTAGTCTTCAGTGCTACAGGAAAAAAACAACAATACACACACAATTTCAAAAGCCTTTATTTATTTATTTATTTATTTTTTATTTTTTATTTTTTATTTTTTATTTTTTTTGCAGTACTGGGGATGGAACCCAGGGGCATTTTACCTCTAAGCTACACCCCAGACCTATTTCATTTTTTAGTTTGAAACAGTGCCTGGCTAAGTGACTGGGGACCTCACTAAGTTACTAAGACTGGCCTCAAACCTGTAATTTTCCTGTCTCAGCCTCCCAAATACTAGGGTTACAGAAATTCCCCATCCCATAGTGCTTGGCCATACTCTTATAAATTAGCATGCCTTAACTATCTTATAAATAAATATATTACCATAAAATTGTTAATTAAAGACATAATGGCTTTCACAGTTTAGGCTTAGTATCTATTTTTCTTTCAAATATATTAGGTTTAAACTATTTACTAATTAATATATAATTATTATCTAATGAAGAGATCAGAGTTTAACTATCAGACAAAACATTATTGATTCTGGAAATTTCAACATATTATTTATGCTACTATTGTCAAAGCGTACCTACCTACCTATGAAGAGTCAAAATCCACTGAACTTAATTCATTTGGCAATTGATTTCATAGAAAAAGTCACAGTCATTTGAAAGGTACTCAAAAATTATCTTCTTTAGGAGGTGAGGATGCCATTTCCTTTATCTTTGGTAAACTAAAAACTCATTGTGAGAGACAGCCCAGTGGGTTGTGGCATCTGTTCTACATTCTCTGTGGATGCAAGGCCCTTGTTATCAAAATACTAATAAAGCAAACAAATGTGTGCACAGTATTGCTTGTTAGCACGCTCTCTAAAGCAGATGTTTTGTTTTACAAGAGGAAAATAATCCACATATCAGCACACAAACTGTGGACTTCTAGATTGACTTTAATCAGCATAGGAGATTTAGGGAAAATATTTTGAAGGGCTATTAAAACACATGCCACTCAATATGCAAATATAAAATTATTTTCTGTTTTATAATACACTTACCATCTTTGCTTCTTGATCCATTTTTAAAATGTATCATAAAAATACTTGTAATGAAGTTTAGAGATGTAGAAACATACGTGCACATAATGTCTTTTTTCCTGATCCCATCTGGCCCCCTCCCCCTTTCCATATATATTATTGAATTTAATGACCATTATTTCATAGATGAACATTGCATTATATGAACTGTTTTATTCATCAAGTTTCCATTTTAACCTTCTTATTTCTCTACCAAAGTCCCTATCCACTATTCTACTGGTATCTTTCCATATTTATCTGATGTTTTTTTTTTCCCAAAATTTTCTGTTGCTTCCTCATATGAGAGAAAACATAAGTCCTTCTTTCTGAGACAGGCTAATCTTGCCTAGCACAACTCTAGTTCCATTCATTTTCCTGCAAGTACCATGGTTTTGTTCTTGTTTTTGGCTGTGCAAAATTCTATTGTGTTTATATATGGTATTTTCATAATCAATTTGTCTGCTGATAAACACTAAACTGGTTTTATAATTTGCCTATTGTGAATTGTACTGTTATAAACATGATAGATGTACATGTATCACTATAATATTCTGACTACAATTTCTTTGGAAAGTCCCTCAAAAGTGATATAGCTGGGTCACATGGTAGTTCCATTACTATTCTTTTGAGAAACCTCCACACTGATCTCCATAGTAGCAGCTGTACTAATTTACACTCCCTCATACAGTGCATAAGGGTTTGTATTTCCACATATCCTCACCAGAATTTAATATTGTTTGTATTCTTGATGACTGTCATTCTAGCTGAAGTTAGATGAAATTTCAGTGTAGTTTTGTTTGCATTTCTCTGACTGCTAATGATGTTGGACATTTTTAATATGTTTATTAGTGGTCTGTATTTCTTCTTTTGAGAAGTGTTTATTCAAGTCAATTGCCCATTTTTTAAAAATTGGGTGATTTGATTTTCCCATAATGGAAGGGGATTAAGAGAGGAAGAGATGAGAGAAACATCGATGAAGGAAACTACAAATAAATCTGTGTACATATATGAAGTTATCGACAAAAATATAAATAACATATACAAAGAAAGGAAGGGAGTGGGGTGGTCTACAGGTATGGGTGAGGACACACCAAGTGCTGTGGACATGTATGCTTGTATTAATCTGTACCTCATTATGATGTATAATTATAATACCTCTATTTGTCAAACATCTATCATGTATCCATCTAGCTTTGCTTCTGTGCAGCAAAGGAGACCATTAAGAATCTAAAGGAGAAGCATACACAATGGGAGCAAATATTTACCTAATTCTCCTCTAAAAGAGGACTAATATCTAGAATATACAAGGACTAATATCTAGAATATACAAAGAGCTTAACACTAAAAAATAGCAATTAAACATGGGAAATTGAACAATATCTCCTTTTGAATATTAGTCAAAAATTCTAAAAGGTGATAATACATTTCATCAAAACATTAACCAACTTAATATATACCCATACTATGTATATACTAAGAGAAAAAAGACTATTTTATTGAGATGTACAATGAATTAATGAGCAAAAGACATTTTTAGTTTTATTATGTACAATTATATTTTTTTATTTTTATTGGTTTATCATCTTATTAAGACATATTATTGATCAAGATCTCTCCACTGACCTCAGTTGATTCCTAAATTTTGAGAAAAAAATTAGAAAATATAAAAATATTCCTCAATATTATTTAAGAAGAGTAAATATTAAAACAAACGAAAACTTCTATTTTTTCCTGAGAGTGAAGATTTTACTAGAGCAGCCATGTGAACTAGAAGAAGTCATTTTTTTCTAAAAATTAAACCAGGATATGTTTGTGAATATTTATCATTCCCATCAGGGGGCTTCCCTTTTATTCCTTCTCACCCCCAGGTTAGGTTGGCTTCTTTACTTATGTAAGGTTTCCCCTTTGTCCGGAGTCCCTCCCATGTCCATTTTTCTCTTTAGCTTCCCTCTATAAGAAAGAACATCCAACTTTTCACTTCTTTTGTGACTGGTTAATCTCACTTATCATAATGTCCTCCAGTTCCATCCATTTTCCTGAAAATATCATACTATTGTTCTTCTTTATGGCTGAGTAAAATTCCATGTGTGATAATAAAAAATAAAATAAATAAAAATGATATTTCTATAGTATCTGTTGTATCTAAAATCTTATCTAGATTCAATTTCATGGGCACCATATAGTATCATATTTCTTTCTTTCTATATCAAACAAGTTCTTGAAAGTAAAATATCTGAAACAAATATGCTTGAAAAATTCTATTCCAATAACCCTCTTTTTTATATTCCCACCTTCCAGCTCTTCTGTGACTTTAATGGTACTATTTATACTCTTTAATTGCAAGAAACCTAAGGCATCTTGATTCTTTCATTCTTTCTAATTTATGTCTACTATCCTCTCTTCATTACTCGTCCTATTTGAAATGTATGCTGGACCATTTATCTATCCCCCATCAGATATCTCCATTTCCTTGTAGTATTTATTTTACTGCACTTGTTTTTTTAGCAGAAGTCCACTCATAATCAGTGTCAGTGCCCATGATGATGCTTACAAGTTTGGATGGATAAGAATATCAGACAACTGTGCAGATGGGTATCCTCAGAATTCCATAGCTTCATTCTAATTATTTATTCTAGAATAGTATTATCTTTACCTTGTTTATGAGTATTCCAAGATAGAACTTATACCTAGTACTAAACTCCTATCAGCTCAAAACATGTCTGATTTATTTAAAAATCAGGAGACTTTCAGTGTTGATTTACACCAGCTATACAGAGCCCTTCCCACAAAGTAATTTACATGCAGAGTTGACATTTCCTCTGGTTTTCCTTAGCATTCTTATTAAGCTCTTTGTTCCACTCCTCACTATTGCATACAATACACTGTACCATTTGCCGATTTCTGCTACATCTATAAAACCCTCCTTTCTGCTCCTCTCCTGCCTCTGAAGGTACTAAGGAATCTCCCATCTAGCACTCCTCAACCTCCTTCTCATGTACAGCTCCCACTTCTATATCAAATTAATGAAAGTCTTGCTGTTTTATCTTTCACAGCATTACCCCACACAGTGATCACTCTCCTGGACTCTGGCATCTCTCTCTTTGGTACAGAAGTTTTATTCTCATCATTAGTAGTCTTATATAGACTCTAATGGGAATTTCCATTTTTCTTTTTTCCTGCTTTCTTGAACTTTGATCAGTATACCAAAGGTTAGACATTTAATATGCAAGTTAATGTAGTTGGGAGTAAGTATACAGCCAGAAAATTATCATCACAAACAATGTCATAAACTTTACTTATTATTTCTAAAAGTTTCTTTCCATACCCTTTGGCTTTTTTTAGTTTTTTTTTTTCTTCCTTTCATGGTAGGAACACTGAATATAAGTTCAACTCTGTAATCCATTCATCTGTTGATTGACATTTTGGCTGGTTCCATAGTTTTGCCATCGTAAATTGTGCAGTTATCAACATAGATACACATGCATTAGTTTGGTAGTTTGCTTTCCATTATTTTGGGTAGATATTCAGAGTGGTATGGCTAGACCATATAGCATTCTTCTGAGGATCCTCCTTATTTATTTTAAGTAAACATACAATATTATTAATCTTCTGTCTGTGGTATATGGTATAGATTCAGAGTTTGTCTAGTCAAATGACAAACTTTGAAAAAAATTTCAAATTTCCAAATTATCTTGACTACTGGAAACCAGCATTCCCACTGTTCCTTTCCTCTCTACAATTTTGGTTACTTATATTTCATATGTCTGTAATTATATAGTATTGTATTTGCCTCTGTATTTTTGATTTACAGCGTCTACAGGATCATGTCCTCCAGGCACATCAATGTGTTTGCAAAAGGCAAGATTCCCTTCTTTATAAAGGCTTGATAATAGTCCATTGTATATGTTTGATAAATTTTCTTTATTTATTGGGCAATAAACAGGAAGTTGGGCATGGTAGTATGCACCTGTAGTCCCAGTACTTGGGAGGCTATGATAGAAGGATCACAGATTCAAAGCCTGTCTCAGAAGTTTAATGAGGACCTTAGAAACTTAGTATGACAGTGTTTCAGAATAATAATAAAATAAGAATGGTGGTGTGGCTCAGAAGTAGAGAATCCCTAGGTTCAACCCTCAATATCAAAAAAATAAAAATGGTGCAATAAACATGAGAGTATATTCCTCTTTGATTTCCTTAGCTCATTTGGATATATGCCCAGGAGTGGCATTGCTGAAGAAGATGGAAACTATATATTTTATTATTCTTTTTGTAATTTCCATACTGTTTTTTAAATGTCTTAGTCAAGTTATTTTCTCATCAAAAGTGTCTGAAAGTTTTCATTTCACCAACCTCATTAATTTTTTTAAACCCATCCCAACAAACATAAGGTGATATATCATTGTGGGTTTTTTTAAAATTCCTGATTAATGGAGATACCAAGCACTTCTTCATTTGCCAATTGGCATACATATGTCTTTTTTTTTAGAAGTGTTTTAAAGTTTATTTTTAGTTTTAATTAGATTACTTGGGGTTTTTTGTTTGTATATGTTTTATGCTTTACCTTGTTTGCTATTGAGTTGGAGGAGTTCTGTGTTTTGGATTTTATTTCTAATTTCATTGAGCCTCTCTTCTGCTTTGTTTAATGTTTTTACTTTTTTATTCTTGACAGTATCAAAAGTCTCTGTGGAACTCAGATATGCACTCTGCTATATCATCTCCTTCCTTTTCTTCTTCCTCCTTAGCCTTTCTTAAGAACATTTACTTTCTCTTAAATAATTCCTCTTTTCTATAAATGTTCTGGTTTTTCTTGTCTAATTATTGTCTTGAGCCATCACACTTATTTTTGTGATTTACAATACCAGAAGCATATTAAAAACTCCCAAATTTATTTTTCCATTCCAGACCTCTGTGCCAATTTTTATACTGAGAAAAGTATCTATGGGTATATCCTTCTACTTATCTTTTATAGGCATCAAAATAAGTCAAATGAAATATTGTCCTTTAAACTGAATTTTTTCTTAATATATTTTTCTTTACCATACATTATTTCTTCTGTCTCTCTCACTTTTTAAGTTATTCTTAGTCTTATCTCTGTTTCTCTCCATCTTACTAATAAGTTCAGTACAAGTTACCAATATCTCCCACACAGATAACTCTTCACATTATCAGTTGTTTTCCGTCTCTCTAGGTTTCTTCCCTCAAATTTTTCACCTAGTCATTGACAAAAATTGAAACCTAACTATACACCAATCTCTATCCTTATGATTATCATCATCTCCATATATACATTTTTATCTCCATAGAAGTGAAGGGAGGTTTTTCAAGAAATGAAGTTGTGTTTTATTCATGCACGAATATTACTAGCAAAGTGTCATGCGCATAAATGAAAAAAGTAGAAATATGCTGAATAAGAAAAATAATGGTACTTTTCTTAGAAGAATATTTAAGTTCTGCTTCTTTGAGTTGAAGGAAAGGTTATCCTTGCAATAAATCCAATTTATTGCATGCATTCAGTAAGGGCTTATTAAATACTATCTCAGTTCATTTGTGCTGCTATAACAAAATGCCCTAGACTGGGTAATTTGTAAACAACAGACACTTATTACTCACAGTTTTGGAAGCTGAGAAACACAAGTTCAAGGTACCAGCCTTTTTGATCTCTGGTGAGAGCTGCTTGCTGCTTCTAAGTCACCTACTTGCTTCAATTTCGCATGGTGAAAGTAGCAAAGTAGTTTCCTCAACATCACTCATAAGGCACCGGTGAAAGGGCATTGATCTTGTTGGTACTATACAATTGAGTATTAGGTAATAATCTATCCATTGTATTGGGAAGTAAACACTCAGGCCATAGCAACTAAAGATCAACACTGGCTATGCAACATTACACTAAAGAACATAGTTAATGGCAAAAGATTCAGATAACAACAGTTGTGCATGGAAAACTGAGAAGCATGAGAGTATAAGAATATGGAAAAAGGAAATTAAAAATCTAAATATTGTAGGTTTCTTTGAAATTTGATCAAATCAATTATAATATAATGGAGTAGTCCAAAGGAGGCAAATAGTAGAAAGCATGTTACCAGGGAGATAACAGAAAATGCCAAGTGCCCCAATTGTGTATTCTGGTGAATTGGAGGATAGTGGACAAATCACTGTGGTTAGAAAAGATATATTGAGTTGATAGGAGGTGGGTGGCCCAAGTGCTCATAACCTTCTGCTAAATGCTGTTGGTGCTTAGAGAAATGAAACCAGGAAGATGGCTAGGAGGAACAGAGAGAATACACACCCATATTCAGGCCCTGTGGAAAACAAACTGCTCCCACCTGAGCACCTGCAGGGGAAGCAGTCCACTAAAAAGATATTTAAGTTTTCTGTGGAGTAAATTGAAGGTGATTTTTAGAAAAGAAAGCATAAAGGTTGTGTTTATGATAGACTATAAATTTCAGAGGACTCACAGAGGATGTTTCAGGAATTAGAAAAAATGGAAAAGGGTGACATAATCAAGGCTATGCAGAGATGTAAAGTGTATAATAATTGGAAAAAACAAAGAAGCCTGGGAATTCTTGTGACTGATATAAATTGGAATAGATTTACTGAGATGAGTTGGACTGTTCTAAAAGCAGTAGTGGCCATTCTCATAGTTTGGGAGTGGGCCACACTTTGCCCCTGCTAAACAAATTATGGAGGAATAAAAAATGAAAAGGGGGCTTTTATCTGCAGTGTATAGTCTTATTCTTCTATATCTATGGTGATGGCTTATTGGTTATTATGATTTTGATACAGAAAATTATACATAGCTAAAGGATGAAAGGGGACAAAATATCCTTGTGCTCAGAAAATAACAATGTATAACATAAAATTTTACTAAAATATTATTTCTTTGGAAATACTATTCTTTTTTTCCCTTTGTTCTAGAGATTGAATCCAGGTGCATTCTACCACTGAACTATACCTAAGCACCTTTTGTTTTACTTTGCTATTAATTTATTTACTTACTTCTTTATGGTACTAGAAATTGAACTCACAGTCATTCTACCTTCAAGTTACAATCCCAGCCCAATTTAATTTTTAGGTTTAAAGAGAGTCTTACTAAGTTTCAGAGGGGCCTTATTAAGTTGCTGAAAGTAACCTCAAACCTGTTGTCCTCCTGTCTCAGACCCCAAGTACTAAAATTACAAGAGAGATCCACCACATCTGCCTTTAAATATGCTTTCTGAAACCATGTTATGTTGTTTCATGTCTTTCATTGTTTTAATGGTATATAGTCTTTCTAATCTATATCTTTCCAATTTTCTGCCAGAATTCCCATTTTAAAGTCCATCCTTTTAGTTTAAGTCATTTTCTCTGGAGAAAGAAAATAGCCATCATTGGAAGTAATACACGCAGGCCTTCCAAGAAGATGTGGAAACAATTTGAAAAGCGAGGAACTATTGGAAAAAAGTGCTTGTGAGGGAAAATGAAGAGGAAGATAGAGGACGATGAGAAGTTGTCAAGGCAATGTAAGATCAAACCTATGATGAATATAGAAAGAAAGAAAGTCCTTAGACAGTTCTAGACTGTTTGATAAGGCTGATCAGTGATCTTCAAACTGAGGTCTCTACCAAACTGAGTCCCATATTTTTCAGAAAGAAGCCTACACCACTATCTTTTTTGTTTTGGATTTATAATGTAGACTTCGGGGAGACCAGGCAACCATGTTAGAGATGGGGCTTGTTTGCTGATGAAGGATTTTTAAGAATTATATATATATATTTCCTCCTCCTCTGGCTATCTTGATCTGCTTCTGACTTCCACCATGTATATAAGAGCAGAGCTACTATGCTTTCTAGTCTCTGCTCCCTGTACCATGCTTTGAGCTCTGCAGACTTCACCCACCCTAACATGGACCGAAGACTGAAATCTCCATAACTGTGAGCAGATAGACCTTCTTTCCTCTAGTTTGTGGAGGTCAGGTGTTTTGGATTACTGCAATGGGGATGCTGACAGGAACAGTGTCTGGGCTACACAGTCATTAGTGGGAAGCAGCCGAGGAAAATGTTACCTTGTGCTGATTCACTGAAGGACTCAGAGCATAGAAGCTGAGGCTGCTGGTCAGTCATGTTCCTTTAAAGTCAGAAATTTGAGACGTGTCCTCTCTCATCTGCACAGTAATCAAGATGCCTTCCCAAATAAGTTCAATTCAGTACAGTGTAATGAAGTAAGGACACAATATGCCATGGAAAATGTTGAGATGAAAGAGGAGAGATGATCTCTGAGAATCCAGAAAACAGCAAAGAGCCCTTGTGCAAAGACTGGTGTTGCCAGGTAAATAATGTTACTCAAAACACAGTTGTTGAGTCCTTAATCCCAGTACAACAGAATGTGAGTAAATTTGGAAATAGGGCCTTTAAAAAGATAATGATGTTAAAATGAGCTCCTGAGGACTTAATACACTCTTGTATGTATTCTTACTAGAGCAGATCAGAATTTACAGAGCAAAACCAATAATGTACATGCAGTTAAACGGCCTGTGAGTAAAGAGGCTAGGGAATGGCAGGGCGTGGTGGCGCACCCTTGTAATTCCCGCGCTTGGGAGGCGGGAACAGGAGGATGGCGCAGGTTTGAAGTCAGCCACACTGGCTTAAGAGACCCTGTTTCCAAATAAAAAGTATAAAATAGGTCTGGGAGTATAGCCCGGATGTAGAAGGGCTTCTAGGAACCCCAGTACAACCACAAAAAAGAAAAAAAGAAAAAAGAAAAAGAAAAAAAAGAAAAAAAGAAAACTGGGAATGGATATCCTATATGATCTGGTCATACCACTACTGAGTATTTTACCAAAGAGGTTGAAACTATAATAACTTATAAATGCGTATGTTGATAGCAGTACAATTCACAATAGCCAAACTATGGAACCAACCTAGATGTACATCAACAAATAAACGGATTAAAACTTATGGGACTTACAATATTTCATGGAAAATGTTGAGATGAAAGAGGAGAGATGAGCTCTGAGAATCCAGAAAACAGCAAAGAGCCTTTGTGTGAAGACTGGCATTGCCAGGTAAATAATGTTACTCATGCTACACTCCCAGACCTATTTTATATTTTTGAAGCAGGGTCTCTTACGCCAGCGCGGCTGGCTTCGAACCTGCACGGTCCTCCTGTCTCTGCCTCCCAAGCGCGGGGATTACAAGCGTGCGCCACCACGCCCGGCGTTAGGAAACATATATTTGGGCTTATGGTTTCAGGTGATTCAGTCCATGGTCAGCTGGCTGCAAGGCAGACATCATGGCAGCAGAGGGGAGAGAGTGAGGTTCCTTGAATTAATGAAAGCAAAGAAGATTTTGTTTTTTCTTTCTAGGATATAAGCTCTGAAGAGATCAAATTAAAGACAAAGCTTATTATTTATATACGAACAGAAATATCAAAATTAATGCCTAAATCCTCTGTTCACAAATTAAACTATGTCAATAATAGTGAAAACAACTATTATATATTTAGAAGTTTAAAATTGAGGATGTTATGGAAGATAAATTTTTCCCATTTTAAAGACTCTATGAAGAATAACCTCAAAGGCATACATGTAGCTTAATATATAGTCACTGGGTGTCTATTGGTATTTATAGCAGAAGAAAACAACTTTTAATGGCAAAGTCGCTCAATCATTTACGTTGGTCAGTTCTCCTTTGAAGCCAAATCTACAAAGTAGCATGACTATCACATGAGGAGTTTCTCAGCAAGTAAATGAAAAACCACATGAGTTATTATATGGTTGTAATTAAAGATGAAAAGGCACACTAATTAATTAATTAAACTTTACTTCTGTAAGGTACAAAGCTTTCTTTAGGTTCATTTAAGTTATACAAAATTGTTTGCTTCCAGACATTGTTAACTTTTTACATTACTTCTGTTGATATAGACATTCCTCATAGTTGCATCTGCTTTTCTCTCTTTTTGAAAGAAAATTGGTAAATGATGTTGTTAACCTTTAGAGAATAACCGAATGTTACATTATTTTATTGTTGCCCAACGGTATTTGTCTGGACTTTCCTAGTGTTGAATTATTTACTATTCCTTGTAAATGTTTTAATATAAAAATTGCAAGTAGAAGATGAAAATATCAAATCATGGCATTTTAGTCAGTTTTTCTGTTGCTGTGACCAAAATAAGCTGACAAAGACAACTTAGAAAAGGAGAGATATATTTGGGCTTATGGTTTCAGGTGATTCAGTCCATGGTCAGCTGGCTACAAGGCAGACATCATGGCAGCAGAGGGGAGAGAGTGAGGCTCCTTGAAATAATTACTACCATTGGCTATATGTACATATGCGACACATGTGGAAATATCAATTTCAATCTCAGTATTCTGAATGGGGAAGACAACAAGGGATACACCAAGTGTTGTGAGCGTGAATATTACAGTTAACATGATTTATATTATGCTGTGAGTCTACAATGCACCATTAAAAGATTATTTAAAAGAAAAAAATTGCAAGGCTACTAAAATATAAAACAACCTAAAGTTAATGGAGAGATAGATTAAAAAATCACTCCCTCAAGTTCTTATCCACTGATGAGATTAGAACTCTGATTCAGTTACCTCATTTAAGAGTATTTGGGCATTGTAGATTCATGAGCTTTTCCTGGGGACAGTCTATATACAAACCATAGCAAATGTGTTAGAAAAGCAGAAATGAATATAAAATATAATTAGTAAGAGTAATTTTAATTTTCATAGTAAAAGCAAACGAAGAGCAGCAGACAGAATATTTTCATTGTGAAAAACAAATAAATAAGCCTGTACACAACCACCTGCATTTTTATAACAAGAACATGCTTTTGGAGTGCAGGTGTCTGGGTGGGAAGGCTATTCTTTACATTGTTGCTTGTTCTGAATTTAGTTTGTTGTGTATTTTAAATATTTATGACACATTATTGTTAAGAAGGTTTAATTTTAAGAATAACTGATTTTTCAAGCATATGCTGAATTTGTTCTTACATTAAGCAATAAAAATTACTCATATCACTTTTTTCTATATTTTTCATTGGAAAAAGGTTTTATATTTCCTGGTACATGATGTTTTCAAGTACATATATACCTTGTGGGATGGCTAATTTAGCTTATTAACATTATATTATGTCACATAAGGGTTTTTTGCAGTGAGAATTATATATGTTCACTCAGTATTTCTCAAGGTTATGATATATTATCGTTAGCTCTGGTCACTATTCTGTATAATACATTCCTTAAATTTATTTTTAATTATAATTTTGCGTTATGATATTATGATTTGTTTCCTTTCCAGATCTGGGAGTACCAATAAACATGGAATTTGTTGTTATTTGTTAGGTATTGCTAAATTCCAAGCCTTTGGCTGGTAAAGACTTACAGAGTATCACATCATTTAAAAAAAATCATGCCCAGTTAAGGCTCTCTATTTAGAAGAAACACAATTTGTAATTATAGAATTACTTCTCTTCATTTTACTTAAAACTAATGTATTCTGGACATAGAACCAGTTTTACTCACCTTTCACTCATTCTCTGGGTGTCCTTCAAGTTTCTATGCCCTCAGTATATGTCAGCCATGAAATGTAAAGACATACAACTTTCCAGACTGAAGTGTTTACAGATTTAATGTTAAGTATTGCTGAGGAAATAGGTAGGGGATTGGGAAAGGGCTAAATGAGTGATGTGTCCATGTATGCCTACACCATCTTTTATCTCATTAAGATGTATGACTATAATGCACCATTTAAATTTTTTTAAAAATAAAGAAAAAAAAAGGAAGAAGAGAAAGGGAGGATGCGAGAAGAGGAAAGGAAAAAAGAAGTGAGGGGACTAGGGCTGTACCTCAGAGAAAAAATGCCTCTGCTTTCAATACCCAGTACCAAATACCCCAGTACCAAAATGGTGTGTGTGTGTGTGTGTGTGTGTGTGTGTGTGTGTGTGTTATAAATACGGTACCACCTCTCTATGCAATTTATTTTATAATGCGATCCTGTTTCTAAGGTTGAAAAACATTGCCTTACCATGTTTGTTGCAGAGAACTTAAACAGGAGACCGATAGATAATAGAAATGACAAAATGACTGTGGCATAAAGACCTTTTCATATGTTATAAGAAAATAACAAAGAAATAGTTAAGACTGAATTTTAGAAATCTTTCCTGAAAATAAGTAACAGCTGCCTTTGTTTTAAATAGAAAATATCTCTTAAGTCAGGAACTTCTTAGAATAGTTTTGTAATATGAGTTATCTCAAATTATTATCAAAATTGACTTTATGGAAGAAAAATATGATCATTTTAGTAAGAAATCAATGTGAAAGAACATATTTTTCTTAATTAATGCTTCAGTCCCTCTGTTACACTAATTGTGTAAAAATCTTATAGACCTGCTGCTCACCCTAACCTTCACACCCTAATCTTACTTCTCGGTGAAGATTCTGTCAGGTTTTCCTCTCTAATAAGATCTCTGTTTGGGGACTTATAATTTCATTTCAAGTCTTCCCTGCAGAATGACACTTGGTAGACAAACTTTGCCTGGGAGAGAGCTTCTTCATTTTAAATTCAAAGGGATATGACAAGTAGGCCTTCCGCTAATGCATGCATCATCATCCTCTCATTTAATAGAATATTATGTTTATTTTTCATAATTTGTTCACTGAGTTAACACTGGAACTCTTCTTTTAAAAATATGAACTTAGAAATTCAGCGAGTCTAATTTGAGGTAGACTTTATTCAAACATCATCAAAATGATGTGAAGAGGCTTAGCTTTTTGATGCACTCAAGCCTTAAGTTTCTAAATAATTTAATGGAACCTTACATTCTTAGAGAATGGAGAAATTTCCTGAGGCTAAGCCAGTTAAAGTTGCTTGGCATCTGTGCTATTTTTAGAGGTAATAAGCTATTCCCTACTTGTTCAGTGTCACGGACCCCGTGTTTACACCATATTATAAAACCCGATGACAGACAGCGTAGCTCCAGCTGCCAATGTGACCTTTCTTTCCCTTAGTGATTCCACACAAAGCAAGTACTTTTCTACTCTCTCTTTCTGCTCCTCCCTCCTCCTTATAGTCTTGGGCTCAGCTTTTGTACAATTAACAAATTAAATGAGAATATATATATATATATATATATATATATATATATATATATATATATATATATAGTGTGTGTGTGGGTGTGGGTGTGTGTGAATGATACTATGACCTGCAAATAGGAGACATTTATATCGCCACATGGCTGCCTAAATTATCAGATTCTTCTCATGATTCCTTAATTTTCTTTTGTTGTTGTTGTTGAAGATTTAAAGGAGTTTATTAAAAGATAGAAATACAGAAGACAGTCACAGCCCCATGCATTTCAGGAGTGGCATGAGGGGGGGGGTTTCAAACGAATTGACCCCTTAATTTTCTTAATTTGGCTTATTGACAGCAGGCTAAAATGGAAGGAACATAGGCTATAACAACAGGCATCGTTAGATTTGTATTTGTGTCAAAATACTATCCAACAGTATATGGTGCAAAGTAACTGGACCTCAACGCTCTGCAGTTTCCTCATCTGTTAACTGCGGCACCCACTTCTGATTGCATTCTAATGACTATTATGAAATGGTTGGCACGCACAGGCACTTTAACAAACTGTAGTTGTAATTTTAAGGATTCGTTTTTTAAGAAAAATAATAACAATAAAGATTTTAATGTTGGCCATTGCATTGTTTCCTAAGAAAGTGAATGGTCTACACTGTTTCATCAAACACCTGTGGTTCTATAGGATAGAGGGGAAGCAATACCAGGGATAACTTGGAACGTGGCCAAGTGGGGATCTCCCTCTAGAGAATTGTCTGGCAGGTAATCAGGGCTTTGTTTTTATCTACACAGTCTCCTGCTTCTCTGTAGCAAATTTATGTTGATGCCTGCCTTCCTCAGATCCTAGTCAGAAATGAGTGAAAGATTATATTTGTCAATTCCACTTTTAAGAAAACTATTAAAAATGTAAATTTATTTTGCATGCATACTTAGAATAAAGTTCACAGTTCCTCTATGCAGCAGAAAACTCACAGGTATAGCAGCAAACAGCGCAGATTTGAATTTTAGCTCTGCATGTTTTACTTGCCTTCTTTTATTTGAGCAAATACATCACAAGGGGCTAACCTGACAAATACAAAAGGTACCAGAGCTTAGGAGGCTGATGGACAGTGGTGCAATGTTTCCTCAAGTGTTAAACCTCAAAACCTAATCCTAGTTGTATAGGCTCGTTGGATAAAGTGACTTCAAATGTTGTAACATCACTGTAGGAATTACTTTTACTCATGGTGTCTCTGCTCAAAAACACTTTGTGAAACAGAAAGACAAGGCATTTTGATATAAGTTCAGAATCTATTACCAACAATCTAAGCTGTATAAAAAAAGAATGGAAATAAATCCTTAAATCCTGATAGATTCTTTCACTTCATCAATTTCAGAATAACACAGTGCAAATATATATGTATATACGCTGTATATATGTTCTATATATTTATACACACACACACACACACACACACACACACACACACACACACACACACACATTCCTTCTTTCAAGCTCTACTCTCAGTGGCTTGCATGCTGTCTCATCGACCTAGACTGAGACAAGGAGGTATTATCCCAGCAATAAGCAACCTTGGCTTTTCCCCTCCGAATAAATCAACAGTGGGACAGAAATCTTCATAGGATATTTGTTCGCTGACAAAAATACACCAATCATTCAAAAGGGAAAAAAGACAGTGTTTGATATACCAGATATTTTCAAGTAATTAAACCAGAGTGAACTCAAAAATAATTAACATTAAATCTGTAAACACTTCAGTCTGAAAAGCTGTATGTCTTTACATTTCATGGCTGACATATACTGAGGGCATAGAAACTTGAAGGACACCCAGAGAATGAGTGAAAGGTGAGTAAAACTGGTTCTATGTCCAGAATACATTAGTTTTAAGTAAAATGAAGAGAAATAATTCTATAATTACAAATTGTGTTTCTTCCAAATAGAGAGCCTTAACTGGGCATGATTTTTTTTTTAAATGATGTGATACTCTGTAAGTCTTTACCAGCCAAAGGCTTGGAATTTAGCAATACCTAACAAATAAGAACAAATTCCATGTTTATTGGTACTCCCAGATCTAAAAAAGAAATAAACCATAATAAGAATACAATACTGTAATTAAAAATAAATTTAAGGAATATATTATACAAAATAGTGACCATAGCCTATGATAGTATATCATAACCTTGAGAAATACTGAGTGAGCATATATAATTCTCACTGCAAAAAATCCTTATGTGACATAATGTAATGTTAATAAGCTAAATTAGCCATCATAAAAGGCATATATATATATATATATATATATATATATATATATATATACTTTAAAACATCATGTGCCACAAAATATATAAACTTTTGTCTAATAAAATTACAGAAAAAAGTGACATGAGTGATTTTATTGCTTTATATAAGAACAACTTCAGCATATGCTTGAAAACTCAGTTATTCTTAAAATTAAACCTTCTTGCCAATAATGTGTCATAAATATTTAAAACACACACAAAAAACCCTAAATTCAAAACAAGCAACACTGTAAAGAATAGCCTTCACACCCAAACACCTGGAGATTTCATTATCTGCTTTGCGCATATCCCTAGCTAGGTCTGCCTTTCATACAGAAGAGCTTATTAAGGGCAAGCAAACAGAAGGCTATTTTTCCAGGCAAATAAACTTACTCAGCATCATTGGTAAATATCCAGAGACCCTATTGTTTTTTCTCTGTTGCAAAGAGAAGAGTTCTGTGGGTTACCAAACAAAACTTCAAACTCAGTCAAATCACCCTTTGACTCCTACATAATATTAATTTAGTCGACAACAGTTTTGTTCCTCAGAAATTTTAACACTATCCTATGATTAATATGAAACTAACGAAAGCATATGTTGCTCTTAATGGAAGTACATTGAGTTGTCTTTGTTGTCTAGTTGGTAGAAGTCATTGTTGTATATTTGTGGAAAAGAGAGAAAAGGAAAGAAAAAGAAAATGTTTACTTTATCTTAACATTAAAAATTTAAAGCACATTAATACACTTCATCAGAGTTAATATTTTGAAAAAAAGAAGAAAAGTAAGGTATAGTGGCACAGGTCTCTAATCCAGTGCTTGAGAAGCTGAGATAGGAGGATTGTTGATTTGAGAACAACCTCAGCAACTTAGACAGACTCACAGAAACCTACCAAGGTGCTGTTTGAAATAAAAAATAAAAAAAGGGTGGAGATATACCTGAGTGGTAGAATGCACCTGGTTTCAATCTCCAGGAAAACACACACACACACACACACACACACACACACACACACACACAAAGAAAAGAAAAATATTGCTATACTGATTTTTTAAAAAATACATAAAACTGTATCAGAATAATTTTATCATGATAAATAACACATATTTCAAAGTGTCTGTCATGACACAACTGGCACAGAGCAACCCATAGAAAACAATTACAAATGATTACTTCTGTCACTAACAACATGATGTAAATATAGTTCAATACAATTAGGTAAACATAAAGAATACAAACAATGTCATATTTGGTGGCACAGTTCTGTAATCCCAGTACTTTGGAGGCTGAGGAAGGAGGATTGCAACTTTCAGTCCATCCTTGGAAACAGCGAGCTCTGTCTCAAAATAAAATAAATAAAAAGGACTGTGGGTTTATCTCAGTAAAAAAGTGTTCCTAGTGTTCATTACCCAGTACCACAAAATCAAAAACAAAAAAAGAAAGCAAATATTTATATGTTACAAATTGCAGATAGTTAATTGCACAGTCAATGGATATCCAGAAAATAAGCTATATAACCATGAAAACATTTTAAGATAGCTAAAAATATAGAAAATAAATAATAAGACATTAACAGAAACAAATAAAAAAGACAATTAATGGTTATGGATTCCACGTTCTAGTCCAAGAGAAGGCACAATATGCTAAACATGTTTTTATGTAATAGTAAATATAACACTAAATACATATGACTAAAATTTTAAAGGTACCATAAAAATTGATAAATCTTAATCATAGTGGAAAATATTGGTAAGGGTTTTTTTAAATTTATGACTTCTTAGAAAGACACCATATAGCTTTTTTTTTTTTCAGTACAGGGGATGGAACCCAGGGACATTCTACCAATTAGCTACACCCCCTGCCCTATTTTTTTTTTTTTTTTTTGGTAGTCTTTTTATTTGAAACGGTCTCACTGAGTTGCAAAGAGCCTCATTAAGTAGCTCAAACCTACAATCCTCCTGTCTCAGGTTCTCAAGCACTGGATTGAAGACCTGTGTCACTATACCTTACTTTTCTTCTTTTTCTTTTCAAAACATCAACTCTGATCAAGTGTATTAATGTGCTTTGAATTTTTATTGTTAAGATAAAGTAAACATTTTCTTTTTCTATCCTTTTCTCATTTTTCTACAAATATACAACAATGACTTCTACCAACCAGAACACAAAGACAACTCAATGTACTTCCATTAAGAGCAACATATGCTTTAGTTAGTTTCATATTAATCATAGGATAGTGATAATTTTTAACCTATTTTATTGTACTCATGTACATTTTCTTGAATTATGGACATAATCAAACTTTTGAGTCTTAGTAGGTTAATGATAATATGTTTGAGTAAAATTGCAAATGTAATTTTAAAATATCATAAAAAGGTAAACAAATATGGTATCTAATCTGGGTTTTTGCCCCACTTAAGAGATTGTAACATATTCTGAGAGTTCATTCTTCTACATCTATTGAAGGTTTGTACAGAGGAAGCAAGAAAAACAGGATGCGATTATAAAGGACCCGTCGAATAGACTATAAATACTCTCTAGTTTCTGAAAGCCCTTTTTGGGGTTTAGTCTCTTTTTGGTTTCGCATGATTGCTTCCGTACCATTAGCAGAGAGTCTATTCGAATAAAAATAAAAAGTAGCACTTAAAAATGCTCTTTGGCACTTCAAAGGGCCATATATTAGAAAGCTAATTGGTATAGCTTTTACAACTTTCACATTGATTTTTTTCCATTGATTTTTTTCCCCTCCTTTGAGCTGTTTTTTCATCCTGCTCCTACTAAGAATTCCACATCTCAGTTCTTGAAGAGTAGATTACATGCGGGAGTAAACAGCAAGTGACAACTATCCCAAGAACTTTTGTTCTGTTCTACTATTTTATTGTTTAGACAATAGAACCAGTATGCTGATACTAGACATTTGGAGTATATGATAAACGTTTTCTATTTCATGGACTTGGGTATCTCCAAGAAAAGGAGATGTTCTGACAATTCATCTTGAGAGATGAATTGAACTTTCTGTATTGAAGAGAAACAGCCTTCCGCTTTGAAAACTTACCTGAGGACTGATATTTTCTTTGTTAGAGCTAATTTTGTTCTCTAACATACAGTAAATAGCTAAATAAAAAGTATATTATAATATTTAGAAATTGGTATTATGTTTCTATCATAATCAATTAAAATCAGAACATATTGAATATCTAATTATATGAGTTCTTATCTTATGGCAGTAATTTTTAACAAGCTATAAAGATTTTTATAATATGAAGTGTTATTTTGAGAACAAGGTATTGCAGAGAATTCAAAGAATATGTGGAAAAATGCTTCTGGGACATATCTTGGCTTCAGAAATATAAAATTTGAAGTCCTCTCCTCAGTCGTGATTTCAAGTCCTGCCACTTTCATTCAGTTTCCAAATCACGTACCCTCTCCATTATCTTTATTTTAGTCAATGATTTTATATTCAGTAAACAGTTATTTTTTGTAATAAAGCACATTCTAAATAAGATAGGGCTATTAAAGATATGGAAAATCTGTCCACTAAAGAGATATTTAAAAGGAAAATAAAGAGATGTTGGTGGTAGATTGATCAAGGGGAGAAGGAGAGCATTATTGGCCAGTGTCTGCAGTTCTATTTGGGATATTCAGTCTGGGAAAGAGTAATCACTGGGTATTGAAACACTTGAAGAAAAGTTGGTGGTGACGTATCACAGGTTCAGTTTAGGACACAGTGAATCAGAAGAAACTTAGGGATGGCTAAAGAAAGATGTCAAGGCTGTTGGATGCATGAGTGCTGACCCCCAAAGACAGGTGGAAACCAGAGTTATCATTTCACAGCTGGCAACATAGCTATTGTATTATGCTCTAAGCATGGACAAGCTCGCATGAAAAGAAGGTTAAAATGGAAAGAGATGTGTGTTTAGCTCTACAATGTGAGAATCTTTAATATCAAAATTTTGTTGGAGAACAGAAAGAAAAACTATTAAAGGACAGAGAAAAAAAGGTACTATGAGAGTAAGATATGGTACAAGTCAAAGTGTATGAGTGCTTTCATAATAAAAGACTACAGAAAGGGAAATATAAATGGCACTGTCATTATGCTATTTCAAAGCTTTCAATAATTCCTCTTCAACTATTACAGAGGTGCCCAGGCACTTAGCATGCCCTTCTATTTAAACTTTTTTATTCAGTGTTTTATAATTCTTGACTCGGCAATTTATACTATATATATATATATATATATATATATATATATATATATATACATACATATATATTTATACTAAATAGATACATACATATATACATACATTACCAAAACCTTTACCTATTTTGTTGACTTCTTAAATTTCATTAAATAACACAGGCACATAGTTTGTTGTTGTTTTTGTTACTAAGGATTAAACCTAGAGGCAATCTTCTTCCTAGCTACATCCCTAGCCCTGTTATTATTGAAACAGGGTCTCCTTAGGTTGATGACAGACTTGCTATTTGCTGAGGCTGTGCTCAAACCTTCAATCCTCCTATCACAGTCTCCCAAGTATTGGGATTACAAGCACGCACCACCACATCCAGCTAGGTACATAGTAGTGCTGGGAGGAGGGGGAAGGAAAGCCGGGCTGGGAAACCAGTTACTGAGTAAATGTATGCCATTGTCAAAATAATCTACACTATGATGTGAATATACAGTGTGCCAATAAAAATAAATAAGTAAATAAATGCATCAATTTTCCAATAAAAACATGATTATTTATTTCTCCATCCTTTTTAATCCTCAAGTGTGACATCAAGAGACAGAATAACCAGTTCATTCAGTTGTTGTTAATAATATGCATATGTTAAATTTTTTGTTTATGAGATTCAGACAGTTTTTTCTAAGATTCTTCTCTTACAGTTAAGGATTCGTGTTAAATATTTTGCTTACAATTCACTAATTCCATCTTTCCAGTATTTTACATCACTATTGTTTGTTAAATTTCACTTTTGTATTTTTACACTTATGCAAATGGTGTTCTATGCCAAATGAAGTAAATTTTATGATATTTCTGCTATCTATAAACATTTCTGTTTTTTTCCTATAGTAAATCATTTTATTTGTTCTCCATGCTCATTACTCTTTTCACAAAAAGTTTCACTCTTCTCACAAATTAAAAAAAAGATTTTCATTTTACTTTTCTCATACAAGAAGGGAAGTAAAATGAAAGGAGTTAGTGTCAATTATTATTTTATTTTTGTACAGTTTATCTCATTTTTCTTAAAAGCAGCAGCATATCTGTCAAAAATCAACAATGATTTTTTTCAAAACTTTGCTTCTCACCAGACAGTCCACCTTCTTTTCAATCTTTGGCCTTCTCTCCATTGGCTCCACCTCACTATTTTTAAAAATATACTTTTATTAGCTTCACAGTCTCTAGTTCAATTTCCAAGTCTTCGATTCATCTCAAGTTGATTCCTGTGCATGGAGAGAGGTAGTTCCATCTTTCTACAGATGGAAACTCAGTTCTCCCAGGACCATTTGTTGAAAAGGCTGTCTTTTCTCCAGCGTATGAGTTTGGCCTCTTTGTCAAAGATCAATTGAATATAAGTGTGTAGGTTTGTTTCTGTATCTTCTGTTCCACTGGTCAGTATGCCTGTTATTCTGCTAATACCATGCTGTTTTTAGTACTATTGCTCTGTAGTATAATTTGAAGTCAGGGATTGTGATGCCTCCTGCCTGGTTCTTATTGCTAAGAACTGCTTTGGCTATTCTGGGTCTTTTCTTTCTCCATATAAAATTCATGACTAATTTTTTTAGGTCTGTGAAGAATATCTTTGATTTTTTGATAGGAATTATATTGAATATGTAGATTACTTTTGGGAGAATGGCCATTTTTATGATATTTATTCTGCCAATCCATGAGCAAGGAAGATATTTCCATCTTCCACGGTCTTCTTCAATTTCTTCTTAAAATGTTTCATAGTTTTTATTGTAGAGATCTTTCATGTCTATGGTTAGGTTTATTCTTAGGTATTTTATTGGTTTTGAGGTTATATGGAATGAAATTGTTTTCTTTATTTCTTTCATTGTGGATTCATTGTTGGCATATAGAAAAGCAACTGATTTATTGAAAATGGTATACATTTAGACTGTGCTTGGTTCCATCTCCCTCCTCCCATTCTCCTTCCTTCCCTCCCAACAATGAGTGTCCAGATTAACCATGCTATATTCATACTTTTACATGTATTCGGATATAGCTCCTCCATTAATCAACCTCAGGCTTATTCATCCCCTATCATTCCATTCTACCTTTGCTGAGGTTTCTCCTCCATTATCTGGAGTCCCTCTGATATCCCCAATGCTCCCTAGTTTAGGCATGTTAGAGAAAACATATATTCCTTCTCTTTCTGTGCTTGGCTGATCTCAGTTAACATATTGTTTTCCAGATCTTTCCAACTTCTTGCAAATGGCATGATTTTCTTCTTCTTTATAGCTGAATATAATTTCATTCTGTGCATTTCCCATAATTTTGCAATCCATTCATCTGTTAATGGAGACCTAGATTGGTTCCATATTTTAGCTATTACAAATTGTGCTGCTATGAACATAGGTATGCATATGTTACTGTAGTTCTCTGATTTCAACCCATTTGGAAAAATACCCAGGAGTGGTAGAGCTGGATCATATGGTGGATCTATTCCCAGTTTTCTGAGGAATCTTTACACTGATGTCTGTAGCGGCTGAACTAGTTTGCACTCCCAAAAACAGTGTAAAAGCGTTCCTCTTTCCCCACATCCTTACCAGTATTTGTTTACTATCCACCACTATGATAGAGCGCTAATATCCAGAATATACAAAGAGCTCAGAAGACTCTACACTAGCAAAACAAATAAACCAATCAAGAAATGGGCAACTGAACTTAATTAGCACTTCACAAAAGAATAGACAAATGTGGCCAATAGATACATGAAAAGATGTTCTACATCATTAGCCATCAGGAAGATGCAAATCAAAACTATGCTGCGATTCCATCTAACACAATCAGAGTAGCAAGCATAAAGAAATCAAATAAAAAGTGCAGGAAGTTAAAGCGAGAATTAACAAGTTGGATGGCATAAAACTAAAATGTTTCTGCTCATCAAAGGAAACCATCAAGAACCTAAAGAGAAAGCCTACAGAATGGGAGAAGATCTTTACCAGCCACCACTCTGATAGAGGGTTAATATCCAGAATATAAAACGAGATCAAAAGACTACACTAGCAAAACAAATAACCCAATCAAGAAATGAGCAACTGAATTGAATAGACACTTCACAAAAGAAGAGACACAAATGACCAATAGAAACATGAAAAGATGTTCTACATCATTAGCTATCAGGGAGATGCAAATGAAAACTACACTGAGATTCCATCTTATCCCAATCAGAGTGTCAAGCATAAAGAAGCCAAATAACAACAGATGCAGGCATAAATGTGGGGAAAGAAGATCACTTTTAGACTTTGAGTGGGAGTGCAAACTAGGTCAGCCGCTATGAAGATTAGTGTGGAGATTCCTTACAAAATTGGGAATGGATTCACCATATGATCTGGCTATACCACTCCTGGGTATTTGTCCAAAGGAGCTGAAATCAGAGAACTAGAGTAACATATGCATACCCATGTTCAAAGCAGCATAATTCATAATAGCCAAAATATGGAACTAACCTACATCTCCATCTACAGATGAATAGATTACAAAATTAATTATTGGAAGTACACAAAATGGAATTCTACTCAGTAATAAAGAATAAAATCATGTAATTCGCAAGATGATAGAAAGATCTGGAGAACATTATATTAAGTGAGATCAGCCAAAAAGAAAGAGAAGGGTCATATGTTTTCTCTAATATGCCCAAACTAGGGAGTATTAGGGATACCAGAGGGATTCCATATAATGAAGGGGAAACCTCAGTAAGGCTAGAATAAAAGAATAGGGGAGGAAGAAGGCTGAGGTTGAGTAATAGAGGAGGTACATTTGAATATATCTATAAGTGTGAATGTAGCATGGTCAACCTGAACTCTCATTGTTGGGAGGTAAGGGAAGGGAAAGTGAAGGGGGAAGGCACCAAGCACTATATAAATGTAGCCATTTTCAATATGATCTACATAAAATAAATAATAATAATAATAATAATAATAATAATAATAATATTTTTAAATACAAAACAAGATATACATATACTTTTATTGGTTCATTGTAATCATGCGATCATGCATCATAAGTTTCAGAGTGATGGCAACATGCATGCACAGAGTATTTGATGAGCTTCTCCTAGATCCCACCCTACTCCCTCCACACATGGTGTGGAGATTGACATTGCTAATTTCCTAAATGCAGCAGAGCATCTTTTGAAGTGTTTCCTACAATGAACTGCAGATAGCCTTAACTCCGATTTCCTCTCTCCCTCACTGATACCTTTGTATCTGATCCTAGGTCATTTGTCCTTTCTCCTTCAAACAACAACACTAGATATTAGGAGTTTATCAGGTAAACTTTAAAAACTTGGGGGAAAATATCTCCAACTTAATCTAACACTGTATCAACTACTTGTGAATCCAGAACAAAGACATTTGTGCAAGAGCAAAGATGAATTGATTGCCTTCCATGTGCCACTGTGAGATTTGGATCAGCAAAAGCAGAATTAAATCAGGATGAATGTTGTTTGCTTATTTGATGATTCCTTCACTTCTGCATCTGCTGCTCGCCTCTGATGCCCATTAGCTAAATAGTAGACATAGATGATTACAGATTTTAAGTCTTTTGATATCTTCCCTCTGCTCTTTCCTTTTTCCTATTTCAATTTTATTGTCACCTTGACTTTAATTTTTAAACCTCTTGTCGGCTTTTTATCATTTAAAATTTCTGGTATCTTCTGTTCCTAATTATTCCTTTTTATCTTGCTTATCAGGGTATATCTTTGCTTATCTAAAGTTACTAATTAAATACTTTAAAACATTTTTGTCGGCCCTAAGAATATCTTTCTCCATTTATAAACCTTGTTCATTTTTTCAATTTCTCTTTTATTATAAAAGTTTCTTCAAAACGTCTGATAATTTTGGTTTGTCAATGCATATATAAGAACATGAATCCTACAAAAATAATTTGAAATTCCATAATGACCAGTCTTGTAGATTGGTTAGCTCGTCTTAAAAAAAAGGAAGTCTATTCTTCAGAGTCAAAAAAGACTTCAACCTCTATCTGGTATTTGGTTTGCTTGGGAATACCAAAACTCAGTATGTGAACTTTATTTTAATAGTCCTACTTTATTTATTTATTTATTTATTTATTTATTTATTTATTTATTTATTTATTTTGGTGGTACTGGGGGTGGAACCCAGAGGCTTTCTACCTCTGGGCTATACTCCCAGACCTATTTTATATTTTATTTGGAAACAGGGTCTCACTAAGTTGCTGAGAGCCTCACTAAGCAGCTGAGGCTGGTTTCGGACCTGTGCGATCCTCCTGTCTCAGCCTCCCAAGCGCTGGGATTACAAGCGTGCGCCACCACGCCCAGCTTTTAATATTCCTACTTTAATTCTTGAAGTCTCTCTCTGTCTTCAGATGCGCATTGAGTCCTCAGTATGGAATGTCTCTGCTTCTTCCTAATAAGCTTACTGTAGCCAGTCGGCGTGCATCTTCTGTTATGCAGTTACTTCTCCTCTGAATTCCACTAGAGAAACAATGAAATGGTCCACACAATATTGCCTTCAACTCCATAGTATTTGTCTATTATGAAGATTTTTTGGTAAAAGAGAGATAAATGCACATTGTCAGTGCACCTTGCATAGCTGGATGTCTTCCCCTCTATGTGATTGTGAGAATACTATGATTATAAATCCACCATATTGTGTGGCTTATAAAAGGTAACCAACACACATAATTCAGAATGGACCGGACTCAGGGTGGATTTGATAAAATAAGGTCATTTAATTCGATAAAAATATTATAATATTATGAATATTATAACTACATCATCTTCCTTTTTATCGTTCATTAATTTCCTGACCTTTTCAGATTGTGCCATTTATAAAGATTTTTGTTTCAAGTAGGTAATATGATAACACATCTATCTTACAAATAAAACTCACTGGTTCACCACAAGGTCTCTCCCTACCCCACCCCACATAGCACACTGAGAAGGATGTATGCTGAACTGAAATGACAACTGCCATGTGTGGTGGAGCACTCTTGTAATCCCAGCATTCAGGAGGCTGAGACCGGAGGATCGCGGTTCGCAGACATCCTCAGCTACTTAGTGAGGCCCTCTGCAACTCAGTGAGACCCTGTTTCAAAATAAAAATTAAAAAATAGGGCCTGGGGTGTAGCTTGAAGGTTGAATGCCCCTGGGTTCCATCCCCACACACCCCCTCAAAAAAAGAAATGACAATCAATTTTATAAGGTTACATGGCACAAAGAAAATCTAACATACATCCTAAATTTTTTTAAAAATGGTTATTTCATGAAATTACGTAATATTTGAATGTAAATTCTTATAACCACTGTGTCCTAGGTAAATAAAAAACCAGAGCCAGGTATGGTGGCACATGCTCCTAACCCTACTACTTGGGAAGCTGAGAAAGGAGAATAGTAGGTTTGCGGCCAGCCAAGGCTACTTAATGAGTCTCTCTGAAACTTGGTGAGATCCTGTTTTAAAACAAAAAATAAAATATGGCTGAGGGTGTAGCTTGGAGGTAGAATGCCTCTCAGTTCAATCCCACTATAGCACAAAGGAAAAAACAAACATTTAAAATCTATATGAAGGTCTCCTAGATATCTTGTACCATAAGTCTAAAAATTTGTTTCCTTTACAAGTCTATTCTTTTTCCAACAATATGATGTAGAAACTTGGATTCATGTAATTTTTCCTTCTTCTCACACCATCACAATACCCATCATCACAGTGGCCCTTTGCAAAAATTCAGGTCCCAGGTACAAGCTGCTATTAAGATGGCATTACTAGTGCCATTTGAAATATTTATGTCACCACATTTCTCTTCAGTCTCATCTACTTTCATCGAGTTCACTGTCAAGCCTCACTTTCCCTTGTTTCCTAGTGAGGAGATTTGCCAATAGCTATTAAACACCACTCACATGGTTTTCTATTCTTTGATTCTGCATATCTTCCAAAGAAATATTTAATAAGTCACTGAAAATGTGTAACACTCACATTTTAAACAAGGAATATGACTAGCGAACACAAGGTCAAAAATATCTCCTAACAGTTATAATTTTATGTCTAGGTTTATATTCTCTGGGCAGACTGGTAGAGGAAAATAAAGATATGTAGCTTAAGTTCTTAATAAAAGGTTTCAGCAAGCTTTCTAACAGAAGCTGTTTTATTGATATTGTACTTTCACTAATCAGCTTAAGACATGTCTCAAAGGGAAAAAAAACAAGATATCCTTGGAAGTTAAATTTACCATCTTATCTTAGAGGAAATCAGTTAATCTCTGTCCTTTCCATTTAAGCTACTTAATAAATAGGTAAGCAGGATAGCTTACTTCAAAGAGTTTGGAATGACTATATTTATATTTCTCCCCAAATATTCGGAGATTCTTACATCTAATATAACATAAGATAATTAGGTTATCTAATGTCAACTGGAAATTTTTAACTAATAAAGAAAGCAATAATACTTTGAGGGACAGTTATTTGAAATTCATTTTTATAATTATTACATATAAAATTTACTTAACCCTGTATTTAATAAAATAAAACAATAAAACATGATATATATGTAAATAATACTTCAAAAATGTTTACATTAAATAGATTATTTAAGGCATTAATTTGATGATTTTAGTCGTAAAAGTTTGTTCGTTACAAAAAAATGAAGAGAAATCAGGAATTATCTGTAATCTCACCTGCACTTTTAATAGCTTACTGTAGTTCAATTTTTACCCCTTTATAATTTGCAATATACTATAATACCAAAGTCAAATATTATTACATAAAATGTGTGCTGTTGTTACATTTTGAGGTACTATTTACACATTAATTTTTACTCTACTTTAATGAGGGATTTAGATGTTTTCCCTAAATAATAATAAAAAAAAGTCATATGCAACCTATTTTTCAGTAGTTTTTGCTTAAATATACAACAATCTGATTCATCAACTTTTGGGGATATTTAAGCAGTATTGTTTTACTTATAGGCAAACAGCTGTTTATTACAAATAATTTTAATCTATTCATAAAATGCTTCCCCAAAAAAACTGAAATTAGAATTTTAGTGTCATATTTTTATATTTGAAGATTATTCAAACAGTAGTAAATAATTAAAATGAATCAAGCTGCTTCATGTTAAACATTTGCCTGAATTAGTCATTAAGTCAATTTGGATATGGCTTTTCTAAATTATTGATATTTCACTGCCCTATGTTAGAAAATTACTGCAGCCAAATTTTTATATCATAAAAATTACATCAAGAATGAAATCTAGAAACTTGCTTTCTTATCCTAATGCACTGTGCTTTTACATCCTTATCTGAATATTGGAAAAATAATTAGTTTTTATTTTCATCACGAAACAGCAGGGAGGGAATAAAGAGAATCTTTGGGACCTAGAGATAAATTCTCTATCAGTACCTCCAGTATTATACAGAGAAGATTCCAGGAATCTTGAATAAGCACGTTATTTGGCAATAATTCTATACACATGATTTATTTCTTCAGAGAGAAGTTTCACTTTGTATAACAGAAAACCTGAAAGGAATTGTCCTCTTTAGTGGGAAATAGTACACAGGAAATGTTTGGAAGGGCAGGGAGTCTTTGGTTCTGCTCTGTAGAGTAGAAATTGCTTTTCATTTAAAAAATAGATCTTTCTCAGGGAACTCTGCTCCTCTTGCTGCTGAATAAAACAGCTTGAATTTCTGATGAGCATCCTTTAGAGTCCATTTCTTTTCTGTTGACACTGAGATTCATGGGAATACTTGCCATTAACGCAAATGGGATCTAAACATATCAATTGCTTCATGTGAAGATTAAAAGGCTCCTCTTCATTTGAACCCAATACATTATTGGTAATTACATTATGTGTCAATAATAATTACTCTTATTCTGTTTAGCACTGCTGTTAGAAACGTGCGTCGAACTGCACCAGAAGGGTCATAAAAACCAGTGTGAACAACAGGGAGATATTTCCTTTCAGAGATTTGTAGGGCTTAAACTAATGACAGGAAGATTTATTGAAATCTTTTTTTTTGGTTAATATTACTTGTATCTATTGCCAGTAGATATGAACAAAGCAGAATAAAATATTAAGCATTTTATGTAAAATGACATATTTACATTTATATTTTTCTCCAGATGAGAATTTTTTTCAAATATTTACCAAGTATGATTTAAAGAAAATGAAAAAATATGTTTCAATAGAGCATATTCAAATACTGACTTTTAAAATTAGACCAATCCAGGGGTTTTCCTATATTTTGAATGCCACAAACTTTCCTTAACAAATGGTAATTGTGTTATCATTCTATTTTTCCTAAAAATAATAAAATACAAACTAATTTTATATAGGTATATGTGTGCATATATATCAATAATTTCTAATATCTTTTATGCATATTTCATTACGAGTTATGGAAGACATTTTTATGATCTGTAATTAATTTCACACTTTAATGAATGTGTGATGTCATCGATCTTGACACATCACTATATTGCTTACCGTTAAAAAGTTTTCTACCTTCTAAACAGTTACAAAATGCTCTTATCACTTATTTTATACTAGTGAAATATAATCGTAGGGGTTTTCCACATATTATTACCTATCATTGCAGAATTTGTATAGTATGCAAATATAAGTAAGTTAAGAAAGATTTTCTAATACACTTTTTTATTGGTGCATTGAAATCACATCTTACTGAAGTGCAGGGTGATAGAGGTATACATGTCCACAGCCCTCATTGAGCCCTTCCCAGTTCCCGCCTTATTCCCTCCCACCCCTCCTCCTAGGCTCAGCACAGTGATTAACTTAGGTAAGTTTATGTTTGGACATCATGTCCATTGAGGTGTTTCCCTCTTCACACGTCTCGTCCCCCTCCATTAGGTCACCTTCTGCACTCATCTAAGGTTTCTGCTCCTTTATCTGGAGTCCTTCCTATGTCCCATCTTCTCCCTAGCTTCTACAAATCAGGGAAAATGTCCGACTTTTCAATTTTTGTGACTAATTAATCTCCCTTTAACATAAAGTTCTTCAGCTCCATCCATTCCCCTACAAATGACATAATTTTGTTCTTCTTTATGGCTGAGTAAAATTCCATTCTGTACATATCCTACAATTTGCAATCCATTTTCTTCTCATCTGCCAATATCTGGGAAGTTCTGACTCGGACATTTTCTTGCTTTTATGAGAACCTTTAATTGGAAGAGCTCCAAACAACTCTTGGGATGATATAATTTTTTACTTGCTATAAAATAATTTGGTGACTGAAACATCAAGGACCTGTCATCAGCTATTCCTATCACGAAGAACAAATAGCTGATTTCTTCCATTTTAGATAATAATGTGAATTCTGCCCCATGAACAACAGAGATTTCACGATGTCAATAATCATAAAATTATTTTAAGTAAGACACGTTAAAACGTGGAAAAATATGAGTTTCAGAGAGATATAGTAACCTTAATAAAAACTTGAAATTTTCATACTCCTTTCTTTTTTTATTTTTCCAAAAGCATTGGTTTTTAAAATCACTAATGAAAGTTACTCTGATGTAACCAACCAGATTACAGAAAATTTGTGATTATCCCATATTGCCCAAGCTTGGTTTCTATGGTTACAATAACTTGAATACTCTCCTTATATATAAAAAGAAATGATAACCGAAGTAGTTTGTGTTTATTTAGGGTCAAATTACTGTTTTTCATTTCTTTTAAAATGTGGTAAGATGGCCATGAGCTTTATCATCTTAACTATTTTTTGTACTTAGTTCAGTGGAGCTAATGCATTCATAATTGTCATGCACTTGTCACCACCATCTATCACCACAATATTTTCTCTTGAAAAACTATTAATTCTTTAAGTAGTCTCTCTGCTGAAATTGAATTTAAAAATCCACATTTTTTATGGTACTGGGAATGCAACCAAGGGGCATTCTACTTCTGAGCTACACCCTCAGCTCTATTTTTCATTCTTTATTTTGAAACAGGATCTCATTAAGTTGCAAAGGACCTCACTAAGTTACTGAGGCTGGGCAGAAATCTGAGATCCTCCTGTCTCAGCCTCCCAAGTTCCTGGGATTACAAGCATGTGCCACCGCAACCTAAATATTCACAGTTTAATGTCACTCAAGCCTTCCTCTGGAAGTTGCAACTCTACAATAAAATTAAGAGTTGTAGAACCATTCCATCAGGAAAATTCTCCATTGGTTTTGTCCTGTGGGGAAATGACCTATTTCTGCAGCTTCTTGATATGCTTTCTTCCTGATAATTCTATCTAAAATGTGTTCTTAACTGATCAAAGAATAAAACAAATTCCAGCAGGCTCTTTCTGAAATGTCTCCAATTATAAGAAAAAATTATAGAGAACATAATTTTTGTTGTTGTTTTTCATAATATAATTCATATTTTATTTTATTTTATGTAATATATTTTTATTGGTGCATTGTAGTCATACATCACAGTGGAATACAAGACTTGTGAGGATATACAAGCACACATCATCCAATTAGCCTTTATCCAATCCCCACCCCACCCCTTCCCCTCCCTCAATCCCATGCTTGATTTAGTGATTAACTTTGATATATTTGTTTACGTATATCATGTGTTTTAAAGAGATTCCATCTTCCCCCATCCCATCCCCTCTAATTGGTCACTTTAATTGCTCCTCCATAGGTCCCTTCTTCAACCAGATTTCCTCCTATTACCCATTTCTTCCTAGTTTTTGCATATTAGGGAAAGCATCTGAGTTTTTACTTTCTGTGATATTTCTTTGTGTATGCTGCATTGCAAGTTCTGATCCCACTTTTGAAGGCCCCGGCACGGGCCTGGCCATGCAGCAGACTCTGATCCCTGCCTCGCTGGCTCCAGCACCTGCCTTGCCTCATGGCAGGCTGTGATCCCAGCCTCGGAGGCCCCAGCACCGGCCTTTAAGGCGAGCTCTTATCCCAGACTCCCTGGCTCCAGCTATAGCCTCACCACATGGCAGGAACCAATCCCGGCCTTGCTGACCCCAGCAATGGCCTCGCCACATGGTAGGCTCTGATCCCGGCCTTGGAGGCCCCAGCACCTGCCTTGCCTCACGGCATGCTCTGATTCCAGCCGGCCTTGTTGGCCTCGGCACCAGCCTCACCCCTGAGCTGGCTCCAATCCTGGCCTCTGAGGCTCCAGCACTGGCCTTGCTTCACAGCAGGCTCCTATCCCGCCCTTGCTGGCCCCAATCCCGACCTCAGAGGCCCCAGCACTGGCCTTACCTAACGACAGGCCCTGATCACAATCTAATTGGCCCCAGCACCGGCCTCACCCCTCAGCAGGCTCAGATCTCAGCCTGAGAGGCCTCAACACGGGTCTTGCCTCATGCAGGCTCCGATCCCAGCTTCGCTGTCCCCAGCACCATTCTCACCCCTCAGCAGGCTCTGATTCCAGCCTCTGAGGCTCCAGCACTGGCCTTGCGTCACTGCATGCTTGGATCTCGGCCTCGTTGGCCCTGGCACCGGCCTCATCCCTCAGCAGGCTCTGATCCTGGCCTCCAAGGCCCCAGCACCAGCCTTGCTTCACAGCAGGCTTCAATGCCGGCCTCACTGGCCCCGACACTGGCCTCACATCTTAGCAGGCTCCTATCCTGGCCTCAGAGGCCCCAGAACTGGCCTTGCTTCATGGCAGGCTCCAATCCTGGACTCACTGGCCCTGGCACCATTCTCATCCATCGGCAGGTTCTGATCCCGGCCTTGGAGGACCCAGCATGGGCCTTACCTTACAGCAGGCCCCCGATCCCAGCTTCACTGGCCCCAGCGCCAGCCCCACCCCTCGACAGGCTCCGATCATAGCCTTGGAGGCCCCAGCACCGGCCTTGCCTCACAGCAGGCTCTGATTCCACCCTTGCTGGCCCCGGCATCTGCCTCACCCCTCAGCAAGCTCTGATCCCAGCCTCCAGGCACCAGAACTGGCCTTGCCTCACGGCAGCCTTCAATACCAGCCTCGATGGCCCTGGCACCAGCCTAGCCGCCCGGCAGGCTTGTATCCTGGCCTCAGAGGCCCAAGCACCAGTCTTGCTGTGTGTCAGGCTCTGGTCTCTGTCACTATGAGCAAGTCATCTACAGATGTTCCCTTTTTTCTTCTTCTTTTTTCTTTTTACTTTTTTTGTTCCTACTGGATTCCTGGAGACCCTTCTACCTCTGGGCTACATTACCTGATATATATATATATATATATATATATATATATATATATATATATATATTTTTTTTTTTTTTTTTCATTTGGAAACAGGGTTTCTTAAGCTAGCAAGTCTGGCCTCAAACCTGTGTGATCCTCCTGTGTCTGCCTCCCAAGCGCGGGGATTACAAGCATGTGCTACCATGCCCAGCGTTCTTCGATTTTTTTTTTTTTAATATGAGAGAGTAGTACATGTCTTTTGTGAAAGCTGGGACCCCAAATACCTCGTGGTAATGAATTTTTTCTTCCCTCCAAAGGCAGAGGTCCACAGCTTCACTTCGGCGAACAGGCTCTGCTGCTCCACGAACACCCTGGCCTCCTGTTTTGCACAGAGGAATGCAGTGACCATGAGGGCTGATGACTCCCAGTACATGCAGCGTAGTGGCCCATTCCAGCTATCTGGGGCTCCCTCTGAAGCCCCCAAACCCTTTTACCACTTAGCATGTTGTCCAGAATTCCTGAGCATGTGTGGCAGTAGAAGTATAACTTTGAGTATATTTCTTTAAAATTATGAGGTAAATTGGATTGAATTTCTGCCTCTACCAAATACTAACCACCACTGCCACTGCCACAGTTATCTCGGTTCTCTTCTGCACACCTTATTAACACAGCATGTTGTCCCAAAATCCATGAGCATGTGCGGTGGTAGCATTCTACCTTTGGGGTGATTTCTTCAAAAGATCAAGGTGGATTGAATCAGATCTCTGCCTCTCCTGAATACTGGCTGCCACCATTGCTGCTGCCTCCACCATCTCAATTCTCTCCCAAACACCTTTCCCACACCCTCATGTTGTCAAGAATTCCTGAGCATGTGCGGTGGTGGTAGCATTATAACTTTGGGACAATTTCTTCAGAAGATCAGAGTGGGTTGGATCAGATTTCTGCCTCTTCCAAATACTGGCCTTTTCCGCCACCACTGTCACCGCATTCCTCCTGGTTCTCTGCTGAGCTCCTTCCTTACATGATATGATGTCCAGAATTCTAAAGCATGTACATCAAGAGCAGTCCCCTTCATGAGGACTTTTTCTCAAAAGTTCCAGGTGAATTGGATAGGATTTGTCTGCATCTCCTGAATCATGGCTTTTGCTGCTGCCATCTTAGCCCCTCTCCAGTATTTTTTTTAATAAGAGAAGACAGTATATGTGTTTTGAAGAGGTTGTGGGATCAAGCACTCAGCAGCAATGAATTTTATCTCCCCTCCAAGAGCAGAGGCCCACAGTCTCACCGCGTAGAGCAGGGTCTGCTGTTCTGAGCACAAGGCGAATCCCAGCGCAGCAGAGAGGAGCGCAGCAGCCAGGCGCACTGAGATCCTGGGGACAGGCGGCTAGGCTTCCTGCTCTACACTGCTGCACTTCCTCAACCATGCTCAGATCATTTTTCTTACAAGGTATGTTGTTAAGAGTTCTCCAGCATGCGTGCCTGAAGCAGTCTTTTCTCTAATCCCTTCTGAGAAGTTCTTCCAAAAATCACTTTTTTTGCGTGGTGTGTGCCTCTTTGTCATCTTGCTTCTAATTCCACCATTATCCACTCTCTTTCCTGCATTCTAGATAGGAAGTCAGAGCTGGAAATGTCTCCTTAAGCTGTACCAATCAGATATTAAACCAAAATCTGGTGTCCAGGGCTTCTCTGAGGAATGCATGTCTTTTTCGGTGGCAGCCATCCTGAACCGTCTTTTTTTTTTTTAGAGAACATATCTTATTTGTATATATCTGAGTCTCTACCTCCCTATATTACTTGAGTGTGTGTGTGTGTGTGTGTGTGTGTGTGTGTGTGTGTGTGTGTATTACTTGAGATGGAAGCCAGGAGTCTCTGCGCTGCTATTTTCTTTTATTCGAAGCAGGCTCTCACTAATTTGCTGTGAGCCTCGTAAAGTCGCTGAGGCTGTTTTTTCCCCCACTGTCCCCTTGTTTCAGCCTCCCAAGTACTGGGATTACAAGCATGTGTCACCATGCCTGAAAAACCCACACTACTCCTAATGAAAGGTACACACTCAGAAAATTTGTGGAAAATAAAAGACTATAATTTTACATTAAGAAAAGTGCTTGAGAAAAGGGTTTTGGAGTGTATTGAAGGCAAATTATAAAGTCCATATTGATTTAAATATTCTCCTTACTTTACAACAACAATGTTTAATGTCATATTTTCAGCTTCTAATTAAGAAATTTAATTATATATTTCATTTTATTAGCATCTTAAGTTTATGTTTAACCTCACAGAATAATATTTCACTTGCTCCAATCCTTAGGATGAACCCAAGTTGTTGTAGTTGCTGGCCAGCATTGCCTAGTCCTGTGGTCTTGCAATTGCTATTTCTTCTTCCATTTTCTGAACTCTTCACCTATAAGTGGATTCTTCTAGGCAAACTCTGAAAATGAAACAACATACATACTATATGCCATTGTTATGCAAAACACTAAATACAATTATACGCTCAGGTATGCTGTAATCATTATGTGTACACGTTAAGGAACTTTGGGGCATGCTTGATTAAAAGCTTCCTAATGTCATTTTATTTCTAATCAAAGTTTACACTGAAGGATTTTCCTTAGCATCATTCAGAATGGAGACCATGCCCCTCCTTTTCTGGTCAGTCAACCTTGAATCCAGATTGTCTTTAGACTGTAAGTTCATCTACTATAAACAATACACAATCTTGAAGCAAGAGCTGTCCTCCTCCCTGTGCTCCAGCACTGCGCCCGTCCCTCTTGGCACTATGGAGAACAAATCCAACTCTTTTCCCTTTTCCCGCTATCTTCCTTTTCTCTGGGGTGGATAATAATGGGTGGAAAACAAATAATTTAAGTAAAAATACTGAAGAATTACTTTGGAAGAAGGCCTATAAGGTGTAAGCACACTCATTAGAAATTTTGAAATTGAGAAGGATAGAAAAAAATAGAGGTAAAATAAAGGTTCTTGGCTGATTGGAAGAGTGGGAGATCACAGCAATGGAGCCTCCCTCAGGATGAGCATACATCCTTTCCAGGTATATGAGGCATCCCACAGCTCTGCACCTGCTTGCCTCTTCAGCCTCTTCCAATATTCTTACCTTGTACATCACATACACTTTGAGCGCCCTTCATTTATTTAATCCATATCACCTTTTTTTGTACCTAGAATGTGATTTTTCCACCTGGTCTGTTTTCCCTGAACAGTTTCCCAGCACACTACAATTAAACAAAACCATTAGACTGACATGTGTAGCTTTCCCACCAGATCCTGGCACAATTTTGCCAAAAAAAAAATGTGCCTGGTGACTTTTGATATTAGCTGGAGATAAACCAGGTACACCTGCCTTGGATGGAGTCACTTTTGTACTGTCCAGTGTGTGAACCTCCTCGTTTGAGTCTGAATCACAGGAATCCATTGATCTTGCTTCCACCAAGGACCAGGCTTCTGTATGAGTCCTCACTAAATCTCAATCCTGGGTCTGTCCGCCTCTTCCTTCAGTCTCATGGCATCTATGCACCAGAACTTTATTTTTGCAGAACAAGGACACTCAGCAAGAAATGATTCTTTGCTTGCTGGTGAGGAGAAATTTCCAATCCTTTTAAGATCACAGAAGACTTTTCAGATTTATTTTTCTGAGAGGAGAACAGAGGGGAAATAGGCCCTGTTTTTCCTCCCCAGACCCACTCACATTCAACTTTGTGTACCCCTTACAATCATGCTTTTAATTTCCCTTGTCTGGTCCTGAAGGTCAGGTTAGATACTAGCACCTCTACCTCCCTTACACAGAAGCATCAGACCTGAGTGAGCAGTCGGATGTAGGTCATCTGTACCAGGTTCTCACACTATGAAGGCAGAACTTGCCTTCTTTGCTCAGAGCTGTATCTCAGGGGCCTGGAAGTAAAATATTTGTTAAAAGATTCAAAGCATTTGGTGGCAAAAATAAGAAGCAGAGGCAGATGTTTTAGAGAATAATCATATAGAGGCTGAGTATTTAGCTCAGTGAGAGAGCCCTGGCCTAAGATGTGCAAGCCCCTTGATTCTCTCCCCAGCATCATCCTAAAAGAAACTAAGTTGGAAACTTGGACTCTAGCCTGGAGTGAGATGATCAAAAGGAAAATAATAATGAAAAGGAAAAGTGAACAATGAATGTCACTGAACCCCATTCTGCCTGGGATTTTCCTGAAAAAAAAAAAAAAAAGACCATCAAATTTGCCAAATAAATAAGACCTGAAGACATCAAATTGCCAAATCTACCAGGTTTCTGCACATTATAGGCTACTTTTTTTTTATGGAGATGGCCAGATTTTCTGGCATAAAAATTTATTGATTTCTTTTGAACAATGAAAGACTGAGGGAATTGCAGCGATCCCCACCCTACTCACTATGCCCTTATGTCAAAAAATGTAATTAAATCGTCATTTTTTTTTGCATTACTGTAGCACACACAAGATTTTAATAACTTGTGAGCCACGCAGCACAGGAAAATTTCAAATGAAAAGCCACAGTTTCTGCTCCAACCTTCCAGAAACTTCTGTGCTACCTTAGTAGTTACTGCTTATTACTCTCTGTGACAGAACATCTCCCTGAAATGTCCTATTCTGGAAGAAAGTCAGGTGTACCTGACTTTCCCCTACATCTCTCTCTGCCCATTGTTTGCCTCTGTTTACAATTACTTCATCTGCTATTTTCAAGCACTGATAAAAACTAAGCCCATAATTTATATAACCTCCTTTTAGTTTTTATAAAACTACTTCAAACTTTTGAAACATTTGCAAAATTATTACACAAAGTATTCATATCACCCTTCCACTCAATGTACTAACTAATAACATTTGGAAGAATTTTCTTTTTTTCTCGCTCACTTTCATACTTTATTACTTATGTGTCTATGTGCATATGGCTATATGTACATGTATGTATTTATACACATGTATGTATATAGGTACATATATATATATATAAATATTAATGATGTATTTTTGGAAACTTTTAAGAGTAAATTATAGCCAGAAGTGTTGGTGCACACCTGTAATCCCAGTACTTTGGAGTGTGAGACTGAAGGATTACAGGTTTGAGGCCAGCCTTAGCAACTTAGTGAGAACCTAAGAAAATTAGCAAGACTCTGTTAGAAATTTTTTTTTTAAAAAAGGGGGATCTGGATTGTAGTTCAGAGATAGAATGTCCCTGGGTTAAATATCTAGCAAAGAAAGAAAGGAATAAAGGAAGGAAGGGAAAAAAGGGAAGAAAGAAAGAAAAAGAGAGGAAAGAGAGGGGTAAATGATAAACATTATATTCCTTTATCCCTAAGGAATGTATTGCTACAGTATGCGTTTAAAAGAAAAAAGAACATTTTTATAAAAATGAACAAAATCAGTAAAGCTAACACTAATATAATACCTTTTTCTAATTTGCAGTCTATACCTCAGGTTTGACAATCGTTCTGGTAATATTTCCAAACATATCTTCTTCTGCCAGCTTGAAGATCCAATTCTCCTTTAATCTGGGTAAGTCCTTTCACTTTTTCTTTTCCTGTATTGACAGTTTTGAAGCTTATAAGCCAGTGGTTCTTTAGAATGCCACACAAATTGAGTTTGTCTGATGTATCTTCATTATCACATTCAGATCATGTATGTTTTATAGTTGTGTGCGTAGGTGACGTCTCATCCTTCTTAATGCATCACATCAGAAGGGACATGACACTGCTTTCTCCCATTATTGATGTTACCTCCATTCTTTTGACTAACATGATATCCAAAAACTGTCTCACCCTTCATGTGAGAAGTTACTGTGAAGTTCTATAAATATTCCATGCCTTATCACATTTTATTCAATATTTTAGCATCCATTAATGATCTTTGCCTGAAATATCTATTTCCATAGTGTTTGCAAAGTGATGCATCTCCAGAGATTGTGCCTTCTCTATGTATTGATTTGTTTGCTTATTTATTGTTTCTTGCTTTCAGAGTGGAGTTATGGAGCTTTATTTTGTTAAATGAGTTATTAGGCTAATATTAACATTAGTATTCAATTATATTCATTTTTCTCACAAAGTGAGTCAGTTGAAAAATTTCCAATCTGGGCCTTTTGTTTTAGTGCAACCTGTACCTGTTCCTGAAATCAAATGTACCACTGAGGAGCCTCTGTTTTCTTTGGAGCAGAATAATTATTTACTAACTCTCAGTCCGTTTGAGTTGCTATAACAAAATTTGCCTTCATGGAAACATCTAGATTAGTCCTATGTCAAACGAGGAAACTCCATAGCCTAACCCAGTTGACACATAAAATTATCCACCGTGTCACCATGTTGTATGGACATACTGTGAAATAATATACATCATACAATGTGTTGCACCTTAGAGTGTACGATTCTGCAGTTACAATTAGTATTTCTGTTAGTGAACTTGTGTATGTATAATTTTATATTATTTTAGTATTTCTTCAGAGTAGATACCTGGAAGTCCTTTAACTGAGTCATGGAGTAGATTAATATGTAGTTTTGCTATATATTCCCAGTTTCTCCACCATAGGGTTATACCATTTGTGTTTCCTTCAGCCCATGCATAAATGCCTAGATGTTTCTGAAGCCTCACCAAGAGAGAACATCATTAAGTGTTTTTTTTTTTTGAGGATTTAAAGGAGTTTATTAAAAAGATAAAAATACAGAAGATAGTTACAGCCTCATGTTACCGAGGCAAATTCACCCCAAAGTTTTTTAATATGGTAATATAATGTATGAGTAGGGATATCTCAGAACAAGCTTACTGTAAATTAAGTTGAATAGCTTTTTGTGTTTTCAAGACCAGTTTATATACACTGTTGATTTTTTTATGAACCTACTCATATTTTCTAATTGGTATTTGGTTTTCCTTTTACTTCAATATTGAGATCTCTTTTTATTTTAAAGGTATTAGTCTTTATTGCTAATTTTTATTTCATTTTATGTCATTTGTGTTACGGTGTTTTTATCAGGATATTTTTTCTTTTTTAATGTACTTTAACTTATCAATGGCATGTATTGTTCATCCTGAACTTTGAAACATAAAAGCCTTTCCATACATACAAATTATAGAGGAATTCATCCATGTTTCTTCTAGATTTATGGCATTATTATCTGAGAATCAAGGATAAAGAGAAAGAGAATGTTGGAAAGAGTGAGATAACACCATTCTATAAGTAATATTTTAACCATTTCTCCATTTGAATCATTCTACCTCTGCCCTTTGCCACCTGTTTGACTCTAATGTAAAAGTTTCAAGCAATTGTGTTGCTTTTAAGTCAATTCTTTTGATAACGTTTTTTTCTGTTTATTCCTAGTCATTGCCTCTGCTCTGGAATCTTTTGGCAGGTGTCCATCTGCTTTCTCTGTTCTAGATATATGTTGAAATCTTCTGGAGGCTTCTTTCTTCCAAACTACTCTATCACTTTTTAATTCACTTACTTATGAAGGCTTGGGAAAGAATTGAGAAAATTCTACAAACTCAGGTTTTTTCGATAAAAATTCAAAATCATTGTGATATGCTTTATCAACACCTCTTTATATGTGCATGTACACACATTAATCTTAAACACTAGTTCAATATGTTGCTTAAATTTAGAAAGTATGGACATTGGTAACTTGGAAAGTTAGCAGATTTTTTAAAGCACACTTTTTATTAATTATTATTATTAATATAAAATTTGAAGTCATGACAAGTTTAAATGGTTTGGGGGTTGGTTGTTTCATATTAAAGGTATTTGTAGTGAATACAAATTAAAGATATTATTATACAGTTGAATTTGATTGTTTTCAAAGCATGAAAAGGACAAATAGAAGAAAATGTTAATTAAAATATCCACACATTTAACATTAATCTCATCATGTTACCATTGAAAATGAATGCATAAAACCTGAACTATTTAGCATGAAAGTACCATTATGTAAGATAATATAAATCATGCAAAATGTTATATAATTATAAAACTTATATTTATGAGTTCATTGATTCAATTATACATTTTACCAAAATACTAACTGTACATCACTTTATTTTAACTCAGTTGTGAATCCCAGCTCATCTTGTACATAAAATAAATTAGATCTTTGGCTATAGATGGTACTGAACTGAGCTTGTCATAAAAGAATCAGAGTCAATATATCCATTCATAGTTACCTTTTTATTAAGATAAAGACTTAGTCTAATAATAAAAATATTAAGATTCTTGGAATAATGACACTCAACCTCCCCAAATAAATTGTTGTCATGATAAAAATAGTGTATATAGGTTAACAAAAATATTGATTTCAGCTATGTAGTTGACGGAGTAAGTTTAAAAGCAAATATTTAGCATCTGTATGCTTGTGGTGACTGTAACAATTCTTATAAATACAGCTTAGAATAATGCAATTAATTACCTCCAGGTTGGCTATCCAACATAATATTGTAAAAGAAAATAACTCAATGTTTCTACCAATATACAATTAGGTACAATTATGTTTATTAGTGTTTGAAATGAAAACTGTAATTTTCCAGTAGCTCTTTGAAGAATTGCTTTGCACAAAAGGATGTTTAACAGACTCCTGTGTGAGGCTTGTAAACCTAGACAAGAGATGAATATATTGTATTGTTTTATTTTTCTTATATGAAGACCCACACCTCTGTATAGTCTACAGACCTTGTGATGTGCCATTCAAAGAGAAAAGACTCAGATTAAGAACAGACCAATACTTGTTCCATACACTATATGAAAGTAATAGACAGTTTTGCTTTCTTTTTTATCCACCATTTTGTTGTCCCTAGAGCACCCAAAACCTAATCACTACTTTGTAAATTTAGTCAAAATGTAATTATAGATGCACCTCAAGATTCCTTCCATTTGCTAGCAATACCTACATAAGTATATGTCTGGCTCTTACCAGTCTTCCCTTCTATGTAGCAAACTGAAATAAATACATGTTTTCTAAAAATAAATTTAGTGAACAGAGAAATAAAATAGTGGTGTCAAATACCTGTTTTCCAAATACATTTCCACTTGCAAATTCTTTTAGATGCCATCTTAACATGGAAATAAGAAAAGAGACTCAAAACCAACTGCCTAAGTTTGAATATAGCTGCACTTCTTATGAGTTGGGTAACTCTTGACAATACATCTATGCTATTAGAACTTCAGGTAATTCACTTTTGGATTGAGTATAATAGTCTTGCACCTCGAAGGATTAATCACAAGGATTCAAATTAATATTCATCAAGTGCATGCTACGATATCTAGTACATAAGAGAATAAATGTTAAAAAATGTGTCACATTGATGTGGAAAAATAATGGGTAACAACATGGGCAATGGAGCCAGACTGTCTGAAATCGAGTCCCTGGCCATGAATTACCAGCTATCCCTCATCATTTTAATTTATAAAATGGAAAGAGCGGCTGCACATGCCTCCTAGGCCGGCATGGCTGTATCGCATCATGATGAGATGAGACAGAGGTGCATCCTTGGAAGGATGCCTGTGCAGCTGCCCAGGGCTCCATCACAGCAGGGCCCAAAACTTAGCTTAATGCTTTGTTATCAACATACTGAAAATCTTACACATTTCATCTTTGAATTTGTGTTTTGTAAGTGAAGTCCAGGGGTGCATATATGGGAGTTTAGGAACTATGCATCACATGCTATGGGCTGGTCCATGGCATCCTATCCACATACAGGATTTGCAGTGTCACATAGGCACAGGTTTTTGGCAGACCTACATGTGATGTGTAGAACAGGAGGCCTTAGTGAGTACAAAGTTAGAATGCTTTGCCAGCAAATAGGTGGGGGAATGTCAACCCCAAAAATGGCACGGTTTTTGTCTAATCAGAATTTATTTGTAACAGAAAGAAGACAGTGCATTTCTAAAAGCAAAAATATCAGTAACCAAAATGGATACTATTAGAGCCTCCATGACTAATGTTACTTACATTGAAAATGAAAACATAGGAGGAAATTAAGACATAGGGAAGCACATAGTTCCTATTTCCTTCAGGATTCCCTCACTCTTCAATAAGGTGAAAATATTAAGAAAAAAAGATAAACAGAATAAAGTCAGTTTTGTGTAACATTTCCATTGCTGTGATAAGAACAAAACTATGTATACAGAGTTTAAAAAAAACACACACAGATTGTGTGATGCCAATTATTTACATAGTGTCATAGTGTATTGGACTTAAAAGTAGCATGATATTATATGAAGATAAAAGGTAAATTTTAAAAATATGGGTTTTGTAAAGCTAGAATTACATTAAATAGCATTTAATACATCAGTATGAGTCAAGAATTTACAGTACTAGACATTGAACCTAGGGGCATTCTATTTCCAGGTTAGACCTCCAGCCCTATTTTTTATTCTTTATTTGGAAACAGGGTCTAACTAATTTGCCAAGGTCCTCACTAAGTAGCTGAGACCGGCCAAGAACCTGTGATCCTCCTGTCTCATCTTCCCAATTATTGGGATTGCAAGCATCTTCCACCATGTCTAGCGATTTTAGTACCTTTCAACTTGATTTATTTCATGAGTTTCAAACAAAGTTTCTCCATATTCTTTTTGTATGACGTTCCACAAACAATGTATGGAGACCCAAAATGAGATTACAGTTATATTACATTCGATGCAATGTCTAATATGTAATGACTACTCATAATGATGAGCCATTGCAAACTTTATATCCTATATTGCAAATTGGGTGTTAATTTCTTGATAGATATGTATGTTATTTGTTCACTAACTTGTTTTGATATAGAGAAGCAGAAATACTACTGAAATAAATGGGGAAGCGGAAATACTCACAAATTTCCCTCCTTTAAATGTGTGATGGGTATCCACATGAGATCCTTTCTGAGATGCAGCATTCAGTGTCTTAAGCCAAGCACTGTTTTGTATTATCTATGTACCAGAACCCACTCACAATATTTATAACTCTGAGAAGGGCAGGCTCTGTTCTATTTTGCTTTCCCAGAGCTCATCTATAATCCTTTCTACTTAAGCCCAAGCACACTCTCTTGTCTCAGAAATTTGTCTTGCCTAATTTCCCCATTCAAGACAGCTGGTAGGTCTGTATCTCTTGACACCTTGGCAAAGAAGCTGAAAATGGAAAATGGGACCCACTTTTCCAACAGGAAATCTAAGTTACTCTAAGGAACCAGAACTCTGTGAGTCATGTTTTATTATTGGACTTTTTAATAATATATGTTTTCATCATATGGCTCATGGATGTGCTATTGTTTATTTGCCATCATCACTGTTTTACAGATAAAATTCTCAAAAGGGCATTTAATTTTCCTTCGGTTAAGTAGTAGAACCAGAGATTGATTGCTAGTTAACTCAAAACTGTTCAATAAACGATGGTGCATCGCACCCCGTTAAGTGTTAATGACTGCTTATGGGTTGGACTCCTCCCCTGAATGTGAAGCCTGTTTGGTACATATGCACATCAGGTGCAGCTTCCAAAAAATGAGAATGTTAGTCTGAAAGAATGAAGCTTTACTATTAGGTTTTATTTATTCCTCTCCAAAATTATTTATTTATTGTCTAGTAAGTGCAAGGCATTGTGATGAGTACTGCTTGTGTGTATGTTTTTATGGTACAGAGCTTTGAACCCAGGGGGAATCTACACCCCCTGTCCCATTTTTATTTATTTTTTTTATTCTGAAACAAGTTATCACTGAGTTAGTGAGGTTTGCATTAAGTGACTGAGGCTGGTCTCAAACCTATGATCCTTCTGTCTCAGCCTCCCATCACAGAGATGTCAGGCATGAACCACCATGCCTGACTTGCATTTTTTAAAGTGAGAAGACATCATTCATGCATCTAAATGCTTTACAATTTAGTGGGGAAACAGACACAATCTTTAAATTGTAATATACTAAGTATTTTTTTTTCAAACTGGAGTGTCTACCAAAACAACTATAGGATTTCAGAAAACAGATAACTGGATCCAGTTCCAAGAATTCTGCATCAGTACATTCAAAGTGGAGTCCAAATAAGAGCCAGAATATGGAACCAACCCAGGTCTCCATCAACAGATGAATGGATTGCAAAATTATGGGAAATACACCCAATGGAATTCTACTCCGCTATAAAGAAGAACAAAACCATGTCATTGGCAAGAAGATGGAAAGACCTGGAGAGCATTATGTTAAGTGAGATCAGCCAAGCACGGAAGACAAGGGACATATGTTTTCTCTAATATCCTCAAACTAGAAAGTATAAGAATACCAGAGGGACTCCAGATAATGGAGGGGAAACCTCAGCAAAGCTAGGATGAAAGAGTAAAATACAATGAAGGCTGAGGTTGATTAATGAAGGAGCTACATCTGAATTTTTGTAAAAATATAAATATAGCATGGTCAACCTGGACACTCATTGTTTCTAGGGGGAGAGAAGTGGGGGGGTCTGGACCAAGCACAGTGTGAATAGAGCCATTTTCAATATGTTCCACAAAAAAATAAAAATTAAAAAATTAAAAAAAGAAAAACAAAGTGGAGTCCAGCAATTTATATAACTAGCAAGTTTCCATATGATGCCAATGTTCCAAGACTAAGGACCACTCTACAAAACACACAGCCCTAAGGCAATTTTTATAATTGGCACTTTCACATTTAAAGTATTTGAGAGGCTGGGCGTGGTGGCGCACTCTTGTAATCCCCGCCCTTGGGAGGTGGAGACAGGAGGATCGCGCAGGTTCGAAGTCAGCCGCACTGGCTTATGAGACACTGTTTTCAAATAAAAAAAATAATAAAGATGGGTCTGGGAGTGTAGCCTGGAGCTAGAAGGGTTTCCAGGAACCCCAGTACCACCAAAACTAACTAACTAACTAGCTAAATAAATAAATAAATAAATAAAATAAAGTACTTGGGAGACAAAGAGGAGGATTGAAAACTAGAGGATACCCTTAGAAATGTAGCCATACCAACCCAGGAAGACCCTCTTAAAAAAAAAAAAAGAGAAGAAAAACATAAAAAGGACTCTGAAGATATACTATCTCTGTGTTCAATCCCCAGTGATAAACACACACACACACACACACACACACACACACACACACACACACACAGAGATAGAAAAGGAAAACTACTAAGCACTTATGATGAAATCAAGAAACCATTTTAAAAGCAGGGGATGAGGTCGGGCGTGGTGGCACACACTTGTAATCCCCGCGCTTGGGAGGCTGAGACAGGAGGATCGCACAGGTCTGAAGCCAGCCTGGGCTCTTAGTGAGACCCTGTTTCCAAATAAAGTATAAAATAGGACTGGGAGCATAGCATGGAGGTAAAAGGCCCCTGAGTTCTACCCCCAGTAACACACACACACACACACACACACACACACACACACACACACACCACACACACACACACACAGCAGGGAATGTTTTTATAGAGACTTGAAGGTGTGAAAAAGGTGATCAAATGGGGAAACAGAATGAATGAAACACGGAAGTCATGACAAGAACTGGAATTTCTCTTACCTTTCCTACAGCTGAGCTCATAAAACTTCCAAGTTATGCTACTGAGATCATAAGAGGCTCCCGCTATTTTGACCAAAGATCACTAGATAGCAACAATCGATTAGCATTATAAAAGGTGATACTCTGTCCCAGATTCGTCTTTATGGATCTCTACAGAATTTTTCACATTAAATTCTACTTGCTGTCTTATTTGTCAATTTCCCCCAAATACAGAAAAAAAAAAAAAATCCTTGAGAAGAGTTACCATTGCACTTTGCCTCCAAGTCTCTAAGTCTTGTTTTCAGAACATGCTAAGGCATCTTGTTAGTCAAATTCCTGAATAAATGATTGAGTGACTGACTGAATGAATTGATTCATAATTTAGACTCAACAAAATTTGCAAAGTTTACCTAGAGAATGAGATATAATATGAGCATTTTGGTATTGGGGATAGGCCCACAGGTTATGTTCCAATCCTTAAATTATTATTTAAATTTCCTTTACACTAAATAATTAGCCAGGCAGAGTGGCACATGTCTGTGATCATAGTACTTGGGAGGCTGAGACAAGAGGAGCACAAGTTGAAGGACAGTCTCAGCAATGCAGCAAGTCTCCAGCAACCTAGAGAGACCCTGTATCAAAAAATAACAACAGCAACAAAAGGCTGGGATTGTAGCTCAGAGGTAGAATGCTCCTGGTTTTAATTCCTAGTACCATAAATGTAATAATTGTTGAGAAATAATGAAGATATGAGTCTATTTACTAACTCAGACGGTTTGGCATTCGCTGTGCCTCTCTGCTCCGAATGCAACTTAAGATATGAAAACATTGGGTGGGATTAGTTAAAAGGAGCACAAACAGCTTGAGACCAGATTGAAGGTGGCATGCTGGGCAATTACCAATCTACATCAAAAATGATGGCCATGATGTAAGCACCCTCAGAGTCGGACTGTCACAATCTGTCTGCAGCCACAAGGAGCCACATGCTCTAGACTGCACACATGGCCCCGTGGTGTGCACAGCAGGAAGGCCACTGGCGGGCCTCTCCTTCCGATGCTGGGGACTGTTTGTAAGAACAAACTCTCCTTTGAAATGTTCTAATGGATTTGCTCAATATTACATGCACGGCCGAGACAACAATCTGCCCAGTACTGATGGGAGGAATGGGGGATGATAACATTTTAAAACATGCTTTTTTACCCTGAAGCTAGCAAGACCCTTCTTTTTTTTTTACATAAAATGTTTTGACTTACACTGAATGAAAATGACGACAGAATCTTAAAATCTCCTGAACTTGCTCGTGTGAACAAGGGAAGTGTATGTGTTGTTATTGTTTGTTGCTTTTTTTTTTTTTAAGTTCTTTCAGTTGTCAAAACTAGAGCTCTGCTTTGAGCTTTAAAGGAAAGACGTTTCAGAGAGAGTCAGCAGATAGCAGAGAGAACTTAGGAAGCATTAGGAGCTCACAGAGTACAGGGGCAAAGGAAGATTGCCAAGAAATTCCTCTTGGAAGAATTAGTGGCATCTTGTTCTGAACAAACATCTCCCAGCTTCTTTAATCCATAAAAACGGCCATTCTTGCAAGTGTAGCCATTTTAATCCCTGTGATCTCAATATTTGTATCTGAACACTTAGAAAATCTTGAAAATATATTCTGCTTTATTCTTAGGGCTCTGGTTGAAAATGATGAGAATATCCATTGATGATGAATTGGGACTCTGGAAGGAACAGGTTTAAGTGCTAGGAAAGGACTTAACAATTTGCTATCCATCCCATCCACCAGACAGGTCATATTACAGAAATGTATGTTACTATTCTAACTGTCCCCTTTAGATATTGGATATTTTGTCTTCTACCTTCCTCAGGACACAGCACCATTTCGCTAAAAATTATAGTATCCACTTTAGCTGTAACTTGAGTTAAATTAGGAAACCATGACTTGAGTTGATGTTGCAAAGTCCATTTCTTGGAGGATGGGCTGAAAATAAGCAGAAATGACTTAAAACAGAATACTTCTTGGAACACAGACACGCATACATACACACACCCACATACACACCCACACACCAAAGAAAAGGTTCCCATTATTTTTATTGTATGGTTATTATTTAAGCTCATAATGTTAATCATGCAGCATTGCATTTTGTTAATATTCAGGGACTCTGTTAATAATGAAACATGTTTTGATTGGTATAATCCTTTAGAAATTATTTTAAATTAGGCATTAATAATCCTATTTATCCAACAAAGAACCTGAAGCTTTACGATACTGCATAATGTGAGTATAAAACCAATATGAACCTCCCCACTTATCTGCTTCCAAGCTATATGCCCTTATTTTTTTTTTTTTTGAGGAGTACTGCGGATTGAATCCAGAGCATTCTATCTTTGAATTATCCTCCCAGTTCTTTTTGTTTTTTATTGAAACAAGGTCTTGCTAAATTGCTAAAACTGACCTCAAACTTGTAATACTCCTGCTGTCTCAGCCTCCCAAGTATTGAGAATACAGGGCACACTTATTTTTAAACAAATTACATATGTGATGTCAATACTGGAGAATTAACGTATCATAATGACAAGGTATAAAATATCCTAGTGATTTCATGTGTCCGCCTTGTACTAAAATAACTGAGTGTCAGGATTCCTTATGTGTTGTTCTATAAAACAAGCAAAAACACATTTTTGGTGCTGTGCGTGGTGGCGCACACTTGTAATCCTAGTACTTGGGAGGCTAGGACAGGAGGATCATAGGTTCTCCACCAGCCTCTGCCTTTTAGTGAGGCCGTCAGCAACTTAGTGAAACCCTGTTTCAAAATAAAGAATAAAAAATTAGAGCTGGGCGTGTAATTCAGAGGTAGAATGCCCCTGGGTTCAGTCCCCAGTACCTCAAAATATCGGAGGGGATAAGAAGATAAATTTATCTTTTTATTTGTTAGAAGGAAAAGACCTCCTCAGCCCACAGTTTGCACATTAACATCATGAAAAACGGTACCGAAATAAAAAATAACTTAGAGAAATTGCGAATGTTGTAGGGAACATGAATTTTTACTCTTCCCTCTACTTTGACCCCACTCCATGTGACAGGAGCAGCCAGTGTGAGGGAAGGACACCCGAGGGAATGAATCCCATCAGAGAATCCCAGCCTGAGACCAAGCTCTGATTCTGTCTCTTACTCTTTGGTGAACTTGAATAATTTAACTAAACTCTCTGTCTCAGTTTCGTTAATGATGCCTATCTCACAGGTTTTTTGAGAGGATTTTATGAGTCAATACTTGCAAGGTATTTGGAACGGTGACAAGCACTAAGTAAGTACAGAATAATATTAGAGCACTTGTGCTTCTATACAAAGATATGCACACACAAATCTATGAGTATCCTTTATAATTAACTATATTAAATGACAACTGTGAGTGATGTGTGTGTGTGTGTGTGTGTGTTTGTGTATGTGTGTGTGTTTGTGTGTTAGTGGGGATTTAACCTAGGGGCGTTTTACGCTAAAGCTATATTCCCAGCTCTTTTTATTCTTTGTTTTGAAACTGGGTCTCACTAGGTTGCCGAAGGAGTGCCTTGTCAAGTTACTGAGGCTGACCTTAAACTTGTGATCCTCCTGTCTCAGCCCCCTAAGTACAGAGATTACTAGTGTGCATAACCATGCCTGGCTCTAGATGATAATCTTCGATTGAGAATGGAATGTGAATTCTTATGTTCACTAAAAGTAAATCATAGCAGAATACTTACTAGTTTGGTCTTTTACGGCATTTTAAATTAACAGAAGGTTGATATTGATTTTGATATTATTCTTAAGAATCCATATTTATAGATATTGCACCCTGATTTTCTAAATGAACAAGAGGGGAGTATCTTATATCTAAAGTGGTCCTAGATCATGTGGTAATTAGGGTGTAGGCTGGTCATATTTTGGTAAAATCAATGATTCAGGGGGAAATGTTGATTTCATATTATTTGCAGAACAGGAAAGTACTTTCTCTTAATGAATCATTTTTCTTACAAAATATTATAATTTAAATGTTCCTTCTCCAGAAACATAGAACTAGTAACTGGTGATTAGTCTCAAATAGTTATTCATTTTTAAAAATGACACTTTTCTTCTGGCCTTAGTATAAGTTATACATTCCATACATGTAGATTAGAGCTGGGAAAGTCACTGGGGTAAGACTGAGGGGATGAAAGAGTTGCGAGCAGAAAAACAAAGCCAAGTGGCAGGTCAGCATCTGTAGGCAGCAGGGGAGCGTGGCTGAGAACTGCTGGTGAGGCGGGATGGAGGGCGTCAGTGCACGTCCACAGCTCATCGTCTGGAAAATCTGTTGAGATGCCAGGCATCTGCATCCAACAAGAATGTAAGTGCTGCAAGCACTTGAGTAAAGGATACTTTAGGAGCAGGGTGGATGGGAGTGTTGGGTCCATGAAGATGTGACCGCTACAATATAGATGAGAGAGTCTAGTTTTGTTTTTGTTGTTTTTTATCTTAAACTTGGTTTGCTCTGTTTTAAAATTTTATATCTAAACACACACCTATTCCTCTCCAAACTGCTCAGTAACAGACCATAACTCTAATGTGAAGTCTATGTCTTTATCCTTTCTTCCTTCCTTCCTTCCTTCCTCCCTTGCTTCCTTCCTTCCTTTCTCTTCCTTTCTCTTTCTATTTTACTTCTCTCTTCTCTCTCCTCTCTCTCCCCCCTCCCTCTCCCTCTCCCTCCTTCTCTCTCCCTCCTTCTCTCTCTCTCTTTCCCTCCCCCCCTCCCTCCCTCCCCCCTTCCCCTCTCTTTCTCTCTCTTTCTGTACTGAGGGTTGATCCCAGGGGCATCCTACACTCAAGCTTCAACTTCATCTCATTTTATTGTCTTACTCTGAAGCAGCCTCTCACCAATTTTTTTAATAGTTTCCTCATTAAGTTGCTGAGTCTGGCCACAAATCTACAATTTCCCTGTCTCAGCCTCCCAAGTACTGGGATTACAGACATGCACCACCACACCTGGCTTGAACATTCTATTTTTGAGATCTACCTGCTAATCCCATTTCTTTGCCTTGTTATATATGATCCCAACAAATTTTTCAAACCTTATTAAGAGAAGGTGCTTCCAACTCCTTGATACCAAACACAATATAGTAATGAGCATCCGTGTACATGAGAAAATTCCAAGTTGCACCACAGGTTTGACACCTCATATTTTGCATCTGAAATGAAGGTTCTATTAAGCACATCTCTTTTATTCCAGGGTGTATGTACAATCATGATGAGGCTAAAGCTTACCAATAGGAGTCCAAGTGGATCTCCTGAGTTTAAAGTGCGTTCTGCCCTGCTCATGTTGCACAAAACCCTTTCCTCTTATTATTTGTGATAATTACTTCTGGCAGTTGGATAAACTTCTTGTCAGCTTGTGTCCAAAGACAGCCAGTCTAAGCAACTAAATTGTCATTCAATGGAAACTTTGATATCTCCTTTTTTATGGATTGAATGATTCCCCAGAAAATTGATATAGTGAAGTCCTAACTCCAGTGTGAATATATTTAGAGGTAATTAATGTTGAGGTCTTCAGGGATGTAATTCGAGTTAAATCATGTTATAAAAGTAGTGCTCTAACCAATGCAACTGTTGGCCTGATAAGAGAGGAAATGATAATAGAGAAAAGAGGACTCACCAGAAACCAACTCTGCTGGCACCTCAGTCTTGAGCTTCCAGTCTCCAGAACCATGAGAAAAAAAATACAGTTCGGCTGTCTAAGCCATCCAGCCCACCGTGTTTTGTTATAGTAGGTGAACTATTACAGTGGGAACATACCAAGTTACCCACCCCTGTGGAGTTAAAAATAGTGGAAATTGAATGCACAGAAACCCTCAGAGAGTAAAGAAAAGTGATGTTAAGTGGGGCTATTCTTGCTTTTACCACTAGTCTCTGGATCCTGTTATCATACTATGCCATGTGGAAATCTTTGATTTAATAAATACACATCAACCAAAAGAGTGCAGCTTCTCTTGTGAGAGTGTTACCTTTGACCTGGTGTTTGGCTGAGTCAAAGAAAGTCATTCAGCATTCAATGAGGCTAGATACTTAAAAAAATTATTGGTATATTATAGCAATATATCTTAATAAAGTACAAGACAGTAGAAGTATACATGCACACATCCCTCATTTAACCCTTCCTCAATTCCCATCCCACTCCCTTCCTACTCCCTCCTTCTCCTGTTTGGCTTAGTGACTGACTTTGATATGTTTGTGAATATACATCAAGTACATTAGGGAATTTCCCTCTCTCCCTCCCATCTCCTTCAGTTATGTTGCCTTATTTGCTCATCTATGGTTTTTTCTTCTTTGTCTAGAGTTTCTCTATGACCTTTCTCCCCGCTTCAGCTTCTACATAATATGGAGAGCACTTTCTTAAAAAAAAAAAAAAAGACAAGAAGCCGGGCTTTGTGGCGCACGCTTGTAATCCCAGATCTTGGGAGGATGATACAGGAGGATCTCACCGGTTTGAAGACAGCCTCAGCTACTGAGTGAGGCTCTCAGCAACTTAGTGAGACCCTGTTTCCAAATAAAATATAAAATAGGTCTGGGAGTATAGCCTGGAGGTAGAAAAGCCCCTGGGTTCCACCCGGTGCACCACCAAAAAAATAATAATAATAGAAAAAAAATCAAGAAAACTCAAACTGGGTCTTTGAAAAACATTGACAACATTGATAAACATTTAGTTAGACCTACCGGGAAGAAGAAAGAGATAACTCAGAATACTAAAATCAAGAGTAAAAGATGAAACACATTGGCCATATATAAATTAAAAATTAAATAGAGAAAAATGCTAAAAATATGGTAAACAGTTGCATGTCAACAAATTAGATAATTCATGTAAAAGGATAAATTTTTAGAAAGATATAACATGCCAAAAGTGACTCAAGTTATATTGACTCTTCCTCCTCCCATCTCCCTCAGTTAAATCACCTTATTTTCTCATCTCTAGTTTCTCCTTCTTCTTCTAGATTTCCTCCTATAGCTCATTTTCCCCTGGTGTCTGCATATTAAAGTAGGGCTAGGTACCTTTTTGAATGGTGTAGTGTGTGATATAACCAGTCCATCCTGTAGCCAGGGGTTTCCTCACACTCTTCTTTAGCTGTGAAGTGGAGCCCCTGGTCTGATGCTATGATGTATGGGAGTCCATAGTTATGGAATGAGTATAATAAAAACCTCTGGACAGTATGCTTGCTGGACAAGAAAGGCAAATCCATATACAGAATAGGCATTGATTTCTTTAAGGACTAATGTGCGTTATTCAGGAAGAAGATAACTAATGTAAGGGCCACAAATAGTTACATGATCTTCTTGAGTAATACTAAGTCTTTAAAGTAGTGCGCACACACACACACACACACACACACACACACACACACACAATAATAATATATCAGTCAAATCATACCAGGTATCTATGGCCTTATTAATCATTTATATAAAAATACTATATCTGGAAAAGCAACTGTGCTCAGGGCCCATCTTAGTTAAGTCTATAATTTGTACACTTATTCTCTGGGATCCACTCAGTTTCCATGTAAGTTAGAGTGGCAGGTTAGAAACATGATAGGAACTAATACCTATGTATCATTTATGTATTAATGGTGGCCATTCTTCATGAATATAATCTTTAATTTTACTTAATATCCTGGCTTGGAGAAATTGGCAAGGTAGGAAAAAGTATTTAATTTCAGAAATGTGTACTTGGCCTTTCTACTCTAATAACATATCTGACAGGATAGGGAACCAATATAGTAGCTAGACCAGATATCAGGTCTGACCAGATGCCAGGACTGAGAAGTTATAAAGGCTGTGGTCACAGAAGAATATACAGAACCCATTGTCAGAAGTCTACTCATGGTCCTCCAAATCCCCATTAACTGAAAGGTGGTCATGATGCAGCTCTGAAATCTAGGTCTCAAGCCTTATAGCCACATTTTGTAACCAATAATAAACAAACCTCTTACAATGCCTGATTAAGATTTTTCTTTCAAAATATAGTTACCTAAGAAAAAGGTTTTAGAGTCTTTGGGGCAAGACTAAAGAAATCATCACTTTTAAGGGTTCTTCCTCTTAGGAACCCAGTCAACTTCCTTAATAATAGATTTTAGATAATGGATTCTAGATCTTAAAAAGGACTCAGAACTAAATATGAAAGAGATAATAATTTTTTTTAGTTGTGATGAACAATCTCAGTCTTTTGACCCTCCCTCAATTCTTGCTTTAAAAATAGGGTAAATAAATACCTGGGCATGGTGGTACACACCTGTAACCCCAGTACTTGGAAGTTTGAGACAGGAGGATCACATGAGTTTAAGGTCTCCTTCAGCAACTTATTGAGGTCCTCAATAACTTAGTATGGTCCTGTTTCAAAATAAAATTAAAATAGGGCTCAGAATATGGCTTAGAAGTTATATACTCCAGATGCAACAACATCCAGTCCCACAAAATAAATATGTATTAGGCTGAATTCTTGCTGATGTACTACCTGCCCATTTTACCCCCATAGGACATCATAATCTATTGACCATTTGAATAACTCCATGCAGAGCACATTCTCTGGGTAACACTCCTACTTTTCTAGGTTACTAGGGCCTCTTGGCTTCCTGTGGGCAAATTCTTACACCTCATTTCAGTGCCTCCATGGGGGTGGGCATCAAGCCCAGATCTGTGACTGCCTCTTCTACTGCTGGCCCTGTATTTTAGGAGAAAGCCACCAATGAATTTACTGATGCTGCAAATCAATTGCACAATTGCATTCAGATCTTCACCTTTCATACTCAGGACTACGACACTTCCACCACCCTGGCCATCATGCCAGAAAAATATCCATCTATTTATGTTCTTGGAAATAATAACCCAGGGTACTGATGAAACATAAACATAAAAGCAATAATGAATGCATTGAGAGATAAGAAAGTTAGCAAATGTCTATCTTCATCTTATGGTATTTATTGAATGATAACAGTGGATCCTAAAAATTGAGTTAGATAGAATTTGATGACTTAAGTAGGTAAAAACGAAAATTAAGAAGACAGTAAAAATCTAAGGACATAAAGAAATGCATAAAAGAATACCAAAAATGTGAATATGTGTATTAAGGGGGATTAAAAACCAACAGAAAAGGCAAACAGAAAGAATAAATGGAAATCGAATAAAAGAAACATTGGGAGCTCAGATGACAGAGCCTGCCAAAGGTTATTATTAATATAAAAGACAGTTGGAACCTGTAGTACAAATCGAAGGCTCAGTTCAGTAATATAATACCGAAGTCTATGCTGATGAAAAGTTAATGTTATGTTAATTAGGCTAGTTTCAGCCCTCTGAAGAAAGCAAAGATTCCAAAACCCAAATTTTAAACTAAAATTAATTCATACATATTTCACACAAATGACATGTTCTGCTATCACATTTATTAAAGCCATTTGGTTAAAAGCAATGAGCAAGCTACACTTTTTTTTTCAGAGCCTTAATAAATCTATGGTAATTAGCCAGAGATTTTAATGTCTCCTCATTAGTAAATTATTTTTTCACAAAATGACTTCAAACTTCAAATCAAGTTGTTTTAATTTGAAGGAATTATGTGTTATTCAACCCAGACACTAAGGATATTCATTTCTTATAGCCAATTTTTATAAATTTACTGAACCAATTTCTATATAACATATTATATTCTGGACACTATTATTATTTATTTTTTGCGGTATTATGGATGGAACCCAGGGGCATTCTACCACCTACCTATTCTCCCAGCCCTATTTTTTATTCTTTATTTTGAAACAGAGTCTCACTGAATTGCAGAGGGCCTCACTTAGCTGAGGCTGTCAGTGAAGTGCGATCCTCCTGTCTCAGCCTCCTGAATGCTGGAATTACAAGTGTGCACCAACACACGCGGCTTCTGGACACTGTTTTAAGGTGTGGGTCTTGATGGGTTTCACACAGCAGATATTCCTTGTCCTTGAGGACTAAACAATTACACATTATAACATGAGATAATCCATATATTTACTTCTGCTGTATTGGAGAGCAAAGGTTGACATTTACTGCTATGTGTTATGATGTATGTATATCCATGTATAGACCAATGCGCATGCAAAATCCTTTAGCCAGCCTTGATTATTCCCCTATTTTATTCCTCATCTCACATCTTCCCCATCAGGAAGCATGGTCTCTTCTACCTTTAAAATAAATGCTGACATATCTGCTTCTTACTTTCTCCAATGCTAACATTGCAATCCACACAACCATTGTCTCTGGCCCAATTTACAATAGTTTTCTAATGACTTTTCCTTTTTCAACTCTTGCAAGTCATCCTCCCCACAGTTCATTTTTTATTCAAGGCCAGAGTAGTGTCAGATGTTGTCATTTATCTGAGTGCATTTCTATTCTCAGTGATTTCCATCTCAGTAAGAACAAACTCAAGGCTTGTTGGCACACTGCCTTAATCTCAGTACTTAGGAGGCAGAGACTGAAAGATTGCAGATTCAAGACCAGTCTCAGTAATGCAGAGAGACTCTCAACAATATAGCAAGACCCTGTTTTCAAACAAAAACTTAATAAAAGAGCTGGGGATATAGCTTGAAGATAGAATGCCTTTGGCTTCAACACCCAGCACTACAACAAATAAATATATATGTAAGTAAATAAATGAGTAAATAAATAAACAAACTCAAGAGACTGGAAATGAAGCTGAGTGATAACTCATGTGCTTATTATGCGCAAGACCCTGGGTTCAGTCTCCAACACAACAATAAGAAAAACGAATAAATTCAAAGTCTCTATGCTGAGGTGTATTGACAGTAACAAAGGACTTGGAGATGCTGGTAATGGAGGAAGCCATGCAGATGTGGAGGTATGGTTATAGGGGACATCTCCATGCTTCCAGTTCCATTTTACTATGAGTTTAAAATCACTCTAAGAATAAAGTCTACTTTTAAAAATCCCTGCTATGATTTAAAAGATGTACATATGTGATCCTGCTCCTAGGAACTGCTTTTATTGCATTTTACACAACTCTGCCCTCGTTCACTGCACTCCAGCCTCACTGGTATCTTGCTGTTCCTCAGACACAATCCGCTGTCCCTTACAAAGGGGCTTTGTACTTTTCCAGGCTACCTAAAAAGCTCCTCCCCAGGTGTGGCCACTTCTCTCCCTTCGTTTGGTCTCTATGCAAGTGCAGACCACTTAACCAACACCTTTAGGTTGTCCTATTTTAAAACGGCTCCCACACAGCGGTATTACCTACATTATCCTGCTCATATTCTCCTTCATAGCACTGTTTGATTTTTTTTTACTCTTATAAATTTACCATCTCCCCTCCTAGGAAATGTTAAGTTCTGTGTAAGCAAATATTTATCCATTTTTGTCTGCTTCTCTATCTCTTGAGCTTAAAATAAAACCCAGTATAGAGCAGATCTTTAATAAAGGAATGGCGAAGGAATGAGATAGATGTTCTTATTAAACAAACGCACATGGTGTTATTCTCCCAGTATCTAGAATTAAGGTGAGCACTTCTTCTTGACTTCATTCCTGGCACCTTCTCCCAAGATATAAAGAAAAGAGAAAAGCCCCTTTAGAATGGAAGAGAGGACTGAAGAAGAAAAGTTTAGATAACATCTTGTGTGTTATCTAAGTAGTTGTTCCCACCCTAATTTTTATCATTTCACACTAATTTTGATTTCTAGCTAAATTGTGCCTGTTTTATATTCTGTTAGAAGACTCCAACTAAAATTGTTTTTTCACACATCTCTACTAGAAAGATCAAAAGTGCATAAATTCCAACAACTTGATAATAAAAAAATCAATAAAAATGCCCACACTCTGGCTGGTATATTACACCTTTAATATCTATATAATTTTCAATACATTAAATAGTAACATAAGGAAAATAGTAATAATAGCATTTTAATAAACTTAACATATGGGATCCTGAGAGAATATGTGACTATATCTGACTGACAAGTCAAAATATTGGCACCCAGTAAAATGATCAGTGCATAGAGCACAAATACTTCAACACTCTTTTGTTAGAGAAATAGTTGCACAGTAAAAAAAATTCAAATTTCCTATGTAAGACCATAATACCTCATGCCTCTCTTTTTGCTTTGAAACAAATAGATGTTAATATATCGACAAGAATTGTGAGTCTCCTTCCTCATCACATCTCTCTATTATAATTCTATGTATTTTGCTCTAGATCCAGTATTATTGAATTTTTTTTATTCTTCATTTTTTTATTCTTCATTTTGAAGTAGGGTCTCACTAAATTGCAGAGGGCTTCACTAAATATCTGAGGTTGGCCAAGAACTTGCGATCCTCCTGTTTCAAGTGTGTGATAATTGGAATCACAGTCTAATTTTTTGTGTTTTTTTTCCAGGTAGGCTTTTTCTTTAACAATTTACACTTTGCATTCAAATTTTATCCATGCCATTTTTTATGACTAGATAGTTCATATTTTAATCACTGACTAACATTTCTTTATACGGATGTACAATAGGTCATATATGTTATCACTGACTAACATTCTTCGTATAGGTAGGTATCCATTTACCTATTGGTGAACATGTTAAATATAACTACTTGAAGGCAATTATGAAGAAAGCTGCTATAACATCTAAAAGCAGTTTTAGTGTGTGTGGACATAAGTTTTCAACTCATTAAACAAATATCTCGGAGTGTGATGGCTGGATCATTTGATGAGACAAGGTTGACTTTTGTGAAAAGAAACTGACAACTGCTTCCCAGTGTTCACATCAGCGGTGAGCGAGGGCTCCTTTGCACCACATCTTTGCCACAAGTTACTACTGTCAAATTAAATCTTAATAAAATTTAATAATATATACATATGTATGTATGTATATATATACATACACAAATTTTATGGATTGTTCTTTTTATGTTATATATAAAAACTTATCCACAAACCAGATCACATATTTTCTTGTTTTATTCCAATAGTTTAATTTACATGTTTGTATTAATTGAGATATATGATTAATTTTAAATAAGTATTTTGATGTTTATAAGATCTGTATTATTGATTCAACTCATTAAAAAGATTATAGATGTAGGCCTAAATAGATCATCAGTTTCTCCTTATAAAAGTTTTTGTTAGTTTCAAGGAATCTGTACATTTCATGTAATTTAAATCTGTGAACTTAAAAGTTACTAATGATATTATTTTACTACTTTTCAGTGTCTATGCACTGTATTTTAATTTCTGATATTAGTAATTGATAGCTTTTATATCTTCATTAGCCTCACTGGATATTTATAAATTTTATTAACCTGATAAAGGACCAACTTTATTTTATTAATTTTATGTTTTCCAACAGATAAACAATTCAATCTGACTAATTTTTGTTCTTTCTTAAATTTTTTTCTCTTTTCTAGTAAGAAAACAATTCAATCTATTTTTGTTCTACTTTTAAAAATGTTGTTGGCAGTGGTGCTCTGCATCCAACTATCTCTTTAAATTTTGAGGGGGTATGTGTCTTAAAAATCTCCGTTCTCTAATGGAACGAGGAAAACAATTGATTTTTCAGCATTTTTAGCTTTTGCTGGCTTTAAGGAGAGAAATGGTGGTTTCCAAGTTTTCTATGTGTCTAAACTGAAATCAAAAGTCCACAAGGTTGGGGTATATATTTTTTCATCTCCCATGTCAAAGCTTCTGTGAACTATAGGGCAAATTACTTCATCTCAACGACAGGTAATGATTTCTCATAATGTGGATCATTTCATCTAAAAAAACTCAGGGACATATGATAAGCTTATGACAAAGAAAATGTCAGAATTTTGTTTCCACATTCCATCTTTATTATATTTTACTTCATTCTATCCTTTCAAAATGAAAATAAGCAACATAAGCAATCTCTTATGCATTCATTACCAATCATTTATGTGTCTGCTCTTGGCTGAGCATTACATAAAAGCTTACAGCCATGATGTTAAGTTAAATATGTCTAGAGCCCTGAAAGACCAGAGTTGATCAGAATGGGAAGAAAGCTAAATGCATAATTTAAATACCTTGAGGTCAGTGGCAGAGACATGTTTGTTCAGGATGGAGGTGGAGTTTAAGAAAAGAAGGAAGTTTGGAAAAACAAAGGTTACTTTCCCAGAGGAATTAATATTTCCCCTCACCAGAAATAGTGCCAAAATAGAGTTCTTGGTTTTTTTTCCACTCAGTAAACATTTGTTTTAGCACTGGCAACTAAAACTAAATAAGTAAACAGTATATATCTTGGATTGTTTGTGGAAGGACCATTTTTACTCGCATTTTAGTATGTGACAAATAATCATTTTTCTCTTAGCTAGAACTCTAAGGTCTATCCCATTTGGGAAATAGATTATTATTATGTTTTAAAGTAATTTTTGAGAGGTCTAGGTGCACTGACACTGATATTTTTAACAATTCCACAAAACTGTATATTCTTGAGTGACCTTTGCTCCTTTTCACAAAGTGACTTTCAGAAGTTAATCTGTTATTTCAGGAATGCCACCATTGACCAAAACATTACTGGACCACCTTTCTTGCAATGGCTTTCTGACTCTGTAGTTCACTCTTTTTAGTACCTATACTGATAGAATATCTCTATCTTCTGAGGTCGAATGTGAATTATGAACATAACCAAAAGACAAATTTAAGTTAGGTAATAAAGAATACAACTGAATAGAACAAATTTAAGCCAAATTGAGTTTCACTGAAAAAGAAAAATTTTTATCTATTAATAATAATAATAATAAATAATAATATTAATATTTCACTAATGGCATGCTAAAGGTTATGCATGAAATTTACTGCATAATTATTTAGAGGATTATTTTTCTATAGAGAGCATTATTCGAATTTATGTATTTGGTGGGTTTCTATTATTAGGATTTGTGTATTTGATGGGTTACATACCATGACCTATGCTGTGTAAATTTGATCTTGTATGCAAATTAAAGTCCTATCCTATATGTGTAACAGATTACAAACAAATTAGAGTCACCTAACAATCCCTTTAAATTATATGTTTTTTTTTGTTTGTTTGTTTGTTTGTTTGTTGGTGGTACTGGTGTTCCTGGAAGCCCTTCTACCTCCGGGCTACCCTCCCAGACCTATTTTTACATTTTTTTTTTAAATTTGGAAACAGGGTCTCCTAAGCCAGCGTGCACGGCTGGCTTCAAACCTGCGCGATCCTCCTGTCTCTGTTTCCCAAGCGTGGGGATTACAAGCGTGCGCCACCACACCCGGCAAGTTATAGGTTTTAATCAAATTGGCTACCATACTTAAAAATACAATGAAAATATATTTTCATTTTAAGACTTTGTAAGAATCAGCATGTAGACACCTTTTTTTTCAAATATTTGCAATGTTTACAAAATTTATCAGTATCTTTTATGTTTTCAGATTTGTTTAAAGATAAGGTAGAGAAGAAAATAAAAATATTAATGCATTAGCAGAGAAAAAGTTCTCATTGACCAAAGTAAATTTGAAGATGAAGGTGGAAACATTAAAGTACTCCCTGGTTCCCTCAGACATTTCTCTCCTATGGGCTACAATTTCACCATGAAATACTTGACACAGGGCACACTGCTTTGAAATTGTATCTTGTGGGTGTCTCCATAGTCAAAGGAATAAAATGTGATGGACATATGGTCCCCATCACTTTAGCGTGATAAATTCAGGAAGCAATCGTGATGTAGTTGAGATCAGTACTTGGTACCCGAAAAACTTCACAGTGATCTGACTAAGGATAGGGAAAAAGGACAAGCCCCACCATTGACCCGCTTTTTTCCCACAGTATCTATTTTGTTTTGTTTTTCCACACTGCTCATATCACAGAGGAGTAGTGAGGGAGAGATCAGTTTTCTCTCAGTAATAAGTGTTTTTTGTCTTCTTCATGTGTCAAGTAACCCTTTGGAACCAGGATGTCTATTAGATTCAAACCATCACTTGTATGCAATTTGGTATGAAATTAAAGATTGAGTAGTATTTCTTTGAGCAGTGAAATAAGTGTCGAACAGCATTGTCTGAATGCTATTTAAAAATGAAAGTCATTCAAAAGGAAAAGTAATCCTGCTGCTAAATGCAATTCATAATAAAACCAAGCATTTGTTGATAACTTGTATTTTAGCAGACACACTGTATTCAATCCTCGCAGTCTCTTAAAATTTGTCCTAATCCCATTAGCCTTTTATTTTATTAACATTTTTGAAAGGGTAAATTGCAGCACAGAGAAGTTTGATAATCTCCCTAAGTTTCCACAACCCATTAGTACAGACACTGGGAGGCAAATACAGAGAGATGGACAGAATTGAGCACTTAATAATAATGCTAAACTATCTAGATAGTGTAGGAGCTGAGGAAACAGAGATTCTCCCACACAAGCCATAATTCTGATTCCATAAAATGCCCGAATGTGTTTTAATCTGTTTTGGTGTATTCACAGGTAGAAGTCTAAGTGTGCGCTGCATTAATCATGTTCAAGAATGTAGTCAGCTTTCTGTTTGTGAGGTTAGTGTATATTGCTCAAGCCACCTGGTTATTAGCTCTACCACCGCAAGAAATTCAGTTCATCCTCGCGAAATAAGTCTCTGAGTTCAAAGATCAGAAATGTAATGACAGTGCTTCAAAGGAGATAGTGCTGTACATTGTGGTCTATCCTCTGCCGCTTCCCCTCCTTTCTGGAGTTTCTCTTTGATCTCAAGCTAAACATAAGAATTTGGCTTATAAAGACGGAGGGGTCTTTCATTTTTCTCTCTGCTGCCTGAGGAGTAACAACTTCTGCATCTTACAGGAGAAAAAAAATATATTTCTTCCTAAAAATAACTCCAGCTTCAAACGCCCCCTGCAAAGAGGTTGAAATAATTTATCTTGAACTCTGAGAAGACAAAATCAGGTAATTGCATGGGTCAGCCATTACCTGCAGCAGGAGCTGCGGGTGGGGGAGGGGGCAGTGGAGGAGTCATTACAGATCTCGCAAAGGCAGGAAGAACATTTCCTGCTTATGGCTTTGCAGGAAGAGAGGTCGGGCTCAGGCAGGTTACCTTGGGCCAGTTGTATCCTTCCCTGGATTATGAGCACTCACCACACTGCAGTCCAATCTTGGTGGTTCTCTTCTTCTGTGGCTCTCTTTCCTCTCATTAATGCTATAACAAGTGCATAAGCAATTACTTTCCTTCTTACTAATCAATATATACAAACCTTTTTTTTTCCTTTTTTATAGATGTGATATTGAGAACTGGATCCGAAAGACCTGGTGATTCTACATCTGAGCTACACCAGCCCTTTTTTATTCTTATTTTGAAACAGGATCAGGCTAAGTTACCACATGCGGGACTCACACCTATGATCCTCCTGTCTCAGCCTCCCGAGGACTGGAATTACAGGCATGCACCACTGAGCCGAGCTAACAGACAAACTTCTTCAAGTGAAAACATGCAGGAAACTCGAAATGATGCTTTAAATTAATAAGTCCAAACACGAAAACTTACAGACCCCAAACTGAGACATATGCTATGATGTCTGTTTGTAGGAATCCAAATTGTCTCACTCCAAGATACACCTCTTAGAAACAAGGAGTATTTTAAAATAAAATACAGGCATCAGAGCTCTGTAAACAAGAATAGATGCTGTCCTTTGGGAAGGGAACTTTATATTTATAAGAAAATATCAGTTTGTCTTCTCCTCTCTGTCCCAGGAAGAGAATGACTCCCACTCACTAGAAACTCTTATCAAAAGTGAAGGATGAAATAATAAATCAGCACAGGAAACTTTGCACTCATTTGCTGTTCATTTCATGGCCACTTACCCTTTACCACATCTCCTACCCTACTTTTTTTTTTAATTTATTAAACTACGGTTTTAAAACATGAATTCAAAGTCACTTCCCTGGGATTTCCTCATTTCTCTAGGTATCTGCCATGCATTCATAAGGTACATATGCTGTTAAACTTTTTTTTCTTGTTTACCTATTGTTTGTTTCAAGGTAGGTCCCAGCTAAGAACTCAAAATGAAACTCAACAAGGGCTCGCTGTCCTGTGTACAGAGGAGCTGATACCATACAGCACAGAGTTGTTAGGATATGAGCACTCACCACACTGCAGTCTCTACAGCACAGAGTTGTTGTTTTGCTTGCTTCTTATTGCTCCATCCACAAGCAAAGAATACAAGAGCAGAAGCTCAACTCTGTTTCCAAGATAGGCAGAAAGTTTATAGGAATGAAAAAAGGTGAAAAGGGGGAAATTTATAGGAATTAAAATGCTTGTCGATTGATTAGCGGGTAAGAAAGGACATTTTTTTGGTATCGTTAAGTCTTCATTACAAAATCAGTAGAAAATAGAAAGAGAAGAAAAAGCAGCATGCAGACACTCTGTAGAGCCCAAAATTGGAACTCTGACCCCCCATCCATGCCCTTTACATAGATTTTTATTGTTTATTTATTAATTGACTGATTGATTGATTGATTGATTGAGGTACTGGGGATGGAAACCAGGGGCATTATACATCCCAGCTACACCCCCACCCCTATTTTTTATTCTTCACTTTGAAACAGTGTGTCACTGAGGTGCAAAGGGCCTCACTAAGTAGCTGAGGCTGTCCATGAATCTGGTCCTCCTGCCTCAGCCTCCCAAGTGCTGGGATTACAAGAGTGCTCCACCACGCCCGGCTTGGTATGTTCTTATCAGCCTTACCAAGGCAATGGACTAGTAAGTTATTTCTCAACCAGGTGGTGCCTTTTTGACTCTGGACAGTGCACTTACTAAGTGCAGAGGTCAACAGTCAACCTTGTTTGGGGAAGCTTTTAGAGTTCTTTCATGCAGATAAGAAGGGTCTTCATGCTGCTTCACAAACCAAATGTTTATTTCTCCTGGGAAACAAATTCTGTATGAAGTATTTTTGGGCTTATGATTTGGGAAGGTTATCAATAACAATGGAAGGTTATGTTGTCCCACAGCAGCATCCCCACGTGCAGATGTGTTTTTGAAAAGCTGTTTTCAAATGACTCTTGATTGAATTCTTGAGATATTTCCCAAGAAACAACTTAAGCGCTTTGTACTGAAGGAATTTATGTTCAGGTGTCTCCAGGACTTTACCAGTTTGTAGAAAGGAAAGAGAGCCAGACATGGTGGTGCAATTCATCATCCCAGCTACTTGGGCATCTGAGGCAGAAGGATTGTGAAGTTGAAGCCAGCAAGGGTGATTTAACAAAACCTTATCTTAAATGAAACAAAAAAAAAATGAGGATGTAGATCAATGATAGATTACTAGCTTCAATCTCCAGTATTGAAAAAATAAATAAAAATAGAGTACCAAGCAGTATTCTCTTCTCCGAAACATCCAAACACCATGTGTATGGTAAGCATTTGCTGTAAATTTAATTTTAAAAAACTTAACGAATTGATTTAGACTCACAAATGTTATTGCTCCACAAAATCTCGAACATTCACAGTGACTTCATGGCTAACAAGTTCAGTTTTGCAGTGGTCCACTTGTTCTTCCATGAACACTATGAACTTTAGTCTATTTTTTTTCTTATTCACAAATTATTGGAAAAGTGATGTGCTTATTACCAGCTTCGGCACATTATTCATACTTTTTTCCTTTTTATTTATCGGTGCATTGTGGTCATATATTTTAATGGGCACACAGTAGTAGAGCATACATGCACACATCACTCATTTAGCCCTACCCAAATCCTACCTCATCCCCCTCCCTCCTTCTTATGTCTGGCTTAGTGATTGATATGCTTATGAATGTACTTCATTCTTTGCAAATGTGCAAGACTTACACACATCACACTTTTCAAAGATACATTTCTTTCTCCCTCTAAGGGAAACCTTGACAAATGAATCAGGTCCATAAACATCCCTGCTTCTCTCCTACTACCTTTCTTATCCCTCATCACCTTGGCTCTTATTATTGTTAAGTTGGGTCCTGCACTCATGTGACTTTGTGTCACATGACCTCTGCAGGGCAAGGGAGGGGCTGAAACCCCCGCGAGAATTGGGCGTTCCCGCGAGTAAACCCCCATCTCGCGAGATGCATGCCTTTAAAAGGAGAGCCCGCGTCCTCAAGCTTCGGACAGGCGCGCGGGCCCCACGGTGCCTCGCCCTGATCCCCGGGAGAGCCGTGCCATTAAAACTTTACATGCCACGTGTACCGGACCTCTCTCGTGTTTTTCACACTCCGCCGTATGCACATTATTTTTATTTTACTCGCATTTAATTTTTTATTTTACTTATCAATTTTATTCCTTTGGATGAGGTGATAGTGAGTTTTCTGTACTTCTTTCCCAGTCCTTTCCTGTGAAACAGTGACATAAGCAGTACTTATATCCCATGCAAGCCCACAAAGCCCATAGTAAACCCTGAAATACTACCAGTGTGCAGTAGTAATTTCCCCTGCTATTGTTCATTGGAATCATTTAGGAAAGTCATTTAACCTCTGTGGGCCTCAATTTCCTCTTCTATAAAATCAGGGAGTGAAAAGCCTGCCTTTTCAGCCTCCGTGGTCTGTGTTGACATTTCAATTGCATTGTGAGTTAGGTGGTGAGATACGCTGAGAACCTAACCATCATCTTTAGAATCTTGTCGAGTTTCATTATTGCAAGTTGTAATTTGTTTCACTTTGATTAAAGAGCCACTTTATAAATTTGGTATTTACTACAAACTGATTTTGCCCTTTTTTAAATTTAAGTTACCTAAGGTCTATATAACGAAAGCATGAGTGATACATAGGTAGGTCAGAAGGGTCCGAAACAAACCAGGTATAGTATCACGTGCCTGTAACTGCAGCAGTTTTGAGACTGAGACAAGAGGATCACAGGTTCAAGTCTTGCCTCAGCAACTTAGCAAGACTTTCAGCATCCTAGCAAGACCCTGTTTTGATTTTTTTTTTAAAGGACCGTGGGTGTAGCTTTCAGATAGATGCCTCTGGGCTCAATCTTCAGTACTCACCCACCCTGAAACAAACAAAACCAAGCAGACAAAACAAAGATGGCTGCTGTGCACTCAAATTTAAATGAGATCGAGAAGAGCACAGGGCGGTTGTGCACCTGGCTCTGAGGTCAACCATGTTGAGAGTTCTTCACCACCACTTATAAGCTCCATGACCTTGGGCAAGTTCTTTGGTCTCTCTATGACATGTCTATAAAAGGGGATAATGATAGCATTTATCCCGGAGGCTTTTTATTAAGATAAAGTGTGGAAATGAATCTAAAGTACCTGGTGAGCACTCAATAAACTACAGCTATCATTATCATAAAAGATAACAGCAGAATTTATGTGCTGCTTGTCAGAAAATACAAGTCCACTCCAGTGTGTTATTTTGACTTTTCCTTTGGATTTATGCATTAAATATTTTAATACAAACAACTTATTCTGATGTTGTTCTTATATTCAGATTTATTTAATAAGAGTAAATGGATGACATAAAGGACTTAACACAAATACGATGTAGTATGAAGTTATTTTCGCTAAGTTTTTTTTCATGTGTGCACATCTTAGTTTATCTGAATTTAGAACTAATATAAATGTTTCACAGTGATATAAATAGGTATCTTGTCAAAATAATTCAGGAGTAAAGTCTTTGTTAATTTTAGTACATTTCCTAAAAAGTTTCCAATACATGTTGCTAACAAGTATAGTTTTAAATAAAAGTTATTTTACTCAAACCATTCCTACTTCTCTTTTTCTTCAAGCTGAGATCCATGCAAAGAGTACTTAACACTAAAAGTTAGTAATCCAGTCCCAAAAAAATGGAGCCAGGCGTGGTGGCGCACGCTTGTAATCCCCACGCTTGGGAGGCAGAGACAGGAGGATCGTACAGGTTCGAAGCCAGCCACGCGCGCTGGCTTAGGAGACCCTGTTTCCAAATAAAAATGTAAAAAATAGGTCTGGGAGTGTAGCCCGGAGGTAGAAAGGCTTCCAGGAACACCAGTACCACCAAAAATAAAAAAAAAAAATGGAGATTGAACTACATAAATACAGATAACCACCAAATAGATGGAAAATGTTCACCATCATTAGCAGCCAGGGAAATACAAATCAAAACTCATTGAGTTCCGCATAACGTCAATTACAATGGCATCATCAAAAATACAAACAATAATAAATTCTGATAACAATGTGGAGAAATAGGAAATCATTTGGGGGGCAGTAAAATTAAACTTAGATACATCCTCTGTCCTATTTATTTATTTATTTATTTATTATCTTTTTTATTTATTTACTTACTTTATTTTGAAACAGAGTTCCTATAGGTTTCTGAGGGTCTCACTAAGTTGCCGAAGGTGGCCTTGAACCTGAGATCCTTCTGTCTCAACCTCCCAAGTACTAGGATTACAGATGTGCACCACCATGCCCAGTTTAGGAACTCCTACACTTTTCGTGGGATTGAAAGTTAATCTGACCACGGTGGAAATTAGTATAGACATTCCTCAAAGGATTAGGAATGTAGCCACCCTATGGCCCTGCTCTACTACTTATAGGTATCTTTCCAAAAGCATTAAAGTTAGAATACTGCAATGATACACTCATACCCGTGTTTATAACAGCATGATTTATAATTGCCAAATTAGGGAACCAACTTAGGTGTCTGTCCACTGATTAATGGATAAAGAAGAACAAAATTGTGTCCTTTGCAGGAAAATAAATGGAACTAGACTATCAATGCTATGTAATATTTACCAAGTCTCAGAACGTAAGGGTTGTGTATTTTCTTTCATATGTGGACGCTATAGAGAAAATAGGAAGAGAGACATAATAGTCGAAAGAGAGTGGAAGTCTTCAATCAGCAGTCACATCTGTGATTGGAAAATACAGGTAAAATTGCAAAACTGAAGAGACACCAAGAAACAAAAGCATTATAATGAATTTTAACTTAAAATAGATATGCAGCATTGCAGAGGGGAAAGAAAATGAACTTTACTTTAAAATGTGCTCTCAACTTTGCTTTTTAATTAGTCATCTGACTTAGGGCAAGTGACTTCACCTCTCTGAACCGACTTCCAACATCTGTAAGATAGATATAATAATCCATTTACAGGGTGTTATTACGAGACCGAACTAGATAATATGCATAATATATCTCCCAAATGCCTGGCAAATGATCAATAATTAATTGACATGATTATCACCATGATTGTAATGCCACAGTATATGACATTCATATGGCCCAAATTAATATTCCTGTGGATATCTGTCGATCTTTTCTGCCATTTCTTGGTACTTCCCTATACCCTGAAGGGAAGGAGATGGTAGAGAAGAAATGCTTTCTGCCATTTTGTTATTATTATAATTGCTTAGTTGCAGTGAAGCTCAGACTTAATTTAGTAAGTGTGAATGTGAGCGCATTTCCTGAACATTATTATATCCTGGGAAGAGGAGCAAAGAAAAGCAAAGGGCAACGAGCATCCCTGGGGCTGAGACAACGAGGCAGAGAAAAGGAAGAGAGAGAAGGGGAATCGGGATTTTAGGGTCACCACCGAAATGGCTGTATCCATGCTGCCTCACAGAAATCAACAGCGCACGTCGGCAAAGCAGATGGAAACTTAGCATCCTGTGGCTGCCTGGGAAAGCATAGGGCTTTTTTTTTTAACACAAGGTTCAAATCTCATAGTTTATAAAGGTTTGAAGTACTGAATTAAGTTGAACATCTTCAGTATATGCTCAACATAATTCTAGGTTCCAGCGGAAGCTATAAGATAGATGATCTCTGCCTTAAAGACCTTATATTTATTTATGTATTTATTTATTTATTTATTTTGATGTTGGGTTTTGTACCCAGGGCCACACCCCAGCCCTATTTTATGTTTTTATTTCGAAACAGGGTCTCACTAAGTTGCTGAGGTCTGAATGAGCTGCTAAGACTGGCCTCAAACTTGTGATTTTCCTGTTTCACCCTGTCAAATGCTAGGACTAAAGGCAGATGCCGCCATGCCTGGTTCTTAGAGTACATTTGGGTGAAATGTGGCTGCAGACTAGACTAAACATTACTAAAAAGTAGTGGCATGGAATAATAAATATTAATACAGAATATACTGCCAGTATATTATGAATATCTTCTGTACATACAGAGTACATGCCAGTATGTGCACATATCATAATAATCATCGCTATTATAATAGTAAAAATGATGATATTTGATAACAGCTTCCATATTCCATGCATGGTTAGACACTTTATACACGTGAAAAGCATTTGATTTTCACAGCTGTAAACAAGGTAGAAATCATCATCTTGATTCTAATGATGAACAATGCATACTAACTTTGGTGCACTGGGATCTTACCTACGTAGTAACAAACTAACCGGCCAAGAAGAAGTTTATAACCAAATATCACAACAAAGAAATACTCCTTTGAATAAATATATACAATTGCTTTCCAGTGCAGTTCAAAAATATATAAGTATGGAATAGCACTAGTTTTAATAACCTCTGATACCAGGAATTTACTTTTTTATGGGCCCATAAAAATGTGTTTATACCACCAGTAATTTAAAATAATGATGCTACATGCAACAGCCATTATTGTAATACATAATTTCAGTCTACCAATAATTAAATAACACTTCAAGTTATTTTAACACTTCTGTCATGTATTTCTAAAATGAATTGCCTTATATCACCAAAGCCTTGCTTTTCTTCATTATTTGAAACATTTCCTAAGATGAGGATTTCCAATGAGAGCATATTACAGTCAAAAGTGCAGTGTATATTTCTCTAATTCTCTTTTTTATGTCCTGGGTATTAAGCAAACAGTGGTAATATATAAAGGCAAGACTGTCTCCCCACAGCGCCATCAATTTAGGGTTGTGTTCCAGCAGTGATTAAGAAAGGGCTTTGTTCATCGTGTTCAGTTGAAGAGGGAGTTGGTTTGGGTAATGTTCTTTATAGGGATCAACTCAGTGCATGGAAATGAATACAGTGGCAAATCTGCCCATAGCATTATCATTCAAATTAGTGCTAATGCTCTAATGACCACCTTATAAATATTAATGCACTCATTAGTTTCCTTTGGCAATGGTTACTTCTCACACTTGTGTCATATCCTACCTCACTAAAAAGAAAAGAGACGTCAGTTGATGGTGGAGCATCACTGAAGGGTCCTTCTTCATGAATTTTATCCACGTATGGGGAATTTTTTTTTTCAACAAAATAACTATAGCATTAAAATCAGGCTTGTTGGACCATAACCAGGATATTGTAGTCCATGGTAGACTTCTGTAGTGGGAATCATGTAAAATATATGTGATTTAGATAATACCTGCTGTCTTTAGATTTAAAGAACTATATTGAAAGATGATATGGACGTGGAATAAACGAACAGTAAAGGGAGATACTGAGAGGGTAGAAAAAGAAAGAAAAGGGAAAATGGAAAGGATGTCCCAAAGAAACAGAATGACGAAGGTGGTAGAGATAGGATGATGATGGACTCTTCAATGGTGCTCTATAAACGGTAGAACTGTAGTCCTTTCTTCCACCTTGTGGAGTTGCTTTGCTCAGGTTAAGCCTGAAACTCAGATTTTTTTTTTTTTTTTGTAGGTCCGAAGGTAAATTTCGGCAGCACAATAATGTCAATATATACATATTAGCTTTTTATTTTTTATTTATTGTTTGACTTTTTTTGGTCCCAGTCCATAACATGAGTGCTACAGTAGGATGCTTAGGTTAAGAGAGGGAAAGCAGATGAATTCAAGTGTATTCTTCTTAAGCAAAGCACAGCATCTGCTGAGGGTTGAATGTGGAGTTTGAAGGAAAGACAGAGATTGAACATGAATTTTATATTTGAGAAAAATGTGATTAAAATGGGGAGAGAACCTAGGGAAATAAGAGGGAACATGATGTCTGCTTTGGAGATGTCAGATAGAGCTAGAGATGACCATTGGGATTCCAGCTTCACAGAGATATTAGGAAAATTAAAACAGATACTGTTGGATCCACTGCAAATATCACAGACCCTACACCCAACCAAAAATAGATTATTAAAATTAATAATCATTAAATCAAGAGTAAAATATTTAATTATATGTTCTTAATAATACGAATGCAAGCCAGGCATAGTGACATTCATTTGTATTTTGTTTTTGTTTTTATTTTTGTTTTGAGGTACTGGGGATGGAACCCAGTGGCATTCTACCTCCAATTTACACTACCAGCCTTATTTTTTTATTGTTTATTTTCAAACAGGGTGTCACTGAGTGGAAAAAGGCCTCACTAAGTAGCTGATGCTGTCCTCAAACCCAATCCTCCTGTCTCACCTCCCAAAATGTGGGATTACAAGCATGTGCCACCACACCCGGCTTGCATGCACTTGTAATCCCAGTACTTGGGAGGCTGAGAGAGGAGGACTGCAGGTTCTCAGTCAGCCTCAGCTACTTAGTGAGGGCCTCTGCAACATAGTGAGACTCTATTTCAAAATAAACAATAAAAAAATTGTGGTTGAGGTAGAGCTTGGGAGTAGAATGCCCCTAGGTTCAATCCCCAGCACTACACACACATACACACACACACAAATTATATGAATGCAAACTATTATTTATAACTGCTAAGCACTTTGTGTGTGTGTGTGTGTGTGTATTGAAATTATCACTTTTGACACATACTGTTAGTACCATTATTACCATGTTAAAGGCGAACAGTTCAAGGGGAATGGCGATTAACTTGTCAAATATGAAGATTTATAGTAGGCAGAGTATCCAGGAGTTGAAATAAAATCTTCTGTATTTTAAATTATATTCTTAATTATCATGCTACATTATACTACAGATGCCCTATGTACAATTATATTTCTATGGAGATAAAAGAAGTCCATGTTCATGGAAAGGGTAAGAGTAACTTACACAAGACAATTATGTGCTACAAAAAGGAAATAAAAACAAAATATAAATATTGTAATAAGATGACTTTGAACATTGGGTTGTGTTTGAATTCATTTATTCCTGATTATCTTTAGCATTTCTGTGTAACATTGGGGAAAGTAAATTTCAGTTTTTCTTTATGGTACATTGGAAATAATTTTCAAACATTTTTATCTAATATGTTAAGAAAATGTTATTTATTATTAGAAAACATTGAAAGAGATTAACTGAATATTTAAAAATATATAAAGTTTATGCATAGTCAAGGTACTTGACTTAAAGTCTTTGACTAGTCAGTCTTCTGAAGGGCCTAGTCAGGGGCCAGGTGTGATTGCAGGCAGTGAGATCTGCAGGAAGAAGAAAATACTAGGAGCTGACATCTGGAGGAGAACAAACAGCAACATTATTCTGCAGACCCGTTCCTTATATAGGGTTCTGCACAGAATGGAGCACGTCCGCATCAGCATGACCTGTGCATGCATATTATGTTTTGCCTGTTCATTATATATCTGGACTGCCAAGATGCCCACACCTCATGCTGCCTGTGATGCAGGCAGAGCTGCGGCCACCTGGGGCCATGTCTTTACCGCTGACCTTCACACGATGCACAAATGTCTGAACTTCCTCCATTTATCTTAATTTCTTCTTTTTTGTGAATGAGTCTTGCTTTCCTGTTTCATTATATGGCTTGTAGTTATGTTGTTGTTAAAATCTGGACACTTTCAATACTATAATGTAATTTATCTGAAAGTCAAATTGTATCCCTCCCCATATTTTGCTGTTGTTGCTTGTTGAGAGCTGCAGTGTCTTTTTGTTTTGTGCCTTTTTCAAATTAACTTTGTAAGTCCTGAAGCCCTTGTCATATGTGGTTACTAAAATATCTCTTCTATGATCTTAGTAATGAGCCTGTGGTTTGTCTATAAGCTGCCTTAATGTTTTTTGTTTTTTGTTTTTGTTTCTTTGCGGGTCTGGGACAGAATCCAGAGGCATTTGACCTCCGAACTACACCCCCTGCCAATTTTTTTTTATTATTATTTATTTTGAAACAGGGTCTCACTGAGTTGTGGAGGGCCTCACTAAAGTAGCTGAGGCTGTTCCTGAACCACGATCCTCGGTCTCAGCCTCCCAAATGCTGGGATTACAATCTTGCGCCACCATACCCAGCTTCTGCCTTAGTTTTTAAATTCTGCTTTTATGGGTCCTAAAGACTTAATATAGGTGGTAGTCTGAGTTTCTCAAGTTCTTCCTGAACATACGTTAGGACTTAGGTATGCACATTGGATTTTTTTTTCTTTTTTTTTCTTTTTTTTTTTTGTGGCACTGGAGTTTGAATCAAGAGCCATTCTACCTTAAAGCTACACCTCTAGCTGCCAAGACATCCTGCTGCCTCGGCATCTATGTGTTGAGAACCCCACTCCACATAGTTATTCGGCAAAAAAAGCCCCGAGAAGGAGGTGTCGTCTCTGGCTAAAGTACCCCCCACTTTTAGATACCCTTCACTATTATTCCTTTTAACTTTCTACATGAATTGCTCCAGTGATGTGAATTATGAAATTGAGTCAGTGGAGATAAACTCTCTAATAATTTGTCTAAACGTCCTTGGCTCTGCTCAACAATAATGAGAAACTGGCCAGAATTCAGGTACTGTGATAAGCACCCCAGCTGCAGCAATCACAAATGGCCTCCGACCTTCATCACTATCTATCACTCCGGCAAAAGTAGCTCAGTTCAAAATAATTATTCACCCTTGAAATCCTGCCTAAAGACAGAGAGAAACCTTGTGTGTAACCTTAAAGAAACAACTTAGCTGCCCGAATACAATAGACCCAAAGAAAAAGACTGTTAACTTTTACCTCAGTGTGAGCACCCCAGGAGACAGAAAAAATGGCCGCATAGTTAGAAATGAATATGACAAAATAAAGGACAGACATTCTAAATATATATATGTATGAAGGAAAAGAAATACCGTAAGAGTAAGAAAAGCATTTTTGCATGAAGAAGAGCTTATCATAAGAAAGTCCCAACTGGGAAAGAAAGGAATTAGAGAGTTAGAAGCAGGTTGCAGAGAGTTTGTGACAGGAAAGTGGATTCTTTTAATAGCCTTGTTGTTTAAAGAAGAGTGCTCAGCAGTTAAGGAAATACATCTGACAATTAGAACTAAGAACCTTGTGGTGTTGTTTGTGGTATTTTGTCTGCCAAACTGTGTTGTGAGTATGCTTAAGCTTTCAGATTTAGAAGATAAGGTACCAACACCTGAAGAAACTCCATCACATCCACCTGAATCACCACATCTCCCCACACTTGCTATATGAACTGAGCCCAAAAGATGGAAAGTTCCAGGAAAAGTTCCCGAGAAGCTCCCAAGCCTTGACTATCCTGGGAGGCTGCCACCTGGAGCTGCTTATCTGCAAGACCTTGGAGAGAAACAGAAGTTAATTCTTCAAAGGCCAACAGCCAGCTGAAAGACCTCCCCCCTTTCTCTTAACTTTACTGGTGAAGTGTATAAATTTCTTGGGGTTTTCGTAATAAAGTGTCATTGGCTCAAGAAGCCTTTGTCCACCTCAGGTTCTTTTCCAAAGCGTCGTAACTAAAAACTTAAGGAATTCATAGAGGGGAAAGAACCGCTGCAGATAAGGATCTGCAGAACGCCGCCTGCCTTTTGTCCCATCTTTCTGAGGCCCCCGACCGCTAATGGACTTGCCCCCCACAGGACTGAACCCGCCGGTAACATCTAGCCATACTTTTTATTCTTTATTTTTGAAACAGGCTCTCACTGAGTTACAAAGGGCCTCACTAAATAGCTGAGGCTGGCTTTAGACCTGTGATCCTCCTGTCTCAGCCTCCCAAGTACTGGAGTTACAAGCGTGTGCCACCACGCATATTGCACTTGATAGCACTTAAAAGCCTTGTGACCCCAAATCATCCTCCTCCGCCCTTTTCTCCTTTCCTTTCAACCTCCTCCTTTCAGCCCTTGCCTCAGGTAGCCACAGTTTAACTTTAACTGCTTCTGACTTATGCCTTTTGGAAAACCACTAAAGCCCATAGAGTGAAACAAGACGAAGCTTTAGTGCCTGCCTTAAGGGAAGCTGAAAGCAAAATTTTCTTTTTTAAATATACTTTTATTGGTGTATTTAATTATACATGAGAATGAGATTCAAATCATACAAATAAACATGCACGAAGGTCTTGGTATGTTTCCCTCCAGATCCAACCCTATTACCCCCCCCCTTCCTGTATATAAGAGTTGAAACTGGTAATAATACCTTAATGCACAGGCACAGCATAATTTGGACTGTTTCTTTCAACAGTTCTGCCTTTTCTTCTCAGCTTCGTTCCTCTTTCTTTTTCCACTATGGTGCTGGTCACTCTCCTCAGTCTTCTAAAGTCCCTTTGATTTTCTAGTTTCTCTCTAGCTTTCACATATGAGAGAAAACATTGGACCTTTAAAACAAGGTTTGTATTGCATTTCCCTTGCACAAAACCTGCATCTAACCATGAACTAATATTCCCTGCTGTCAGTGCCAAGCTGGGGAATGAGCAGTGATAGGCAGGGGGCAAAGGCCACAAAGTGGTAGCTCAGTGCATGTTGTAGCTCCTCCAAAAAGTGAACCCCTGTATTTTGTGTTTCATTAGAATTGAGAGTCAAAAATAAAACAACTTGATTTAGCCATTACTTGCTAACTTATCGGTTGCTTCAGGACAGAGAACAATTCCTGGAATGCCATAAGCTACTATTTTCTAATATCACCAGAATGATAATTTTTGTGAGAAATTTAAGAAAAATATCAGAAAAAAATTCATAATTTGACCTCCTGTGTTAAATACTAATTAGTTATCAAAGACATGTGTGAAAACTTCTCAAAAAAGCTTTCCCAAGTTGCAGCATCAAAGTATATTATATTGAATAGATTGGGGGAAAGAATAGTTTTATATAGAGGTAAGAGACAATATATTGAATCTCATATGTAGAAGTTTTTCTAAAACAAAATAATTGAACAAAACAGTAATCAAAGTCATGGCTGGATATTTTCTCAATTTAAAAAAAGAAATCAATTAAGCAAAAGGTAAAGCTGTACTTTAGACAAAATTAGTAAAAAAAAAAAACCTCTTCTAACTTGCTCCAGACAATTTCTTAAATTAACAGCATAAAGAAAAAAATCACGGAAAGTATCAAGGCAGAAACACAAATTAGAAAAAAAATAAATAAACTTGTTTGTAGAACACAGGCATGACTGGTCTAAAAACTTTACTTTCAACATTAAGTTTCAGAAAACAACTCAGTAAAGTCTACAAAATTTTGAAGGGTAAAAAGTTATAAAATGTAATTTCCTTCTTTATTTAGTCACTGAGTATTACTGGGGTTTCCATTTGCTAGTCACTGTGAAATAGTCATAGAAATACAGTCTTAAATGTTACCTGAAGCCCAAGGTGGGAAGATAAAAATAAGTTAAAAAATAAATGTAAAAGGTGTAATCATCATAGAAAACACCATGGTAGAACATTCCACACTAATGTTCCTGACAGTTTTATTCACAATAAGCAAAAGTAGAAATAACCCTAATGCCAAAGATGGATGGTTGGATAATTTAAAAATTGGTATATCCATACAAATATTGTTCAACGTAGAAAAGGAAAGAAATTCATTCTGACACATACTAGAACATGGATGAGACATGAAGACATTATGTTACGTGAAATAGGCCAGTCACAAAGGGGCAAACACTGTCTGAGTCTAATTGGCTGATGCGCCTAGAATCCTCAAACACACAAGCACAGCAAGAATGGTGGACGCAATGGAGTAGAAGAGGAAATACTGACTTACTGAATGGATTTAGAGTTCCATTTTGATAAGACAGAAATATTCTGGAGAGGAACAGTGGTGATAGCCATACAACGATGTGACCAAGTGCCACTGCTCTATACACAGAAAATGGCTTAAAGTCACAGATTTTATTATCATGTATGGTATTGAGTGAACAATACAATTTTGGGGTGAAGAATATTAACATAATATTAATATAACACTACCTTATAGAGTGTGAACATTGGAGAAAAAATGAAAGAAGTAAAATTGCAAATAAAAAAACCTTATGGCTAGTGGTACTTAGGAAAAGTAATAGAAAAGTGATGGAGATTGACATGAGTGAAGAGGAATTTTCTGAAGCAACCAAAATATTGCCCAGTGAGGCAGGTATTAATGAAGATCTAGACTACCCACAATAATTTCAGGAAGATCACACCAGTTACAGCACCACCTGTCTATGCAATTCATAAGTTTCAGATGCATTCCTCCATGAAATCCATTTTTATTTTTGTGGTACTGGGGATAGAACCCAGGGGCATTCTACCTCTGAGCAACACCACCAGCCCTATTTTTTTTATTCTTTATTTTGAAACAGGGTGTCATTGAGTTGCAAAGGGCCTTGCTAAGTCGCTGAGGCTGTCCGCAAACTGTGATCCTCTGGTCCCAGCCTCCTGAATGCTGGGATCACAAGCGTGCGCCACCATGCCCGGCTTCATGAAACTCATTTTGATATCAACTTATTTTAAAGAATATTCTCCTTGAGTGTGTCAATTAATTCACATCCAAGAATACTTTACGATTATATTCAAAACATAAAATTGGGAGAGTGTATATCCATATTAGGGAATGGAAAACAAAGCATAATTTTCTTTATTTTCTGTAAATCTACTTGATTTCTAACTCTGAGACCCAACACCATCTCTTTGGGGGGAAAAACACAGTATGTCAATCAGATACAGAATGCCATGTTAGGAAATGATGAGAAGTGGGGAGAGGAAGACTTTGATGAGAGGGGCTTCATCAATAGGGCGTTTGCTTAGACAAAGGACAGACAGATGAATCATTTGTCCTTCACTACCTGCAAAGTGCATTCAAGTGGAATCACCCTTTGCTGTACCTGAGGCACACTTAAGGTCCCAGTTATTGCAAAGGCTGGCAGAGATGCACCTGCCAGGAGTCTCTGAAGGTGTGCTACCATCTTGTCTGCTGCAACTGGTTCTGAGACCCCGAGGTCTGTGTCTCACTTTAACTCAGTTATCTCCCAGGTGAGTCAAAAGAAAAGCTCTTTATTCCTCCTGATTTTTTTATCCACGTTTTTTCTTCCCACAGAATGTCTCTTTATCCCTCCTTGAAATCCTTCTTGTGACTATCTAAGATTTTTGAATAACACAAATCGGTAATTCTTCCTAGGATAATTTTTTACTTTTGTGTTTAGCCTGCATAAATATTTCCTCTTAGGTAGTGATGACAGAGAAACTGCTCTGATACCAGAAAGAAAAACACCAAAACACCTTGAAACAAGAAATTATATTTCCAATCTACTATTCAGTTGAAAACAGCATCAGTTTTATTTATGAGCTGATTCATTTCCACTAGTGAATACATATTATTCCATACAACCCTTTACACTGGATGAGAGGTACTCTCTCCCAAAAGATGGAACAGGTTTCCAAGCACACGCTCCTGTCAACTGATAGTCCAACATGGTTAATATTTGGAAAAACCCACAGATAAAATAGAGACATGGTCAAGAGAGAACTTTGCATAGACTGACAATGATCAGGAATTAATTTTTCAAAGAAGAGTCTTTCTCAATGACAAAAAATAAATGGTTGCTTATCATCCTTGGTAGGCTCCTAAGCATGGCATTGTTGGCAACTGATAAATGGCTGTGGAATGGGTGGAGAAATTTTCAAAAGCTGTAAATGCACAGTGGCTGTGAGCATGGGGCAGGCAATCAGCCTTCCTGGATTCACACTTTGCTACCAACATGCACCTGACATTAAGCAGGTTAAAAAAAAAACTCTCTGTGCCTCATTACTCCCATCTCTAAAGTGGAGATAGTAATGAAACCTATTATAAGGGGCAAGCTATGAAGTTTAGATTTTGATAGATAAATGCCAAAAAAGTTACAGTGCTTTAGCAATAGTTAAGCTCTATATCAGCTACTACTATTAAACCAATTATTAAGATATTAGAGGTACAAAAAAAGAAAACATGATTCTTGGGCTTGGAGACCATGATAAAATGTGAGGGGTGGGGGATGTGTTGACCTTCATCCTCTGGGCCAGGATGATGCTATCACACAGGAAATAAAGCGGAAAGTTTAATATTGGAGTGAGAAAGAGGATGCCATCCAAGAGCTCTATTTAAGAAAGGGGAGCCTTTCTTCCAGTGAGAGATACAGTAGACAGGACACTAAAGATGATCTCTCAGATCGCTGTCTCCTGGTGATTCCAACAGCTGCAGAGCTGTGAATGGATTTCTTACATGGAAATAAGGTTATAGGCACCGATAGATAAGCAGATTTTCAGGGGGGCATATTCATCTGCCCTCAAAAGCAGGAAATCATAGAAGCAAAAGGAAGATTAAAACCAAGTGTTGAAGCAAGTGCCTATAATCCCAGCGCTTGGGAGGCTGAGACAGGATTCTAAACTCAAGGCCAGCCTCAGAAAATTCATGAGGTCCTTCACAACCTAGCAATATCATGTTTCAAGATAAAAAACAACATCAATTGGGTCTGGATGTGTGTCTCAGAGGTAGAATGCACCTGGGTTCCATCCCTAGTACAAAAAGAAAGAAAAGGAGGAAAAAAGAAAGGGAGGGAAGGAGGAAGGAAGAAAACAAGAAAGGAACGACCATCAAGGAAATGTGGTAAAAAGAAGATGGAGCGGTCAGGATGTGAGAGGGCTGCCCCTGCCATGCCCACGGAGGAAGAGAAGAGAGAGGTTGAGTGCATGTGCGGAGGGATGCGGTAGCCTCCTAAAGCTAGAGAGTCATCCCCAACTCATAACTAACGAAGAAACACAGACGTTTGTCCTCCAATGGCAAGACAATGCATTCAGTTAACAACCTCAATGAATTTGGAAACGGATTCTTCCTGGAAAACCCCCAGTAGGAATCCTTCCAGTCGTCAACTACCTTTGAGCCTTTTAAAAGCCAGAGCAGAGAAAGACGTAGAGCCAGTCTGAACTGTTGAGCATCAGAACATGGTTCAAGGACAGCCTCAGCTACTTAGCGAGGCCGTTTGCAACTCAGTGAGACCCTGTTTCAAATTAAAGAATAAAATACAGGGCTTGGGGTGTAGCTTGGAGGTAGAATGGCCCTGGGTTACACGCTCAGTACCAAAAAAAGAAGGAACCTTCACTATCTGTCTCTACCCTCAAGTTCTCTGCGCTCATGGGACCATTCAGCGAATAACCTAACTGTAATATGAGGCAGCTAGTTTATTATTCATATATGGTGAGTTAAAAAAATGTGTCTCAGAACATGGTAATGAAACAACTAGTTGAAAAAATGAGACTCTATTTTAAAAAGAAAAGAAGACCTGGAGTCTAAGCTCCCATGAGAGCCAAATCAATTCATCGTTTGTTTGTTTGTTTGTTTGTTCTTCTTTGAGTGGTACTGAGGATTGAACCCAGGAACATTCTACCTCCAAACTGTATCCAAATGCTATTTTATGCCGGGCGTGGTGGCGCACGCTTGTAATCCTCACGCTTGGGAGGCGGAGACAGGAGGAACACACTGGGTCTGAGCCAGCCTCGCTAACTTAAGAGACCCTGTTTCCAAATTAAAAAAATATAAAATACATCTGGGAGTGTAGACCGGCAGTAGAAGGGCTTCCAGGAACCCCATTACCACCAAAAAAAATCCTATTTTATATTTTATATTTTGAAATGGGGTCTAAGTTGCAAAAGGCCTCACTAAATTGCGGAGGCTGGCCAGTAACCTGCAATCACTTTGTCTCAGCCTCTCAAGTGTTAAGATTATAAGTGTGCACCACCACACTCAGCTTCGCTAATTTTGTATTGAATTTTTCTAAGGTATTCATGTTATAATTTGCTTTCCCATTACTGCCATCACATTCAATTTTATGATTATAGAATAATAGCATCAGTGTTTTCATCTCTAAAATAAGAAAACTGATCTGGGTATGGTGGACCACGCCTATATCCCCAGTACTGGGGAGGCTGAGACAAGAGGATCAAAGATTCCAGACCAGTCTCAGCAATGTAGCAAGAGCCTGTTTTGAAATAAAAATAAAATGAGACTGGGGTCTAGCTCAGGGATAAATTCCACTTGATGGCTCAATCTTGAGAGAGAGAGAGAGAGAGAGAGAGAGAGAGAGAGAGAGAGAGAGAGAGAAAGGGAGGGAAGAGGAAGGAAGAGGAGAGGGAACTAGGTTAAGCCAAGGGAAAGAAAATATAGCATCCATATATCCACTCTTCCGTCCTATATCACTAAATGACTACTAATATCAAATTTATTCTTATGGGACATAAAACAGCTTCAAAGTTACAGTTATGCATAATATGAGCATTTGTTGTAAGAAATAATTGCAGCCGCAATTATAAGAAACTTCACATAGTACCTGGCACAGGAGAACTGGCGTCTCTGCCAATCATGAGAAAAATTTATTCTAGGGATGATGAATTGGTTGTATTTTTCATGCTACTTCTAAGAATTGATTGGAATTACTTGAAACATTTTTGCAGAGTAAGGTATTGGATTAATAATATTTGCTAAAGATGGAATTGAATACAGGAGAATGAAGAAAATTATGCAGAAACTTTGACAAATGACATTTTTAGTACTAAATTTTTAAAAAATAGAGTAAAATGTCCATGTTTTGAATCTTCCAGATATTACCAGTACTTAGAACTTAGTAGGTTCTTTTTGAGTACTGTAAAAATTATGACTATAATTTTAACTTCTTTATTAAATTAAATTAACTTTAATTAAACTTGACTATAGTTATAATTTAACTACTTTTTTCTATAAATAACAGTATACATTCTGCCTTATTATGAATGTTTTTTTAATTTTAACTAGAATAATTAAAGTCATATTTCATATCTCTTATATTTCTTGTGTGTGTGTGTGTGTGTGTGTGTGTGTGTGTGTGTGTGTGGTAGGGGGAGATGGAGCCCAGGGGCAGTCTACCTCCAAGCTACACCTCCAGGACTATTTTTTATTCTTTATTTTGAAACAGTGTCTCACTGAGTTGCAAAGAGCTTCACTAAGTAGTATCTGAGGCTGTCCATGAAGCACAATCCTTCTGCCTCAGCCTCCTGAATCCTGCAATTAAAAGTGTGTGCCACCATGCCTGGCTCTTCATTTTTTTTTAAGTCTCTATATTTAGAGAATGCAATAGTTTCAAATATATCTACCAGAAAAAAATATTTTCCTAAACAAAATAGTTATTATACATAGAAGGGAAAAAGCAATATTAATACTTTATATTAGATATTTTTGGAGAAAAAGAAAACCCCCCTCCCATTGAAATGGGAAAAGCATATACTGTGAAATGTAAAGCAAAAATCAAATGTAGCAAAATCCATACAATGCTGAGAAGATAATGATAAAAACTCTAATAGCAATAAATTTTGTTAATAAGGTAAAACACTATTTGGCTTTAATACAAGCATCTAATACCTTTGCAAACTATTTTTGTAACCAAAATACAGATGATTTCCTACTTTAAGGTAGCCTATATATTAAAAATTCTTTTTTTGTGTGTGTGGTACTGAAGGTGGAACCCAGGGCCTTTCCTACCTCTGGGCTTATACTTCCAGACCTATTTTATACTTTATTTGGAAACAGGGTCTCACTAAGTTGCTGAGAGCCTCACTAAGTAGCTGAGGCTGGCTTCGAACCTGTGTGATCCTCCTGTCTCAGCCTCCCAAGTGCTGTGATTACAAGCGTGCGCCACCACGCCTGGCACATTAAAAATTATTTGTAGTAAAAGGACTCAGGCATTTTTATGGCTTTCAGCAGTATGACTCATTTATTGTCTGTTTGGGAGTTCCAACCATGGCATCAATATAAGACACAATATTTTGCCCATGACAGGACAGAGGTTATTCTGGGAATGATGATTTCTGAACATAGTCTCTGGACCAGCAGAATTAGCATGACTGGGAAACTCAGCAGAAGTAAAGTTCTCTGCCTTATTCCAGACCTACTGAATCAGGAACCATGAGGATAGAGCTCAGAAATCAGTAGACATCAGGGTGTATTCATTTTGAGTCACCCCCCATGCCATTTTGGCATGGGGCCGTATTTCTATTTTCTGTATTTCTATATTTCTATCTTCCTAATAAACTTCTTTAAATTTTCAAAAAAAAAGGAATCAGTAGACATCAGACTTCGTTTGCTTACACTTACATGCAAAGATGTATTGCACATATGAATTCCATGCAAACAAGTCTTTGAACAAGTCCCTAACAATAACTACATGTAAGCTTTGGCCCACCTGACAAAAATCCAACAACCATTTATAAACCATTTAAAATTTTTGCTTTCTTTTATCTAAGTAGTGAGATTTTTTTCATTTCTGGTATGTTATATTATTTCCTAAAGGATAAAAATGTAAACACAATTATTTATTAAAAACTAATTGCGATCTGTGCATGGTGGCAAACACATAATACCAGCATTTGGGAGGATGAGACTGGAGGATCGCTGTTCGTGGCCAGACTCAACTACTTAGTGAAGACCTTTGCAACTCAGTGAGACTCTGTTTCAAAATAAAGAATAAAAATAGGGCTGGGGGGGTATAGCTTGGAGATAGAATGCCCCTGGTTCCCATCCCCAGTACCGGAAAAAAAAAAATCTCACTGTGAAATATCCCTAAAAATTTAGATGTCATCCAGGATTATCCATCCGTTTTAAGTGTAGGCTGCAGAGTTGAGATGCTTCCGCAATGAAGATGTACTTCAGTGTCTATGAGTCAACCTACAAACTTTCCAGGCTGTCAGATTGCCACTTGATTTTCAACACCTGGGACAAACACTGACATCATGTCCCATAGTAAAATGTATATGGCTGAAAGAACCATAACAGATTTTTTTCTAATTTTAATTAAATTTCTTTCTTTCATTCAGTGTGATTTATTTCAGATCCTTACATTACAAGCTACTGATTTACAGCATGAATAGTCCCTTACATCCCATGATAAAAAACAAACAAACATATGTTCCTGGGCAATGTGGCCACAGAGAATGACTTCCTTGCAACCCTTTCTTGCAATATTCTGCTTACTTATATAGTGGGTAAATAAATTAAATAGCTCTGAGAAATGATTGAGCCCAGATATCTCTAAATTTCATGCACTCACTCCCATAACCTTTACATAGTGCAGAGACATTCGTCCTGGCATATGGCGAATGTATAGAGATGCATGCATAATGAATAGGCAACTGAAGGTCTGGAATTAAATTGTTCAAGCTCAGAGAAGGGCATCCTTGTGGCTTGATGATATTTGTGATGCCTGCCTGATGATTGAGTACCACTCAGAAGAGCACAGTGATTTTGTAATTAATGCTTACTGCACAATACCTTTATAGCAGCTGTGCTTGGAAGAACCTGTGTGTAGGTGTGAGTGTGTGCATACATGTTCCTGTGCAGTGCTGATAAAGCAATTGGCTGACCCAGTGCAGATCCCAGCTTGATGTGAGAACAGCCAGAGTCAGAGAGAAAAGCAAGACACCTGTGGGGGGGATGAAATTTTAAAAATTAAAGGTATTTCTGGTATATTCTTAAAGAAGATATAACTTAAATAATAATGTGCAGCAGAATTGACATCATGTTGAATCCCGGCTGGGAAATCATTTTCTTTATTGCTAGAAATCTGTTCTGGGGGATAAAGGTGTTCTATGAAGATGCCCGCAGCCAGCAAGTGATAACTAGCCCATACTTGGAGGTCAGCGTCTGCCTTCCCCTTGAGCATTTGTTTTAAGTGGCAGTGTGGATGTTTAGAAATGATTGACTTTCATGGCTTATTTAGTTTATTTCTACAATAATCTATATGGCCATCTGGGCCAGATCAAAACAGCAAGTCTGAGGCAAAATTATGATGGGGCAATGCTCAGGCTCAGTGTCTGTCCATTTTTATCCTAATAACCGGTCACGTTGTGTTACTCTCTCAATTTCTAGCTCTTCCCACTCTACCTTACCTAACTCTAATCCAGAGAACATTAGCTGGATTCGCCAAAGTGGAGTTTTCTTTGACCTACGTATGTTTGCTTGTTTGTTTATTTTCTAGTTTCTTCTATTTTTTAAATGGAATCAGTTACTAATACCAGTAATTGATAGATTTCACATAAAACTCAGGGTTTGTGACTCTGCTTGAAAAGTTTGAAATTCAAACCACACCAGGCTTCCATTTCTGCATCAGCTGACCCTCTAGACGGGACCTGCAAGCTCTAGGCAGTCAGACCTCTAGACTAGCTGCTACCTCCCTCCCAAAGTGGCTGAAGCCAGTTGCTATTTATCATCAAGCTCTTCTGCTGCTTCTGATACCTGATTCACTTTACTCACTCACATTCCCTGTTTGGATTTCTCAGTATCTGCTATAGGTATATCTTCTCTTTCCAACTCCTTGCCCTATAAACCTCAGAGAAAGCCAATGCGTTTCTAGCCCTGATCCAAATATCCACAACACTGTCTACAGACTTCAGGCTTCATTATTTTCTTTAGTACACAAATAAAATTACATATTAAAAAATTACTATGACAAGCATAAAAAGGAGGGAAAGGGAATGGAATGGGGTGGGAATTGGAGAAGGGCTAAATGAGTAATGTGGGCATGTATGCCTCCACCATCTTGTAACCCGTTAAGAGATATATGACTACAATGCACTAATAAGAAATTATAAAAACTAAATAATGCCAGGCATGGTGGCGCATAATTGTAATTCCAGTACTTGGGAGGCTGATACAAGGGGGTCGCAGTTTTGCAGCCAGCCTCAGCAACTTAGACCCTGTTTTCAAATAACATATAAAATAGGTCTGGAGGTGTAGAAGGTACTACTCAGAGGTAGAAGGTACTACTACTCAGAGGTAGAAGGCCCCTGATTTCCATCCCCAGTATTGAAAAAATAATATATGTTCATGGCATATTCTATGTTTATAGCAACAAATTCAGTTCTATTTGGAAAATTCCTAGGAACTAGCAAAGGTGACCTCGACAGGGCAGGCTCACTAAGTGCCCCTGCTTTGCTCTATCATCCCCTGCTATCAACTCCTGCTCCTTGGAATCCCCTCTGCCTTCTTGTCATGTGCTCACTGAGCTTCTCTAGTTTCAGCTGATAACCAAGTCTTAGAGAAGTCTCACTCCGTTCACTTTGCATGGTAATGTGCCTGTCATCTCAGTACTTGGTATGCTGATAGGAGAATCACAGGTTCAAGACCAACCTGAGCAACTGATTGACACTCCCAGCAACTCAGAGAGACTCTGTTAAAAAAAAAAAAAAAAAAAAAACAATGACTGGGGATGTATCTTAGAGGTAGAAGAATGTCCCCTGAGTTTTATCCCTAACACCAAAGAAATAAAAAATCATGACTTAGTTCTCCTTAGTTGTCCAAGGTAGTAGAGAACATGCAGTTAACAGCTACTGATGATAGTTGGCAACATTTGTTAATGGCTTTGATAATAAGTCAAGAAAATTATAAGACTTACAGCTAAACACTAGACATTCCGAGTCAAGCCAATCTTTACACTTTGGCTTCTTAGGTTTCAACTTGCCACTCTTCGATATTATAAAGGATTTGGCAAATAAACATTGCCTATCTCTATCAGAGAGTCCCAGGTTTAAAGTAAAATTAGAAGTATGTCTTTCATGATCTAGGCGGGATTTAGAAACAAATTTATGAATAAGTAATACAATGCTATTGTTTTTAAGGCACATATGAAGCCTGGGTGCCATAGAAGTACTTTATGAAAAAATAATCTATTGGCAATGGTTAGAAAACTGATAAAGCAAACAAGTCAGTTCTATGATCTATAAATTTCTTTGGGCATGGGCTATCTGGTGAATAATAGAGAATGATGTACAATATAATATACTTATTCAGTGATTACTATGATCTATCTTAACTGAACACATGCTTCACAGACACACCAGTGATTTTATATGCACTCATACACATACATACATAAGTATATCAGTTAAACAACAGAAGAGCAACTCTCATATGGGAAATTCATGACTTCTTGGTTTGGGTGTTTTCTGAACACAGCAGTAAACACTGGGCAATGGTTCTCCAGGACCAACACCAGCGTTGTAATATGTATGAAACCCATAGCTCTGCCCAGTGCAAATATTCCACACAGACTAGCAGAGGACCCACTAGACAGTCACACATATTTCATCATCAGAGAAAAATATCCCATGATCCTTAAAGCGCAGTCTCAACATGGCCCTGCTGCTGAATTTTGCAAACAGAGTCAGCTGGAAGGGGAGCCAACACCAACGACACATGCAGTCTTTGAGGATCTACAGGTACACTGGGTGCAGCAATGACCATTGATTATATAGAACATCTACATATACTGATATTTAGATAAACTATACTCCCACCTAACAGCTACTCCTAACTTTAAGACAGCATGCTTAACACACCAAACACACATACTCCCAAATCGTAAATTCTGGTCCTCAGAAGAAAGATAAAATTTTTCCTCCCCAGCACTGGGACCATCATACTCAGCTTGAAGAATATAGGAAATAATTTGTTAGATGCTAATTCAGTTATCAAAGCTTTTGAATGATATTATATTTAGAAAGTACTATTAGTCCTGCTTAAGTTTTGTTTCAAGGGTCTTCTGGAATGTGAAAGGGATATGTAATCTAATGTTTGTGCAAACCAAGTGCCTGGTGTCCCTGTGTGATTAAGTAGTACAGATGGAAATATTATTTTATAACCACAGGAGATCAATGTTTGAGCATGTTATCCCCAAGATTCCTTGTCCCTTTCTATCCATGTACAAAACCACCACCGGAAAGAGTTGCCATGGTGAAGGGCTCAGTAGCAATCTCTTCCAGCAGGCTTGCCCCATCATTGAGAGCTCTGAGAAAAGATTCCAAACAAGCAGAGATAGGTAAGGACTCCCTCTACAAGAAATTAGTATCTCAAGTAGTAGAGAAAATTTAATTTAAAAAAAGAACAATATCCTTAAGGATACATAAGCTTTTCGCTAAGACTGAGCATTGCAGGAGGAGATCAGATACAGAATCTCCTCACTGTTGGGCTCATACTGCCCACAGCTTCCCAGTGTGACTGCATTGCCCACAGAAAGTGTGTGCCAGGTGAGCACAGCTCAGTGTGTGCTCCAAGAAGTTCTCTTTACACCTGTCCACAGGGACATTCAAGAAAGCTTCTAAAGAGCACTCTCCTTGCTCTGGTCATACAAGTTTTCAATGACTGGTATAAAGGGAAATACCTAGAAATCACTCCCATCTAAGCCTATCTTATCAAGAATTGAGAGTTCATCTGAGTATGGGGAGGCATGCCTATAATCCCAGTACTTGGGAGGCTGAGACAGGAGGATCGTAGGTTTGTAGCAAGCCTCAGAATCTTAGCAATGCCCTCAGCCACTTATAGAGACCCTGTTTTTGAATAAAAATAAAAGTGGAGAACATTATGCTAATGATATTAGTCAGTAAAAAAAAAGTGAAAAATCTAGCTGGGCGTGGTGGGCCATGCTTGTAATCTCAGCATTTGGGAGGCTGAAAAAGGAGGATCACAGTTCACAGACAGCCTCAGCTACTTGGTGAGGCCCTCTGCAACTTAGTGAGAGTCCCACTAAATTTCAAAGTAAAGAATAAAAAATAGGGCTGGGGGTGTAGCTCAGAGGTTGAATGACCTTGGGTTCCATCTCCAATATTGCAAAAAATTAAATAAATAAAAGTAAAAGGTTGGATGCTCTCCGTTATATACAGAAGCTCGGGAAAAAAGGACCATAGGAGGAACTCTAGATGAAGAAGGAGAAACCATAGATGAACAAATAAAGCGAAATAAGTGAGGTTTGGTTGGAGGGGGGGAGAGGAAAACTGCCTACTGTACATGATGTACATTCACATGAAGTCAATCAGTAAGACAAACATGAGGAGGGAGGGGGAGGGAATGCAGTGGGAACTGCGGAAGGGCTAAATGAGTGATGTGTGCATGTGTGCCTGTACCATCTTGTACTCCATTAAAATGTATGACTACAATGCACCAATAAAAATAAATAAATAAAAATAAATAAAATAAAATAACGCTTGGGGTGTAACTCAGAGGTAGAATGTTCCTGAGTTCAATGACAAGCAAAAACAAACAAACAATTGAAAAAGAAATTGAAAATTCACTGGGACCCAACCACTTTACTATCGGGTTGAAATGATTAGTCTAAGCACTTAAAAATGGTGGCAAAACGATAGGTAATTGAAGTCACTGCATTGCACAAACACCATCTCTTACCAATGGAGTCTCAGAAAAAAGAGGACATTGATACGGTGTTCCTGCAGCAGGGACAGTTTAGGGTCCCTGGTCTCCCCATGTCATCTTCCTAAAGAATGTGGACTCCACAGTTGCTAAGGGCTGGCTAGCACCCAGGGGGCTGGGCATGGAGATCAGCCTAAGGCAGCCCAGGAAGCACATATGCAAAGGAATTTCTATGATCTCTTTCATAAGGAAGGTCATCTTCCAATTTAGGATTATATATATTTACATATTTACATATATATTTTTATTAGTGCATTGTACATGATAGTAAAATTTGTGGTGAGTCATTCATATATGCATATAACATTATTTGGTCTCTTTCCTTCCCCCCAGTAACCTCCCTTCTCCCTCCGCTCCTCTTCTTAGGATTCTTTCTAGCAGAGCTCTTTCTCTAGATGTCAGTAGAAAAAGATATGAAGCCATTAGCCTCCCCCTTTTCCACCTCAGGCATACCCCCACCAAGCCCCCTCGCATACTTTGTTACATTAGCGTTCTCTGCACTGCAGCCTCTGCAGCTCCAGCTACACCCAGAACAGCATCTTCCATACCCCTGTCCTTGGAGACTAATTAACCTCCAGTTCTGTAAGGTGAGAACGGCAGCCACAGCCTTTACATCATCACAGATAAATCAAACAAACTGATGTGAATCAGTAGAGCCGGGAAGCAAATACCCAGCTTTTCTGAATTAAATTGAGGATCTTCCTTGACATCTGAGGCTTGATATCTTTCAGCAGAGATGACAGCCCTGAAACTGCTTTCCCTGTGCCAAGCAGAATGAATATAAAACACGACTCGGGGCATCATTTACATATCACACAGACACTTCAAGCTGGCAAGCTTGTTGCTTAGTAAAAAAAAAAAAATTACAAATAAAGTGGGGCTTCGGGGATTGGCCCTGGGCCCCTTCAGTTAGTGTGGTAGTGTTAGCTGATTAATTAAGCAGCGTTGTGCCTTAGAAGGGTTAAGGGAAGGAACAAAGTTAGTAAAGAACTGTTTTCTTTCTTGCTGTTCTCCACTTATCACCTCTCACCAGGAGACAATGCACTGAGTAACCAGAAGCAATGATTGTGCAAATTAATTTCTTTCAAACGTTGACGTGGTGTTGAGCTGAGGGAAGGAGGTGCCTGGGATAGACACAGGATCAAAATGCACAGATGTGTTCCTGTGGTACAGGGAAGACAACACTCATGACAACAGCCTACAACCCTTAGTCAGGCTTTGCTAATAATTAGATACTTTTACCTCTGTGAATTTTTTTTGTATTGAAAGATTTGCAACTGAAACCCCAAAACATGTATGTATTTCTGAGATTTACTCTTACTGGTTTGCATTGATTTCCCATGTGTTTTATTATTTAATATAGCCTCTTGTCTTCCTTAGCCAGAGTGTTCCATACAGTGAGCATAGCAGCTGATATATAGTCGATACTCAATAAACATTTACTAAACAGAATACCAGTTAATTAAGTTTACACACAATAATCTGGATTTTAAGTGAGCTTTACAATTTATTAACACAGGAAGAGAGATGAAATTCTGGAAAGCACTTTTTCATTAGATGCACAATAGATTTATTTAAATTCTGTTCTGTCAATTGACAACTTCATAATTTTCATCAAACTATGTCATTTAAGCTTTAAGTGCCTATTTGTTAAAGAAAAAAATATAAATTTGTTATTCCGCAATCTTTAAATGCACTGGATGATTTTATACTCAAAACAGTTATCTTCTACAGATAATTACTTAACAGGAGAATTCTTAACAGAGGAAAGTAAGTGCTTTTTTAAAGTCACATAGGTGGTAATTAGCAGAGATGGGATATAAGTCCAGGCAGGCAGTGTGACTCTTGATAATACTTTGTCACTTCCTGCACACACACACACACACACACACACACACACACACACACACTCACTCACACACACAGAGACACTATGCTCCCTCTCCTAAGGCTGAAATATATCACCTCTTAAGGCTGTGGTGGCAATTCAGTGAGCCATCCTGCAAAGGGTACTCATCAAAGGTGTTTTATAAAAATTTGCTTTTTTTGTATTGAACATAGGGACATTGTATTTCTGATTTATATTTCCAGCCCTCTTTTATCTCTTCTTTCTTTCTCCCTTCCTCCCTTCTTCCCTTCCTTCCTCCCTCCCTCCCTCCCTCCCTTCCTTCCTTCTTTCCTTCCTTTCTTTTTTTGTTGAAAGAGTCTTGCTAAGTTGCTGAGGCTGGCTTCCAACCTGAGACCCTCATGTTTCAGCCTGCTAAGTATCAGAATCACAGGTATGCACCACCACACCTGGCTTATGAAGCTCTTTGATGAGCATGTGTTGCCCAGAGGCTGCGGCTGCCCTGAGCCTCGGCTCATTCTTCTCTTAGCTTTGCTTTGTTACACAGAAGCGCCGCCATCTCCCACCCTCACCTTAGAGCTTGTTACAAAGGGACCTTTCTCAAGCAATTCTACTTGTAGGCATGCGCCCAAAAGTATTGAGAACAGAACAAACAAATTCCATAGAGGATTATTCATAATCACCAAAAGGCAAGTGCAACTTATATACCTGTAGAAACACAGACAATAAAACCAAATGTGGTTTATGAACCTTTAACCAGAACAAATTCCTGACTTAGGCTATGACATGAATGAAGCCAGAGAACATGCTAAATGAAAGAAACCCGTCACAAAGAGACAAAAAAAGCATGACTCCTCTTATGAGACAAAGAATAGTGGTTGCCATAGGTGGAGGTGGGTGAAGAATGAGGAGTTAGGTGTGTTTAATGGGTGCAGTCTATTCATTTTTCCAACTGGAAAATGTTCTGCAGATTGGTTGCACTATTTGATATAATTAATGCTACTGAACTATATACTTAAAATAGCTAAAATGGTAAATTTTATCTTTTGTGCCTTTAACTACCTGCAATAATAAAACTAAAATTAAAAAGATAGGTCTCATATGTAAGTTCAGACTGAAACATCTTTTTTGGACTAGTGCATTTAAGATAGTTGGTTCTCAATGAATATGCTCGGTACTCATTTTCAGGCTTTAGGGTATTTAAAGTTAGTACACAGAAAAGACATTTGTTCCTAGGAAATTTGTACAAAGGCTCGGATTCCAGGATTTTGCAGCAGCTTCTGGGAAAATTAAGAGGATGTAAATGATGTCAATGGTATGTCATCACATGGAAAATCATGACATGCGGGAATGACTTTTTCCCAACATCTTTCTTTTCCTTTCTTCACTTCTCTGGCTGTGCAATGAATCAGAGGTTTCTTCCCAGGCATAAGCATTGCTTCTCCCCTGACTTCTTACTACTCGCAATCCAAGAAACTGTCTTTTAGAGCCCAGGGATAAGCTAGTTGAGAAAGTAGTTTGATGTACTAGGTTTACATGATGTGTGTGTGTGTGTGTGTGTGTGTGTGTGTGTGTGTGTGTGTGTATTGTGATTAACAAGCTCTTTCCAAGGGTTTTATGTATATTTCTTTATCTATTTTTATTCATATTTATTTGTAGTACTAAGGATTGAATCCAAGAGTATTCTGTCTCTAAGCTACATCCCCAGCTCTTTTTATTTTTTGCTTTGAAACAGTATCTCACTAAGTTACTAAAGGTCTCCCTATGTGATGAGGCTGTCCTCTAACCTGACATCCTTGTGTCTCTGTGTCCCAAGTACTAGGATTATAGGCATATGCCACCTTGCCTGCATGTAGGCTTTTATTTATTTTTAAATTGGTGCATTGTGTCATATATCTTAATGGGATAAAAGGCTTGGGTAGACACACATGCACACATCACCCAATTAGACCTTACCTGATTCCCACCCCATTCCCTCCTCATCCCTCCTTCCCATGCTTGGCTTAGTGATTGACTTTGATATGTTTGTTTCAGTACATCATGAGCTTTACAGAGTTTCCCTCTTCCCGCCTCCCATCCCCTCAGTTAGGTCGCCTTATTTGCTCCTCTATAGGTAGTTAGTCACAAAAATAAGAAATTGTATGTAGGTATTTAAATTGTATAAAATAGATTCTAACCTGAACAAAATGTCTAGTGTGTTGGTTTTGATGCTACGACAATATGAAGCATTTTAAAAATGTGTGTGTGTGTGTGTGTGTGTGTGTGTGTGTGTGTGTGTGTGTGACAATTGGGATGTGTCCCAAAGTACATGACCTGAACCAAAGCCTGCTTCTCCTTTCTAAGGCGTGGAATACTCAGGAGGAATAGGAGTTTCACAAATTCTTAAATAAGAGATGCACACAGGGCCATCATGATAGGCACTGAACTAGATCTGTTCAGAGTTGCACAGAGGAAGTGAGTGACTGCTTCTTTATTTTAGAGTCATCCAAACATGAGAGCCCTAGTCTCCTTGCAGCCTTTTGATCTAAATGAAAGATTCTAAAGTTTGACAATATCACAAAACTGTGCAAGTGGCAAATTTTACTTCAGTAGTGAAATATATATGTGTGTGTGTGTACACACTCATGCACACGCACACACACACACACACACACACACGACTAAGATATAAAGTGATGAGAGAAAAAAAGACATTAAGGCAATATTTACTCACCAAGCAGACTTCAAGTTTCCAAAAGCTGAGATTCCTTATTAATCACTATTAGTTTAAAATTTCAAATTAAATACAACCACGACCAAGCAAAGTTTCCTCCAAGCAAATTAAAATAGTCAAAGTTAGTTTCCAGCCACTTTAACCAACTTTAACTATTCCTCTCTGAGGAATAAAGTACTTCCTTCTCACACATGCCCTTCTTCCCCGTTACTTCCAAGATAACGCCCCCCAGCTTCACTAAGCTCTCTCCCCAGCCCCATAGTCCTGTTTTCTGTTAAGGCTCTATGAGGCTCTTAAATTCAACCCAGCAATGATGTCAACGACTGAGATAAATGTTACCCCAAGTAGCAAGGGCCTCAAGTCTAAAATAAAATAATATTAGACCTGAAAGGGACCTCAAAGGTCACCTTGCTAATTTTTCACCCAATTAACAGAACCTTTTCTACGGTTTTCTCTCCTCACAATTGTAGGAGAGCCCCTCCTGGGACCCATGGACAACTCCTGGCTGTCCACTGTATAACAAAAAGCATTTGTACCACCCAGTGGCTTTGTAGAAAGGACACACTGAGATCAGTCCTATTTATTAAGTGTCTTCCTCTCTGCACTCCATGATTACAAGTGTCCCAACTTCTCAGTCGTATCAGTCTCACATGAATAAAGTAATCGCAAGTTGCAATGCACATGCCAAGGACTAAGTTAGGGCCTTTAAATTCATCACGATGCTATTAGTCCCCACCACAGCCTCAAAAATAGATTCTTTTTCTAATGATGGAAAGTTTTATAACTATGTCAAATGATAAAGGAAAATCCCACAGTTAAGTGAATGGCCCAAAGTCCCACCTCCTTTAATTGGCAGAACTGAAATCTTACCTACTCTAAACCTAAGATGCCTTTGCATTAAGGAAATAACTCCTTACTCATGGATAGTCAGAAAAGTGCTCATTGCAAGGTATTTTATTTTCTGTATTTTGTATCTGATTTGCTTGATATGTAATGTTGCAAGATATAGTTTATATATTATATATAATTACACATATTTTGTCTATATTATACATAAATATATAGGTATTTAGTATATTAAACATAATTATATCAGTTAATACTTACTAAAATTATTTTATTTATTTATTTATTCAGAGATAGAGAGGGTGTGTGTATATGTGTGTGTGTGTGTGTGTGTGTGTGTGTGTGTGTGTGTGTGTGTGGTATTGAGGACTGATCCCAGGAGCATCCTATCTCTGAGCTACACCCCCAGTCCTTTTTATTTATTTTTTTAAATTTTGAAACAGGAGGATTTAATCCAGGGGCATCCTATCTCTGAGCTACAGACTAAATCTTTTGTGTTTTCTTTTAATTTTTAAACAGGTCTTACTAAATTTCTGAAGTCCTCTCTATGTTATTGAGGCTGGCCTAAAACCTGCAATCTTTCTATCTCAGCCTCCAAGTACTGGTATTATAGGGGTGTGCCACCATTACTGGCTCTAAAAATTATTTTTTAAAATGCATGCCAGCCTATAACCCACCACTACTATGAGGAATCCACAGTTGTGGCCTATAAGATGGAGAAGAAAACTTTGAGTCAAAGTTGGCCCATAAGTAGCCTTTCTAATAAGGCTTCCGACGGAGGCCACCTTCAGTGAAGTTTATTTTAACTGACACCCCTGAAACAGGAATACCAGGCAAATGAATAGACATCAGCCCCAGGTTTCTCACACAATGGCTGCTGAATCAAGGATGAAGGGAGGTGAATTCGGCTGTTATCATGGAGGTGATAGATGAGGATTTAGTGACTATAATTTGCGTTGAATTGGAGAAAAAATGAAAGATGGAGAAATAACTATGTGAGTAGTTCCTGATTATCTCATGATCCTTCAACAGGAGCTTGCCAGTCAAGATTAAGGAATGGAAAATAAAGGTGTGGGGAAGTTTGGGGCATGAATAGATATGTGCATTTGAGTCCAGTAGCCTAAGCTCCAGGACTAAGACTTAGCAATGAATTATGCCTGAAGATCAGGAGGGAATTCTGAGTGGAGGATTTAGGAGTTATCAGATTATAAGTGATAATTAAATCCATAGTAAGAGTGCATATATTTTAAAAAGGTGAGAAAAGACCAGATGAGAAGAAAAACGAATACATCCTTGAGAAGTAGTGTCGATGTTAAGTGTTCATTATTTTAACTAAAGTCTAAAAATAGGGTGATAACAGCTAGTGTGAGATTTCAGGGCTGGGATTGGTTTTTATTTTGTTGTAAGAAGAAAGGGGTCTGAGAATATTTATGAAAGAAGGAGTAAGTACAAAGTAAGAGGATAAAATATCATAAGAGAAAATTAAAAAAATAATTCAAGTGAAAATAGAAGTCACCATAAGCACAGTCTCTCACTGTTTAGCTGTTATAATTGAAGACCAATTACTTAACATCTGTGTCCTTTAAATAATAGAAATGAATTTAGTATGAGTTTAGTATGAGATTTAAGAATTTAAACCTTATGAATTTAGTATGAGGTTTAAGAGCAATGCATATACATAAGAGAAGAGCCCTAAATTACAGTATACTATTTTATCACTATAATCGCCTTTGGAGACTGTTAACATAATTCAACAAAGCAAATAAGAAAATTTTACAAGCAGGTATAAACATCAGCTACTTCCATGTGTGGGAGGCACAGTCAGAACCACATTGAAGATGCTCTTCTGACCTGCAATGTCCCTGGATTTCTACCACCAGAAGTTCTATCACCTTTGAACTTCATAAGCTTTCAGTTACCGGAAGAATTTAATGAGAATGAACATGTAAAGAGAGATATATTTGTTTTCTAGAGATGCCTTAATAGACTCCAAAACTTTATAGCTTACAAATACAGAAATTTCCTTTCTCAAAATTCTGGATGTCCATTCTAAATCAAGGCATAGATATGCTGTTCCTCCAGAGGCTCTCAAGAAGGTACTTTCTTATCCTCTTCCAGCTTCTTCAGCTCCAGATACTCCTTGATTTGTTTCTGCATGATTCCAATTATCTGTCTGAGGTGTTTTCTCTCCTTCCTCTTATGAGAGTACTTGCCATGAATTTAGGAACCACCTAGATGATGCAGACTCATCTCACCTCAAGTTAATAATCATATGTGCATAAGTGAATGTATCACTATGAATTTCACTGCCATGTATAATTACAGTGCATCAATAAAATATTTTAAAAGATTTTAATTATCTTCTGAAAATATTTTACATTCATAAATTCTAGGTAGATACATGGATAGATAGATAGATAGATAGATAGATAGATAGATAGATGATAGATATGGCAGTATCTCTTTTTTCAGAGAAGTCACCACTCAATCCACTATGGATAATATTTCTCCCCATTACTTTATCAGCAACTGAGTGAGCTACACAGGGTTTGCTTATCCCTGGAGGTCATGAGCTAAATAAATATACCTCTGACTCTCAGTATTCTGAAAAATAGAAAAACTCTTCCAAAAGTCAGCATTTTTGTCACTGTTACCAAAACACCTGCCAAGCACAGCTTAGAGGAAGGTAGGTTTATTGGCTCACCTTTTTAGAGTTTTAGTCCATGATCAGCCAGCTCCAAAGCAGAACCCACAGAGTGCAGGCATGACAGAGGAATCACACGCTTAGGAAGCCATCTCTAGCCATACCATGCATCTGAGTCTGACTGCATTTCTTCAACCAAGAACTTTGGGAGATATTTTAAATCCAAACAATAACACCTATTAAGTGCACAATAAATGTTAAATAAGGATATTTAGAGTAAGCTACAAAGAGTTGCACTTGGTCTAGGGTAGACTCAGTACATGCAACATTTAAGAATAATTGACTCTTGTTTCTATTCTAGTACAGACACCACTACAACTTTTGGGAAAAAATATGAAAGGACTAGCATGACATCTCTCACAATACAGAGAGGTCTACTTGAAACAATAAAATCACAAGCTTTTCCAGAATGCATTTTCTAAAAGATATCTTGTTTTATTCACCCTGTTTGGTACTAACGATGTCTTCAATAAAAACATGAAGCTGAAAATGCTTTATGAATATATATTTAACATTTGCTACTAAAGATTTGTATTATTTTACTATTAGGACATATAATAATCATGAGGATTATGTATCACTATGGCTTTCCAAAGGAATAAGTTGATATGACTCCCATAGACCCATCAAACTAGGAATAAATAGAATTATATCTTTAAGTTTTAGTGCTTCCTCAAAAATAGAAAGCTTGAGCTACTCCCCAATTTTCCCACAGTTAAGCCAACATGAATCCGTCACCCTCCAATAAACTCTGCTGTCTGTGTGGTGAGAAGCACATTAGACTTAAGACATGAGGTCTATTATGTAGTTATCATAACATTGCCTCTGCACATTATAGGCTCCACATTATAGGCTATTTTTTATTTTCAGAGGTGGTGCCCGGAGTGGGCTGAGAGAGACTCCCTCTAACATCCTTCCTGCTTTCACACTCTGCATCCCCCAGCACACTGTCAGCAGGAGGGCATCTGTGTTATTTTTCTTATCAGGAAATTGTGCAGACCCAGCCTCCTCATGGTTCCAGATTCTTCCTGTGACACACGATAAACAACTGCAAGATAGGTGGTCCTGATCCAAGGTAAAATCTGTGCCTTTTGAGCAGAACGAAGCACATTGTCCCTACAAGAAAATAGACTAATGATGTTCCTAATGCATCACTCTAAACAAATGTCTGTATATACCAGGTTCACATTATGTGTGCACACAAACACAGGTGCATGCTGTCAGTCTAAAACAAATACAGTCTCATTTCCATTGGCGAGAACCACAGATAACTTTAATCAAGGTAAAGGGTATTAACAGGAAGAAGCATTCCTATGGTAACAAGCAAACAAGCTTGACATTTGCACTTGTGGCTTTTTTTTTTTTTCATTCTGGGACCAAAACACCAGTTCTGTGAGTTTAATAGAATGTGAATATCGAGCAGATTATTATTATCTATTTAAATAATATGAGTAAGCCAGGTACGGTGGTACATATGATCTAATTCCAGCACTTGGGAAACTGAGAAATAAGGATCACAGGTTTGGGCCAACTTAGTAAGAACCTATTTCAAAATTAAAAAGTGCTAGGTTGTAGCTCAGAGGTAGGATGCCCTTGGGTTCAGTCCTTAGCACCAAAATAAACAAATAAATAAATAAATAAATAAAGTCACTAAGCCAAAAAGCCTCTATAATCAATAATATCTTCTTAAAGTTGGATCTCTGACCTTCTAGTTCAGTAGAAGGCAGAAAAATGAGGTATAACTATATGTTCATTAATTTTTTGATGCCTACCTTAAGATTCCAGCATGCTTTGTGATAAAGTTCAAAAGTGACATTCCAATTTTCAAAAAGGCTGGCAAATATATTGCCTACTAAATCTCAATCTTCTATCCAAGTCCAGAGGCTTCTCTGAGCTCAGTAATCCAAACAACATGTCATTCCTAGAGGGCCAGAAATATTGCTATTTGAACACAAAACAATCTGGAAAACGATGCCTTTCTGCTATGATATATAATAAAGCACAGGAACTTTTGTTGACAATCTACGGCATAAAAGAACTTTCACAACCCAGAATGAAATCTTGGGGCACCTATAGATCCATGTCAACACAGGTCCTTTTCTTAAAGTTGCGTTGCAGGTAGATCTAGGGACATAGTTTTACAATCTCCCAGACCTCTACTGAAATATATGACTTACATTAGATCTCTCTGAAAAACTTAATGTTTCCATCTGAACTTATTTCCACAATTCATTATGGGCTTCTCTTAATATTTAAGATATTAGGCATGCTACTTGCACAAAATTATGTTACTATATTGTCAAACTTTTGAAGTTATCTCTTTTTCATCAGTTTTGTTAGGAATTAATTTGAATTAATTCCTAATCTTGATGATCAATTTCCATGGAGCCTCACTGGGCAGGGGGACCTGCCAGGCAAAGGAGGTGAATTAAAGCAGGTAAAGAAAGAGAAAACCATGATAAAAGGTGCAATCTGTTTTTTAAGTCTCTTTTGTGCCTATAATCCCAGAACTTGGGAAACTGAGACAGAAGTAGAGAAGTATTGCAGATTTGTAGCCAGTTTCATCAGTTTAGCAGGGTTTTATACAACTTGGTGATGCCCTGTTTTAAATTACAAGTGAAATAAAATGAGACTGGAGGTGCAGCTCAGAGGTAGAATGCCCACTCTATGCCCACACATGTCAGAGATAGAGTCATTCGCCGCCCACACACCTCCTTTTGTAAATATTTTGTGCTGGTTAGTTAGCCTTGTATGGGTAAGAGAAATTAACTTCTGAAATAGAGTATCAAAATTATGGGGATATACAAAGATCCACTTAGTAATAGATCAAAATATTTTCCTTTGACTACAAGGAAATCTGCATTGTTTTTCTGGGACAAAAAGTAAAATCCTGGCTTTCCAGTGTGTACTAAGTTTATAGACACTATATTTAATGAAATTTAATATGGTGTTCCACAGCCCACACTATGTGCCTGTTAGGGCATTCTGAGCCAATTAGGCCTCCAGACAGCCCCAGAGACAACTGGCCCAACTCAGAAACCTTTCTTTTCTTCTATCTTATCTCCATGACACTCTACATCTCCAAATAATAAACCACTTCATTCGGAGGACATTATTAAATCTACTGAGAGTTAGGAGTGTGTGTGTGTGTGAGTGTGTGTTTGTGTGTGTGTGTGTGTGTGTGTGTACCTGATTATACATGTGTGCCAAATATAAAAACTATTCAGTTATTCAGAATTTATTTTGCAATTTCTCATAGTTAAAACTTGCAATACCAGCCAGGTATGGTGGCATATGCTTATAATTTCAGTATTTGAGAAGCTGAGACAGGAGGATATCAGGTTCACAGCCAGCCTCAGCAACTTGTGAGACCCTCCATAACTTAGTGAGACCTTGTTTCAAAATAAAGAATAAAATATCTAGCTGGGAGTGGAGCTCAGATGTAGAATGCCCCTGGGTTCTATCCCTGGTACAAAAAAAATAAAAAAATTAGCAATACCTGAAGGCCCCAAGATGCTCATACCAGTTTCTTCAGATTTAGTCATTTCAACAAAGAATAACGTTTTATAGCACCAGACAATTTGATACACGCTTTCTTGGGCCTTATCTCAAATCCTCACACTAATCCAGTGAAAGAGGGAAGCTATTGTTACATTCTTCAATAGCACAGGCTAAGACACAGATTCAACACAATGGCTAGGCATGGAGAAATACCCTAGACTATACAACAACAACAACTCTCACAAAGCAGGAAAGAATGCTCAAAACTGAGAATTGGATAGAATTTATTTCCTTCTTTTCATTTTCTGTCATATGGCTGCTTCACGGGGCGCTACCCAAAGAGTTCTTGTAGCTCATAGAGTTGTCTCAGAGAAGAAATGTAGGTGTGAGGGACACAGTGGAGTCGTATTTTTAATCTATTCACAGCATATAACTTTAATAAGAAATGTGTCATTTTGCAAAGTCTTCGTGGGAGACACAGAGAAACAGTTTCTTGTGGAGGGGAGGTTTGTAATTCACCTTAGGAAATGAGCCAGCACGCTTGCATTTGCTGGGATCTAAGTTCCAGTTGCATCTATTTATTTGAAAGATGGAATTCAGCTGAGTATTCACCTGTTCATCCATTTGTATCGTATTTTGCTGCTATTGTCAGGTGAGAGTTCATCTTTGTTATACTGAATTATACTTATCACCTTCATTAGTGTCTGGAAAAAAGATAATGTACTTACATTTCACAAGTATATGTCAGTTCTATTTCACTCTCATTCTTACATTCAAATTCTAGACATCAGTCCACAAATCTTATGAAATTGACAGACTCTTCCAACAGAGCATCATGTGGAGGCTAATAAACAATTAGCATCACAATAAAACAAAGGAACAAAAGCTTAATTAGTACATGTGCTCTTGCCTGTGCCATAGTTACAAAGTCGAAACCTGATCTGGAATCATATTTATACAAGAGGGAAATCATTTGCATATGTTCCTGGGGAGGGACAAGATGAACTTCATTAATATTTATGAAATATTTTCAGGGCCTCTCTAGAAGAGCTCTTTTGAGGATTAATTGTTGATTCTAATGTGCTTATAACACATAACTGCTAACTAATAACTCAGAAAGGCATCATAGGACTGGGAAAAAATGATGAGTTAACACTTTCGATCCATGGTTTAGGGAGAAAAGGTCGAATACTTCCAGTTTAATAAAATAATAGACATAGAGTCCTGGAAATTAGAAGCTTTGATATCAACAAAAAGACATCTGGAAAGCTGTAGCATTATGTGTGTCTAGATGAGTAGCTTTAAGATGCATGGAAACAGAATGTTAGAATAGGAAGGAATTTGGGGAATTCCTATACAAACAACAGCTCTATTTTATGGAAAGGCCAAGTGTCCCACTCATATTCTGCGACAAATCAAACAGTCAGTTCTTCTGACTTCTTGCTTTATTCTCCTTCCAAATGAAACACACCGTGTCATATCTGCTTGTAGACAGTCTATATAGGACACCTTCTTGGCCAGTCTTTGGGCATTATGTGTCTCTTTCTGTCTTAATCGTACTCTCACCCTGAACGCCCAGGCGCCAGCTGTACCGCAGGGCTATCTCAGCTACTTTCTGTTACTCTCCTTCCCATCAGCAGTACTCATTCACGGGCTTTCCTCTGCATCATCCCTCTGTGTTTCCACCCCATAAACATCTCTTCTGTCTTTCTGAGTTTCTGTTTAAATACTTGCTAATCTATTATCCACCATTAACAGGAAATGTGTAGACTGAGGATATTTTCTTCACCAGCTATTTACATTCTTTCTTTTTTTTATTTTTTATTAGTGTATTGCAGTCATCTTTGTACCCCAGATTAACGGGATACAAATGGTAGAGGCATACATGCACACATCACTCATTTATCCCTTCTCCCATTCCCACCTCAGTCCTCCCACCCTCCCTCCTTCTCATGTTTGGCTTAGTGAAGACATAGAAACCATAGATGAAAACATAAGGCGACCTAAATGAGAGGAATGGGAGGTAGGAAGTGGGAATTTCCTAATGCTCACGATGTACTTTCACACACTTATTTATATCTAAATAGATTTACTCACCCCAAGTGAATTGATTTTTTTTTTTTTTTTGGCAATTCATTCCTCAGGACAGGCAAATGTCTTTGTCACTTAATAGGTTACCAAAAACAAATCATGTACTCTAACATAGTTCCTGTATTCCCTCTACAGGTGAATAAGATGGGCAAAGGAGGAATTCAGTTTTTTCAGAAGGATAAACTTTCAATGGAGTGCCTGCCGTGGTTTTGATATGGTTTGAGTTTGTGCCCAGCAGTCCTTTGTCTCCAGTTCAGTGGTGTGGGACCTTTAAGAGGCGGGGCCTAATGAGAGGTCCTTAGGTCAGTTGGAAACATCTCTTGAAAGAGAGTGTGAGATTTCATTCTTGGCCTGCCTTTCTCTCTCCTGGGAGGTTTCTCACTCTAGTGTGGCACACTTTCCCTCTCACCATGATGCCGTCACCATTAACCCCTCACAGTATGCAGAAACAATGGAGTGTTTAGCTTTTACCACTGTGCGGTAAGTAAACTATTCTCTTTATAAAGATATCTGGCTTCAGGTGTTTTGTTATAGTAATGAAAATGGACTAATACAGTGTCCTTAACTGATTAAAATACTTCGTTAGTATAGAAGACTTCAGAAATATTGAAGGAAAAATATAACATGAAATTGTTTGTCTTGAAATTCCTTGTTTTCTCTAAATTTTCAAACTTAACATCACAAATGTTTTATAGTACATTTGTATTATCTTTCTATGTCTCTGTCACTAGGTGCCTTCATTTTCATTTTTAATATTTAAAAAATTTTTATATTTTTAAATTTAATTAAATTTGATCATATTATTCAAAGAACCAACTTTTACATAGTAAGTTTGTTTTAAATCTTAATAATTTATTTTCTAACCTTAATATTTTATTTATTTTGGGTGCATTTTTGCCGTATTTCTTAATTCTTCATACTCTTTAATTGTATCATTCTGATTTTCTAATCGCATTTTAAGTGATATTGTTTTCCCCTAGTTAGTTTCACAAAGACACAAGTAAGTTTCATTTCTGTTGCTATATCTTCATTCACCTTTAAATAAAGTATAATATTAAAATGACAATTAAGTATGGGCAGAAGGGAAATCATGTAATGCAGTAAAAGCTATTTTATCTCAATATATTATCTAACATTAAAATATTTTTGCCATTATCTTTGATAATTTTAATAATTTTTTCCTACCAAACTATTTTCTGATGGAGTCAAGATGTCATTGGTTGCCTTTTAGAACAAGCATATAAATTGGAAATATTTGGAAAATAAAAACAAACCGGTTTAGAAAAATATATATATAGCTGAGCATGGTGGCACATGCTTATAATCCCAGCATTATGGAGGAATATAATGAGACAGGAGGATCTTGGTTTGCAGACAGCCTCAGCTACTTACTGAGGACCTTTTCATCTCAGTGAGACACTGTTTCAAAATAAAAGAATAAAATAAAATTAGGGTCGGGGTGTAGCTCAAAAGTAGAATGCTACTGAGTTCCATTCAAAGACTCACTTTGGCACCATATTGCACCAGACACCTTGGCTTACTGATACTCACTTTATCTCTTTGACTTTCAGACAGTCTGGGACTGTTAATTAGCTATTTGAAAGACCTCTCCAGATCAGTAAATTTATAGATACAGTGCGGAAACTTGTGTTAAATGCCAGACTTTGGAAAACTTAATCAATCTTTGCCACAAATAGGTCCAAGGCTCTTGAGTGTTGGCACTAGGGGTACAAAAATAATTCCAAATTCTACTTTTCTAGTAATTATTTGTTTGAAGCAAACTGAAACCACCATTTGAAATTCTCTTTCATGGAATTAGGTATGAAGATAAAGCATGAGTATATTGAGAGGCAGAAACAAAGAAAAAATAGAAGACTTAAATGGACTTGCCATTTTTGTCCTTATATTGAGATCTCACTTCTTCATTCAATAAGCCAAGATGAAGTTCCCATTAATACCAGGCACTGGCTAGGGCTTAAAAATAAAATAGTCATGAAACCTAAACTCACAACTTGCAAAGCTTATGTTCCAGTTACGCAGTTGAAAACAATGAACAAGCCAGGTGTGATGGTGTATGCCTATAATCTTAATAGTTGAGAGTCTGAGACAGGGACTGCAGGTTTCAGACCAGCCTCAGCAATTTAGTGATATCTTCACCAACTTAATAAGGTCCTGTTTCAAAATAAAACAAGTAAAATATAGCTCTGAAAATAGATCAAAGGTAGAACATTCCTGGGCTCAAAAACTTTGATAGCAAAAAAAAAAAAAAAGAAAGAAAAAAGAAAAAAGAGAAAGAAAGAGAGAAGATAGATAGATATAGTTATACATAAACTTGTTAGTTTACAAAAACAGAACAAGATAATTTTTATGGCACCAGGGACTGAACCCAGAGGCATTATACCTCCAAGCTATAGCTGCAGCCCTACTTTATTTTTTATTTTGAAATAGGATCTTACTAAGTCAATGAGAGTCTCACCATTTGCTAAGTCTGTCCTTGAACCTGCAATTCTCCTGTGCCAGCCTCCCAAGTACTGGGATTATGAGCTCATACCATCATGGCTGGCTGGAGCCAGATAATTGATTGTCTGCAAGACTACTTTGGAATGGGTGCTTACAAAGCCTCTCAAAGCTGATGGCATTTAAACTGATACCTAACTAATAAGGAAGATTGACGGGGGATATGGACGAAACCTGAGGAATGAAAGGTTCCAAAAGAGTTATAGGAGATTCTACAGGTCGAATCCTCCAAAACACTGGGTGTGACTCCTGTCCTCTCTGGAATTTGCCCTCTAAGGCCCATCAGTGAAAGCAGGGGGCTGATCTTAATCAGTTTCTTTAATGTTTCACAAGGTCTCATCATCCTGCTTTACCCCCTCCTGTTTGCTAGTTTCCTTTGATGATTGTATCTTCCTGAATTATGGCACATGCCCTCTACCTAATATCCCCTATTGTACTTGCTGTTTGCCCTTGTTCATCAGGACGTGATACTTAACCTAACAGGAGAAGGGTATAAAAAACTTACTTTTAGAGAATAAAATTGTCTGTTGCACAGAGGCAATTGTCTGAGTCATTATTTCAGGTCTCTCCTTCCCAAGTCCCGGAAAGGAATCTCCACAGAAGATGGCACAGAGTAAACAGTTTATGGAGTGATCATCCCAGTAAGGGAAATAGCTTGGGCAAACCCCACATTGGGGGAAGGTGATGGGTGTTTGCAATGCAGTCAGAAGGCAAGCATGCCTGGGAAGTTGTAGTAAGAAAGCATTGTACAATACAAGGTACAAGAGAGCATCCAGGCCAGGATCCTCTAGGGCCTCCCAGGCTGTGGCGTGGAGTTCGAATCAAATCCAAGGTGATGAGAAGCTGAGGAAGGATGTCAAGCAGGATGCCACTGAATCATCCCCCTTCCCTATTATTCCTGCAGGCCCAAGGGCGTGGGAGATGTTTGCTCTGTAAATTGCCCAAACCACATCAACCCATCTTTAGTGTGGTACCACATAAAGTTTGACTCCCAAGGTATAATTTGTAAACTAAATGATATTATTCTTATACTGTGACCTGGGGAGAAGAAAATATTCGCTGTATCAATTTCAAGTGCCTGGATATGAGAAGAAAATCTAATGTACTTGAGCTGGAAAGATTACAGTGCCCCTTGTAAATATTTCTCCAGTGTATAATTCCCCACTTGGATGAGTTTTTACCTTGAATCAAACTCCCGTCCATGATAGCCGAAGGAAAGTGGAATACAAATTATGAATCCTTTCAAAAATAAAGGAAAAATGATATTCCACAATAAATGTGGAAGTTGGTGCTTTATCATTGCTCTTGTGTACGGAGATCACCGTGGGATGACAGCTCTGCTAACAGGGCATTTCTTGGGAAGGCCATGGTCTGCAGAAATAGAGCTATTAGGAAAACAAATTATTCTCTTTAGCATCTTTGCACCAGCATCCGCTTTAAACAGCTTTATTATGCGGTAGCCTCCACCAGTGATATACAGGGGCTCTCTTGAAGTAGACAAAAGACAAACCAACAGCAAAACTCATCGTTTTCTTGCATTATTAAAATCAACTAGAGTCACAAAATATTATACGAAGTATCATAAATACTTGACTCTCATTTTCCATTTTCCTAGAGTCAATAGCTGGCATTTTTATGAATCTTTCTTATTAGATTCACTTACATTATTGAGTTTATTCTATAAGTGTTACAGGTATCATTACAAAGGCCTAGATTTCTGCATATCTATGAATACTAAAACTGTATATTTAGATCATTCTTACCCCCAAAAAAGTTAAGGTAGCTTCATAGCCTCATAAAGGTATAGGTAATTTCTCAAACTCTAGAAGAATTTACTCAAAAATCATTACATCAAGAGAGCTACTGTTAAGTAAGCTTCCAGAACGCTCTACTTTAATTATTGAGGACATAGAGCGAAAAAGAGAGAAATTAATTATAATAGAAGCATGGATTTATGAAATGGACCATAAATAGTAACCTGAGGTGAATCCCACAAATTGCAGTAACCAGTGCACGCTCTCTTGATTCACACCTACAACTTATGCAGCAGGCTAGGCCTGGGTCAAGCTGCTTACAGTATATAGTTTGTCTACACCTGAAAAACTTCTCCTGGGGATTTAGCCAACATTACATGGGCATAAGAGTTATTTATTCTGGGAGAAAATACTGCAAAAAAATGAAAAGGAACAAAGAACAGATTCTCTTGACTCTGAATTTTACAAGATAGATTTGTCACATGTTTTTCAAAAGCGCCCTCCAGGTGATTCTAAGGTCTTCTTTTCTCAGCCATGCCTAAGTGCATCTCTCATTGTAAAATACATGCTTGTCACCTGGGCATGATGGCACTTGCCTGTAAGCCGGAAGAGGCTGAGACAGGAGGATTGCAGGTTTAAGACAAGCCTCAGAAACTTAGCAACCTAGTGAGTCCCTATTTCAAAATTTTAAAAGCTAAAAAGGGCTGGTAGCATAGCTTAGAGGTAGGATCCCCCTGGGTGTAATACCTGGTAAACACACACACACACACACACACACACACACACACACACACACACACCTTTGCCGAACAGATTTTTAGTTTTTGATTCTAGATACCTTCTCATCATACATGTTTTACCCTATCCCTAGAATAGATTTCCCTTAGATGATTAGATATTTTGACATAAGGAAAAGGGAAACAACAGCATACAGATTTTTAGCTGTAAAATCCTCCCCTTTGTTTGCTGTTGTTTTGTTTATCTTATATTCTGTATCCAGAAGGCTAAAACATATTGCATAATTTGGACCCTAATGTTATATATGATCGATGCTGATGTTTTCTTCTCCAAGGCATAGCAAAACGTTGTGGAGTGCCACATTCAGCCTCCTAATGAAAGCCGCCTTGTGTGACGGTTGTGAATTAGCATCCTTCTGTAGCTCACTCCTGAGCAAGGTGGGACCACGTCACAAAGCCTTCAACCTTCTGTGAGCTGTTGCCCCAGAAAGCTTCCAATGGGCTTCACTCAGCCACAGCATCAGGACCAACTGCTTCAACCGACTTCAACTAGAAATACATACACTTCTACACACTTAATTTTAGAATGCAATTCATGGGGCTCTTTCCCGGATTCCTTAGCACAGCATCTGTTCAAAGCTAGTCCATATGACATAGTCTGACAGTTTTTAAAGTTTTCCCAAGAGAACCTCTTAATGATATCAACTTCTCTGTCGTCTTTTGAACAGTAAGTACCATTTCTGATGTCAAGCCTTGGAATTGCTGGATCTGAATGTTTGTTTCACAAATATCTATAATAGCTTGTATTTTGAAACATATCCATTTACCACGTGTGTATTTAGAGCCAACCATTTGCTCAGCATCAGGCCTGTGATTAAGAATAAAAAGAAAAAAGAAAACAGAATATGATCTTCTTTGTCCCCAAGATTTCACTTGGGTAATTTCAAATAAAAAATGTGCCAGGCCAAGACAGGAGGATCACAGGTTCAAGGACACCTTCAGCAATGTAGGGAGACTCAGTAATTTATGAGATCCCAAATTTCAAAGGGCTGGGAATATAGCTCAGAAGTAGAATATACCTAGATTCAATTCCAGTATCAGATAAAAAAAATGTTTAGTGTGGAAAAAAGCAGTGAGACACACCATCTCTATCTTTAGAGGTGTTTCAAGTTCATATAGATCCTCCAGCTCCAAAAGCGACACAGCAATCCAGGGTCAGAAAGAAGTTAGGAGCCTATGGCACCTAATTTTCACATCAGAGCACTTTCTGCTATACAACTGACAATAAAAAATGTATTTGACTACCATTTAAATAAAGAGCTTTCCTACTTTCATTCTTATTTCAGACATCTTTTAAGGCCCAGAGATATAATATTTGCAAACTAAAAATAAGATGGCATAAAAGGAGATGCAAACTTTTGTTTCTGAGCCCTAACAGTTCCACAGAAGAAAACCGCAATAGCCACTGTCCTCCAAGGAGCACACTGCATTTACAGGCAGCCTTCAATTATCCCTTGCAATATATCTATGATGCATTGTTATGAGATTACCCATATTATGTATAGCACCTTTTTTTCTTTGGAGCTTGGAGGCACCTTTTACAGAATCAGACATAAACAAAGGTAATTCTCATGGTGCTTTGGGGAAAGGGAAAAATATATTAAAAACCATGGAAAGTCCAAATTATTATTAGTGACTAGGGAAATTAGAGTCACTGAGAATTAAGGGGATAAACAACAGCTTTGGGAGAAAACTACCTTTGCTCCTACTTTTTAAAGCAACAGGCCCTTCTACATTTTATCTACGTGTGATTGTGTTCAAGGAGGTGGGCGGGAAAAGGCACGAAAGGGAGAAACAAACCCTATTCAGTCTTCAGGGCTCAGAATGAGATGGGAAGGTGAGTGACATGCTCCAAGGTCTCACCTTATTTGGTCATTTATAAGTTCATACATTTCACAAATATTTTTGCTGTACTGTGCTAGGAAAAGAAGATGCCAGAGATGAGTAGGATAGTTCCAGGAAGTCTTTGTATCTGCTGACAGACATCCTTCAGTGACAAGGGTATGCTTTGAGTGTTGTGACTTATTTTCCATTGCAAGGCAGTCAGAGAATGGCAACTCAATCTGACTATGGTGTTTGAAGGTGGAGCCTTTGGAAAATTGTTAGCATTAGATAAAATCATTAGGGTAAAGTCCCAGTAGTTGAATTCTGGTGGCTTCATAGGAAGAGGGAGAAAGATTAGACAGACACTCTCAGGTACATATGTTCTCCCAGTCCCTGGCCGCAGGCTACCCTAAGCTTCTTTGTGACTGAATGTAAATTCTTGAGAGAACTTTGAGT